>NC_142023.1:10394831-10694831 GCF_049901735.1 Notechis scutatus
AAAAGCGATTTTCCGCTGTTTTTCACTCATACAGCCAGTTGCAGCATCCGCGCGATCGTGAGCTCAAAATTCGGATGATTGGCAACTGATTCAATCAATCCATCAAAATCAATCAATCAAATGCTTATTGTCGATGCACAACATGCGTACAATGAAATTGAAATGAGCCTCCTTGGTGCTGGCCCTGCACGTCTATCACGTTAAACCTAATTGTGGTGTTTATGTTGCCTTCAGAAGTCTGTCAGGCCAAAGACAAAAGCTGTTTTTCAGCCTCTTCGTTCGGCTGCCCGATGGACGGAGAGGAAAGAGGTGCTGACCAGGGTGTGAATCGTCCCGGAGGATTTTCCGCACTCGGCTGAGGCAGCAACGGGTTCTGGCGGTTTCGTCCAGTGGTGTCAGGGGACAGCCCACAATTTTGGGTGCTGTGCTCATCACCCTCCGTGATGCCTTTTTGTCCACGGCTGTCAAGCCAGCATCCCACACCGTGACACAATATGTAAGGACGCTTTCTCTTGCAGACCGGAAAAAGGAAGTCATCCGTTGTGGTTCCACCTGATGTTTCCTACGGAAACGGAGTCCCTGTTGAGCCTTCCTGGCCACCTGTGTGGTGTTATTTCTCCAGGTGAGGCCTTGGCTAAGGTGGACCCCCAGGAATGGGAAAGAGGGGAACCCCTCCACGCAGCCCCACCCCCCCGGATGCAGATGGGGCAGGTCCCTCCCTCGCCTTCCAGACCAGGTCTAAGCACCACCTCCTTCGTCTTGCTGGGGTTTAGGTGCAGGTTGTTTTCTGAGCCCCATGTTTATGACGGCCGCCGTGGTCCTGTGGGTCACAAGCACAGAGATGGGGAAGCCAGATTCATTGAACAGCCGTGTTAGGAACTCAGCAGCCCTTAACGATTCACTTAACGACTGGGGCAAGAACGGCCAAAGTCACTTACGGACGGTAGGCAGCGGAAACCTGTTTGGGTTTTGCACGGTGCATTAAACTGGCTTCCATCCCAGGCGGAAGGAATTTTATTATTCTTTTATTAATTGACATTTTATTATTTCTTCTCCCAAGAGGCTCCGGCTTTGTGTGGCTCCAAGTTTGAATCCTGATCATCTCCTTGGCTGGATCAATGCATCAACGAACACTGTGTTAACCTTATGAATAATAAAATGATTTTAATATACCCCCCCACCCAAAAAAAAAAAACCCATTATCTAAGGAGTGGACTAAATGTCCATGGAGGTGCTTATGCAAGAGGCAACTGGACTGACTTGTGTTTCTTTGAGCTGTCTAGAAAACTTGCAGGCAAAAATTCAACTACCAAAGTTGAATGCAAGCTGAAAGGGAGGGGCTAGGTGAGTGGGCGGAGCCAGAAGGAGTGCGGATGCAGCTCCTCGATTTTGAAAAAAAATCTTTTTTTTTTCCTGTGTGTTATACCCCGCCCATTTGGGAGGCTGGCTCCCCCCCCCTTTGGCTTCTATCTGCGCATGCTTGATTCTTTTAAATGCCCAGGCTGGGCCTAATCAGTTAAAACTTTCATTTATTTTATTCTTCTTTTAAAGGTTTTTTTTTTTGCCTGCTTTTCCCAACCATGGAGCAATGCTGCCATCTCGTAGCGAAAGAAAAGTGGTGCATCGCATTACTTTTTTTCCGTTTCTAAAAAGCTTATTTGCAAGCATTTCACGAACCAGAAAGCCACCCCCCCCCGGTCGGATTCACACGACCCTCCTCGCCTAGTGAGTGATTCACACGTGTTTGGGTTATGCACGGTGCATGGAACTGGCTATTAACCCGTGCAGTATCCCTGGGACAGCCTCTCCTCTCCCCCCCCTAAAAAATCTGGACTTGCAAGCAGTGAAGATTGCAGGCAGAAATCCAACTGGTCGGCAGGAGGGTAATTCCCTGTTGAATACAAGCCGAAGGGGAGGGGCTAAGAGAATGGGCGGAGCCAGAGCGACGGCGGACGGAGTTTTGCGTCCCTCCCTCCTCTCCCGTCTGCGCGTGCGTCCCCCGTCTCCTGTCTGCGCATGCTCTTCGTTTTAAGCCGACCAAACAAGAACCGGGTCTTCTTAACGCAGGCGCTCTGAGGCCACCCTTTCTGCCCCGCCTTCGCTCTTTCCCCGAAGGAAAAAAAATCCCCAAACCGCGAAACCTACTCCGGGCCCCGCCTCCTCGTCCGTCCCGATTGGCCCTTTCCACTGCCGCATCCCGCCCCCCCCCTTGCGCCGACTTTTGTTTCTCGTCGCCCGCCCTCCTCTTTTCTTCCGCGGGGGGCTATAATCTGACAGAGAAAGAGGCTGGGCCCGCCGGCCCCGCCCCGCGCGAAGTGGGCGGGGACACCCAGCGGAAAGGCCCGCCGCCATCTTGGATCGCGGGTGCCTGTGAGGGAAGAGGAGGGGCGGCGGCGACGAAAGAGGGAAGAAGAAGGAGAAGGAAGAGGAGGAGGAGACCCCGCCGCCGCCCACCGCCCGCCCGCCGCTCCCTGCGCCTTCCGCGGCTCCCGCTGCTGTGGCCGCCGCTGCCTCCCCAGCCAAGCTGCCCAGTCACCAGCCCCTCGAGCCCAGGTAAATCCGGACGGCCTAAAGCCAGGCCTTCCGGCCCCGGGGCCTCCCCGGAGGTTGCCTAGCAACGGGAGAGGACACCGCCTCCCCCCCTCCAGGCCAGAGGAGGGAGAGGGGGGCTGGATGGCGCCCATCGTCCCCAGCCACGCACTGCCTGGGGGAGAGCAGCCCGCAGCCCATCCTTCGGCTCTCTGCCCCGGGACGCCTGGGCCTGGAGGGACCCTGCTGCGGGGGGCAGCCAGGCCTCGAGGAGCTGCGATCGTTGGGCCGGGGGGTGAAAGGGGGGGTGGGTGGGGGGTGTTGGAGGAGCGTTTCTGGCTTCCCTCCTCCCTCCCTCCCTCCATATCTTTCTTCCCCTTCTCTTTGTGTCCCCCCTCTCTCTCTTCCGTCCGCCCTCCAGTCCAGTCTTTTGGCAGCCCGAACCTCCCTCCCTCGATGGGTTAAAACAGGGAATGTCCAACCTTGGCAACGTTTTAAGACTCGGGGACTTCAACTCCCAGGGTTCCCTTCCCCTTTGCTGGCTGGGGAATTATTCTGGCTGTTGAAGCCCACAAATCTTAAAAGGTTGCCGAGGTGGGAGCGGCCCTGCGTGAAAACTTTAGAAAAGTGCCTTAGACCAGAGGTCTCCAACCTGGGCAACTTTAAGACTTGTGGACTTCAACTCCCAGAATTCTCCAGCCAGCTCTGCTGGCTGGAGAATTCTGGGAGTTGAAGTCCACAAGTCTTAAAGTTGCCCAGGTTGAGACCTCTGCCTTAGACCACATTCCTTGGAACGGAGGTCTTTTTGCTTGCTTAGGTATTCAATTGGGGTGGCGCCTATCTCACTGGTGAGCAGGCTGGCTGGCTTTGGGACAGTCCCTCTTTCAGCCCAGCCCACCTTGCAGGGATGTTGTTGTTGAGGTGAGTGGCGTATAAATTCAGTAAACGTAAGAGGGGAGCAATATTAGGTATGTTCATCGTGTGGATCGCTTAATACAGTGATAAAGGCAGGATCAAAATCCAATGAGTAAAAATGAACAAACAGCATTTTATTCCCAGGATGCCTTTGAAGGGTTGGGGTGCAGCTGCTTTCGGAGAGAGGGCCCCTCTTTGCCCACAGCTTGTCTAAGCAATGTTTTTGACCCTCATTTAAATTCTTTACCTTAAATACCTTTACCAGTCCCAAGTCCTGAAGGGATCAAGGACGCCTCTTTCTTCTTTCTGTGGAGAAAGGTAGAAGCCTGTGTCTGTGACGCTGCCTTTATTTGTAAACTAACATACAACATGAGTACACAACAATGTGCAGTGAATGCCACTTGTGTTGTGTTATTAGAGCAGGGCAAATGAGCAGTTAAAAAGGGGGGCGGATTGAGGACTTTGGATAAGTCCTTCTTAAGTAGGCTAAGCGTAGGAATGCTTGAAACAAGAAATTTTGCCTGGAATCTGAAGTGAAAGGGGTAAGAAGTGAAAGTGGTAAGATCTATTTATTGTACTGATTTTTTTTTTAAATTGCATTGTTAAATGCTTTACCCATAATAGATCTTCAGTGAGAGATGTTGTGCAATTGGCTCTGAGTAGCTAAGGTGAGCTGTGCACATCTTTTATCTTTAAATCAGCATATGTGCACTGAACAGTTACGCTTCCTTGTAACAATGTGGCACGAATGTAACAAACTAACTTTCCTTGCTTGTTTTTCAAATTAACAAAGCAGAGGCTCTTTCTCACAAGGAAAAACCAGTTAAGAATCCTGTATCCTGATGAACTTGTTTTGCAGATTTTTCCACTCGGGCCAATAATATTTTATGAAAGATTCCTGGCAAATTACTATCATAGGTTAAGGGGATTATGGGGCATGTCTTTCATATTTAGGGGTGGTACCCTTTGCTAAAATTTTAGCTTTTGGTTGCTGGGTCTGTTTGGCTCACTTTGTTTGCTTGGGGCGATTCACACCTGCAAAGGCGTGAATCTTGTTAAATTCAGATTTTGCCTGGCCGGTGCCTTCTTTAACACCAGCCCCAGACCTGCAAACTCGTCATGCCAATTTTGGCTATATTTACCTGGTCTGAGGGGCAGTTAATGTTCTCAAACATTTAGAAGGCACAAAATAGGAAACGTTGACCTGAGATCAAGCCTTGCGCTCTTAGCATTGCATTTGCAGTCCCTGGACACAAAAAAGGAATGACTAGAATAACCTCCATAGTTGTAAACGTGGGAGGATTTCCCTCCAGTTGTCAATGATTTCACTTTGGAGACTTGCCACCGTTTTGTCATATCTAAGAAGCTTTGTCCGTTATTCCTGGATGTGTGCTGACTTTTCAGGCTAGTGCCAGACAAGGGAGTGGCTTGGTAAACGACATTTTAAGGCCCCTTACCGTTTCCCATGGCAATCTCTGAACTTTGCACACATACTGGTTGGTCATTGTCGGGCATTGACTTTCCCAAAGGGCAGTGGCACAATTGCCATCAGGAAAAATAAAAGCCGTGCAACCTCACAGCTTTTAACAAAGAGAAGAGTTCACCCTGGGTTTCCCTTAAGGGCGCTGCAGAGTTGGGAGCACTGGTTTGAGCTGCACACTCTTGAAAGAGGAGTTAGGCACAAGGGGTCCTCGGCTTACAACTGTTCATTTAGTGGCCGTTCAAAGTTACAATGGCACTGGGGCTTATGACCGTTTCCCACACAACCATTGTGGCATCCCCATGGTCATGTGATCGAAATTTAGGTGCTTGGTCAACTGACTCATACTTACGACGGTTGCAATGTTTATCCTCTTTAGCGACCTCCTGGGCAAGCAAAGCAAGGGGGAAGCCAGACTGACTTCACATCTTGCTCACTTAACAACTGCGGCAAGAAAGGTCCTAAAATGGGGCAAAAGTCACGGAGCCAACGTTTCACCCGGCAACAGAAACGTTGGGCTCCGTTGTGGTCATAAGCCGAGGGCTACCTGCATAGCAGGACATCATTTGCTCTTTGAGGTGTTTTCTTTCTTTTCTTTTCCTCTTGAGTTCTCAAACTTGCCATTGTAAACAGGCGTACGTTTGGGCTCTGCGCCAGGGTGTGTGTGCAAGAGGACACACACACACCCTTGAAGGCAGTTCTTTGGCGCTTTTGGAAACATCGGTTCGATCTAGAAGCCTTTGCATTGTTCGCTATTTTGCCAAAGAACGATCAAAGCGGCGCCTTAAGATCTCGCCAGCATGTGCAGGGCTTGAAATAGTGCCTTTCGTTCATACGACACGGGCTCTCCAGTGGAAGTGCAAAGGCCACACCACGCTGTGTGTGACGCTCTTCTGTATAGAACGGATGAATTCCAATCAGATGACGGCCACGTGCTTACTAGAAGGAGCTTACGCCTGGGAAATCACATCTTCTGAAGCGGGGAATGACCTAAACCCTCAGACGGAGCTCAGAATTTGTTTTTTTTCTAGTGGGAAAGGATCCCAGCCGTCCTGCATTCTGGCTTCTCCTCCGAGACAGATTCTTTCTCCTGATGCCAGCGTTGTATTTTTCTTTCAAACCTACAAGAGTATAGATTTCTCCTTAAGCAACTTAAGCTTTTTTGGTTTTGTTTGGGACAACAAATAAATGTAGCCTTGCCCTCTTTAAAATTAATCGACTTGCCACTGGTTTTACTAACACAATTGGATTTTTGCTGCTTGCCCTGTCCCAAGCAACATTTCATCTGCCTGCTTGAATTGGCTGTAGACATTGAATAAATAAATTCATTTCCAATGAATGTCCATTCACTTGCGGTCTCCTATTCCTTGTTTTCAGTGAATTCGGTTAATATAGTAACCTTTCCTTTGATATCTGTGTAATGTAGTTCTGCTTCATTATTTTAACTTGCTCATTAAAAAAACCCACACTGGCTAACATAGTTTACATATGAGGCTTCTCCCTTCATCCCTAAACCAATGAGGAAACTTTATTTAAGACTTAGACATAGGTAAACAGCCTGGTGAATGCTTGAGAATCTTTTTTTGCTACATTTTTTTTAATTAAAGGCGCAATTAGATAATTTCTCACAGGAAAAAGAGATAAGAGGCTTAAAATAATGGGGAGCAGGCAATCTTAGCATTTTGATTGCTCAATAAATTCTCACACTATCCTCCCAGGAAATTGAGAAAGGGTGCATGGAATCTCTGAAGCATCTAGGTGTGTCCACTGTGGGGAAAAAAAATCTTCCGTGATATTTTTGGATCTTAAAGGAATGAATATGCTGCTGATCTTTGTGATTGGAGGGCAAATCGGGAAGATTGTGTGGCCCTCAACAACAGTTCGTTTAGTGAGCATTCACAGCTGCAACAGCACTGGAGAAAGTGACTTACACCCGTTTTTCACACAACCGTTGCAGCATAGTTTAAAAAGTTTCCAATTTTAATATTTCCTTCTTTGAAATACAGGTAGTCCTCAAGTTATGACCACAATTGAGCCCAAATTTTATGTTGTTAAGTGAGACATTTGTTAAGTAGCTTTGCTCCATTTTACGATCTTTCTCGCCACATGTTAAGTGAATCACTGCAGTTCTTAAATCAGGAACACGGTTGTTAAGTGAATCTGGCTTCCCCATTGACTTGGCTCGTCAGAAGGTCGTAAAAGGGGATCCCGTGACACTGTGACCGCCATAAATGAGTCCATCGCCAAGTGGGTCAAATTTTGATCATGTGATCATGGGGATGCTACAGTGGTAAGTGTGAAAAATGGTGATGTCACTTTTTCCAGTGTCGTCTTAACTTTGAACAGTCACTCAATGGACTGTTGTAAGTCGAGGACTATGTATCTCAGTAAGTATGCAAGGAGTCTGTTGACTTTGGGGTTGTGTGTCTCTTTTACCTTAAGGACCAACTATGAGTTGTGAACAAAACAGGAAATTGGATAGCACCAGATCCAAGGATACTCCTGTTAAGCGGTTTCTCTTTTTTCTTTTCTAGTGCCACAATGGCAACTGCACCTTACAACTATTCCTACATTTTTAAATACATCATTATCGGTAAGTCCTCCTTATTTCTGCTACAGCACTCTTCCAGGTGCTTTTTGACTGCAGCTGGCTTGGGATAATAGAAGTTGTGGGAAGAAGATGCTGCTGGAAGGGCCCAACCTACCAACCACGAGTAAAATGAAAAAAGGGATCTAGTTTCGGGATCCGGCGTGCAAGGCTCGGGGGGAAGGTGGCCTACAAAGTCACAAGTCACCCATGCGCTGATTGTGACGCTTTTAATTTGGTGGTTTTGGGGACTCGGCCCCATTCATCCCAAAGCAGGACTTTATTTTTATTTTTAACGCTTAGACTGCTGCATTATTTCACGAATAAATCTCTCAGCCTGTAGATAGCTTTTTTCAGTCTGGATGAGTTTTGGATTTCCAAGCGAGGAAGTGAGGTAGAATGATTGACCCTTTAGACACGTCCTTCAGTGGCTACTCTGGGGGTGCCAACATTTGATCCTTGTTTTGTGTCTGGTTTTCGTGTGTTTTTAAAACCATGTCTAACGCCTAGCATGTTGTATAAAACACAAGTTACGATCCAAAGTGGAAAATACAGCTAGAGAGTATTCATGTTACTCATCCGTGCTCTCTCGAAGAAATTTAAGAAGCAGGAACATTTTTCTAGTTACTTCCAGTTACAAATTCTGTAATAGCAATACCAGAAAAAAATTCCAAAGCAGTTCTCAGTAGCATTATACACTAATTTTTCTTTGGCTTCATATATTCCACAGATAACTTCTGCAGTAGACACTAAGTCAAAGCAGCAGTGATAACCATTTCTAAATATTCTTCTCTTTTCTCTCTTTTTTTTTTTTTTCATTTTAAGGTGATATGGGTGTAGGAAAATCGTGCTTACTCCATCAGTTTACAGAAAAGAAGTGTAAGTGTGCATATCTCTTTCTAATCAAAGTAGTAAACTACAGTGTGACTTTATTCTCTCCGCTTTCCCAACGTGTTAATTTTAGGCTTCTGTTACGTTATTAAACCTGCCTTACAGACTGGTCCTGGATTTCACTGAAGCAAAATGCCTCCCGTTATATAATACACGATCGTTATTGGTTTAAGGTCGTGAACTTTTGTTCAAAGGTAGACTTAACAACCAAAGATGTATACATCCGCTGAAGAGTAAAGCTGGGGAGGTCTTGCCAGAATCCTTGTCTGTTTCTCACTCCTATAAGAAACATGCAGTAGAACAAGTTGGAAATTAATAGTTTCTTGTAATGGGGAAAAAATCACACACACTTAACTGCTGATTTTGGGGCTGCTGTTTGGCCAAGAAGGTGGGTTAAGCAGCCTTCAGATACAACGATCTCCTCCTCCTCGGTTTGTGGGAATCCCTGTGAACGGAAGCCTTGCTTGCGTTAGGTAGTAAGTGCTTTCTTGTTGTTATTTCATTTTGCCTCACAGTTATGGCAGATTGTCCCCATACAATTGGAGTCGAGTTCGGTACCAGGATAATTGAAGTTAGCGGCCAGAAAATTAAGCTGCAGATCTGGGATACGGCGGGACAAGAGAGATTCAGAGCTGTCACACGGAGCTACTACAGAGGCGCCGCAGGAGCCCTTATGGTTTATGACATCACTAGGTAAGGTGATAAGAGATGCCCTTTTGCTGTGGTTTGAACCCAGGGCCACCTGTCTCTTAACCAAGCATGGTTTAGCTGATGCCCTTTTAGCTGACACTACCCTCTGGAACAAAGCAGGAGTCGGACCTATTGTATCAAACCTCCCTTTTAGCCAGATGATAATTTACCAACTTCCTCCAATTGATGTTTGAAAAGCTCCTTCCTACAGGCACCTCGTTTTGATAGGAAAAGGGGAGGGAAGAACCCCAAAACGGAATCTTTCTGTCTCGGACCAAAGGGGATGAAGTCGGCCTTTCTCTTGCTGGGATTGTGTTTAGAGACAGAAAAACGAGCTGGCGTTAACGTGATGAAATGTTTGCTTCCTTTTTGTCCTGCAGAAGAAGTACGTATAACCACTTAAGCAGCTGGCTGACGGACGCAAGGAATCTAACTAACCCAAATACTGTGAGTGTCACAATTTAGAGACATTTGTGTTGGGGTCTGGCTCATCTCCAGCTTGAGATGTCAAGGAATTTCTCCTTAGTCCTAGAGGTTGGATCTCTCCTTGACTCGTTTCCACCCGTTGTTTGTTTCCTGTCCTGCCCTCAGGTGCTTTGGAGAATAAGTTGACCCCCAACTCTTCTTGGGGGCAGCCCCTCGGATATTGGGAGGCTGCTATCCTGCCTCTCCTAGTCCTTCTTTTCATTCAACTAGACATATATCCAATTCCCGCATCCTTCATGTGTTTTAGCCTCCATTTCCCGAGAATGGAATATATCTGCCTCTGCCTCTCAGCTAAACACAACCCATTAATTACTATTTGCTTAAGGGAGACAGCTCTGAAAATGATTTTTTTCTCCGCTCAGCTCCCTATTCCAAGGGATGGAGATTCCTTCCCTTTTGTACAGCCTTGGTTAGACGGTGTGGTTAACTACAGCAGTCATTCTAGCTCACTGGGTTTCTTACTTCCCCTTCTAGCACGTCTGTGTTACGTTTCATAACGAGCAGTTCCTTAAAACGGCTTCCTTAGCATAATGAGACACCAAATTGTCCATTAATTAAAAGCATTTGGATTTCTGGCCTTACCTGACTCCAACCCCCCCCCCCCAAATGTTAAGTCTCTTGGGGAGAGGAAGGGTGTTTCTTAGCTGTGATGAGGGATGCTCTGTAAAAGGATCCAATAGGATCCTTTGGGGCAAAAAAATACCACCCTTGAGCGAGCCCTTTTGTCCACTGCTGGATGTCTGTTAAATGTCTCTTTGTTCTGGATGCAGGTGATCATCCTTATAGGAAACAAAGCAGATCTGGAAGCCCAGAGAGATGTGACATATGAGGAAGCCAAACAATTTGCTGAAGAGAATGGTACGTACAGCTGCTCCGGAGTAATAGCCATAGCCCTTAGACTTCTGTGGTGCTTCACCGTGCTCTGCAGCCCTCTCTAAGCGATTGACAGAGTCAGCCTCTGGCCCCAAACAATCTGGGTCCTCTTTTGACCCACCTCGGAAGGACGGAAGGCTGAGTCAACTTTGAGCCGGTCAGGATCAAACTGCTGGCTGTGGGAATGCAGAATTAGCCTGCAGTGCTGCATTCCAACCACTGCTTGGCCTAGGCAGAACGGAGGGTAGGTAGCGCTCGGCAGAAAGATGGCACAGAAACTGTTTAAAGCAGTGCCAATTTAGGCGCTTTGGGTAGTGGTGTTCAAATTGTATCCAGGACCTTGTTGGTTGGCGAGATCCGAAAGAGGAATATTTTGATTTCCGACCGAGGTTAAACTTGCGTTTTGTTCCCCAAACAGGCTTGCTGTTTCTTGAAGCGAGTGCAAAAACGTAAGTAGGCAGTTGTGAACGTTAAAACATTCCGTTTCATAGATGAATTCAACCCGAAGGAAAAAGGCGTTTTATGAACTGAGATTCTTTCCCCATGAACTTTTTCTCTGCCAAAACAAGAGAGACTGACTGGTGGTGGGAACGTCTGTTTGCAACACAAGAGTCATCTCGATTTATGCCAATGCCGGTGGTTAAAATTGCACTTGTAATGTTGCTAGTTATCGCTTTAAAACATGGGAAGTGCAGCGTGCCAGCAGGAGGGGTGGACTTGGCGGGACTCCTCGATGCTCTCTGAGCAGGTTGCCAGCTTGTAAAGCGTTCCTACGTCTCCTGAACGGTCCCTGCCCGCCTTCCAGCAGGTGGGGCCAGGTTTGCAGTGCCCATCTCACCACGAAAGCCTTTTTCCCAGGCAGCCCATCGCCTCTCTGTGTCTGTGAGCGAGTGGGAGGTATAGGCGCAGGGCTGTAGGCTTCTCTTGGTTATTTCTTTGGAGTAACACTCTTCCCGCTGCCACGCCGCTTGGATGAGCAAAGGGTTGTTCAGGGTCAGGATGCTTCAGCGCTGGTTCTTTTGCCGTTGGTTTCAAATGCCTTTTGGCAGGTTAGGTCCCAGTGTAGGGGTTGTCCCGGGGGTGTGTGTGTGTCCTTCCTGGGTTGGGCGATCCTCGCGAAGGAGGGGATGAATTGCCTGTAGAAGTTTGCTAACCCCAAGAAGCTTAGGGGTGGTTTTCTTGCAGATGTTTCATGACCCACCTAGGGAACCTTGTCCGTGTTGATCATGCACATCGGCAGGGCCAATGGGACCTAGTTAGGTAACAAAACATCTGCCAGGGAGCAGGCTTGGTGGAACACCAGGGACCCCTCCATTCAACCCCTGAGATATAAATAGAGATGCATCGGTCATAAAACCTCCCCAATTAACGCCACTGCTTTTGGCTTGTCCTTTCCCCCCAGAGGCGAGAACGTGGAAGACGCGTTCCTAGAAGCCGCCAAGAAAATCTACCAGAATATCCAAGACGGGAGCCTGGATCTGAACGCGGCCGAGTCAGGGGTACAGCACAAGCCTTCAGCTCCACAGGGCGGCCGGCTAACCAGCGAACCCCAGCCCCAAAGAGAAGGCTGCGGCTGCTAGTGACCTCGGTTCCTTGGCTCTGTTTGTGACCTTTCACCTCTGTCAAGAGCAGTGCTTTTTTGGGGGGGCTGCTTCCGTTTTCCTCTGCACATCTTACCAGGTTTAATTAAAACTCCCGAGGCAAGAGTTTAACACAGTACTAAACTGCTAAAGAGTAAAATAAAGAGAAAAAAACTTAGATGTAATCAGGTTATCAAAGGCAAGTAGAGTCATACCCCATCCCTGCATGGTAAATCTAGACGTCTTTATTCCCCCTCCTCTCCCCTCCCCATAATTGATTGTCCTTGTGAATAGATGTCACCGATTCATGATTTACAAAACAGAGCTCTGATTGCTGGACCTCATGACTTTCTCTCTCTCTCTCTCTCCCCCCCCTCTTTCTCTCTCTCTCCGTTTCTCGTAAAGTTTAACTTTGTTAGCTTCAGCTTTTTTCTCCCGATCTGTAACTGGTCTGTCCTTTTTAGTAACAAAAAAAAAAAAGGGAAAAAAAAGGATAAAAAAGATTTGCTATGAAACTATTTCCAAGGGTAGAATGGGATCCTGCGTAGATTGCTTTCGTTGGGAAACTGGGGGGGGTGTTGGATGGGGATTTTGGGGGAGAGGAGGGAGGAGAGAGACACACTGCTGGGTCCCCCTCCGTCTCTGCCTAGGACACGGGGCAGCTTTGATCTCAGACCCCCTATCCTGAGGCGGCTGCTGCTGCTGCTCCCTATGTTTACCTATACGGGCCCTTATTAGCCAAGCGTAAATATGTATAAATTTTGACTGAACCAAGCTAGACACTCGAACGCATCCTGTGTGTGTGATTTTAATGAAGAAACAAACCCTCAATGACCGGCATTAGAAACTTAAGAAGTGAAGTATCTCTACAGCTCCACTAGGTCACCCTGCCTAGTGACTGCAGGTCATTGTCCACCCCGGTTTAACTTTATGGCGGTTGCCCAAGGCCCAAGAGGATTGCTAGCCCAGCGTGGCACCTCTCTCTGTGCCCTGTGAGCAACCCACTCCTCTTCTTTTGTTGATGTTGTTGTTACTCCAGGGGTCTTGTGTACTTGAGGACGTGCTAACTCACTTTCCCTCTCCCCCCCCCATCCCCCAAGTAGCTCTGCATTTATTCCAGCCACCTTGTTGCCCCACCTTGTGTGAGAAGGCGGGGCTGTGTCGCACACCTGTACGCTTCTGGGAAGGGCCTGTTCGAAACGGGGCGGTTGAGGGGGTTGGGACTCTGCTGCGGCATTGGACCCCCTACAGTTCCACCGGCTGGGCTGCCGATGCTCTTCCCAAGCCCCTCTCTACCGTGGTCCCTGAAAGAGGGTTTGCTGAGTAGGGTGGAGTCACCCCCCCAAAAAAATCCTCTCCACCCTCAATTGTCCTCTCGATGGCAATCTGGTTTAAGATGTGGCTAAGCCTGGCTGGGAAAAAGGATGAGCACCTTTGATTCTGTGGCCTGCAGTGTCTCAAGTGACCATGCCTAGACACACACACACACACACAAACACACCCTCGATGACACTAAAACCAGGCCGTGTCCCAAGTGTGCAAAAGCGAAAGGGGATAACCGGCATTTAATGTACAGTCGACGTGGGAACCTTTAAAATGCCAAAAGTGGGATGTGCAAACGATTCGCATTTGGGTAGCTTGTGCGCTGTCCCTCGCTTACGCGCCCTTGCCGTTGGCTCTAGTTTCTTCCCCCCTCCCGAAATCTCAGAAAGATCCTTTCAAAGTAGGTGGGTGTTACAGGACTTTGCTCTTGGAATTGCACCGTGGGGGGTGGGGTGGGGGGGCAAGGGTTGCCCAGGGACCATGACCTGTTGACACAACTTAAAAAGTTTTGGGCAAAGGCAATTTGCTTCCTGCAGCTTGTTAGCGGTGCAATTTCCTTTTTTTACTCCCCCCCCCCCCACCCAATTCACGTTACAGTAGGTCTTCATTTTCTGTGACAGGATTTATTTGGGCTGCTGTATACTCATTTAATGTAACAATGCTATTATCTAAATATTTGTAAATAAAGTACCTGTATCTAGACAAAAATGAGAGTGAGTCGTTCTTTGGGGAGGCAGGGTAAAGGTGTTACAAATTGTGGGGTGCCTGAGACGAAGGCCTTTTTTTAAAGGGGGAGAGGGCCGGACCTGCAAAACCTTTAAACTAAGGTTGGGCTTCAGTGGTCCCATTCAAGAGGCAGATGGACTTTGTGTTTTTTCCTTAAAGATGTTTCACTCCTCATCCAGGAAGCTTCTTCAGAGACTTCAGACCTGAAGGAGCGAAACGTCTTCAAGGAAAAACAAAGGAAACCCAGTTGCCTTTTGGAAAAACACCTTTGGGGCAACCACGGCCACAGACTTTGAATTCTTCTGTGATGGGTCATAAAGACAGAGGAAGTCTACAGGAGTATTCGTTACCTTCAGAATGGGCTCCGGTTTCCCTTGCTAGCTCGTTTAATGTTTAAGAAAGACAATATGATGGAGGTTAAAGGTGTTATTTCTTTCTTAAATATTAAATGATGTGAGCTATTGGTTGGCCTTTTAAAAACTTCCCAGATAAACTCGCTACAGGCAAATGATGGATGCTGACGGTATCAGCTGTTTGTGCTCCTAGGCAGCTATCATACACCCTAATATCCTACATTTTAAATATTTATTTTTTTGCTGTCTGAATAAAGGAGGGCGAAGAGATTTTCGAGACATTAAATATTGGTGTGATCCTCGTAACGGCCATGGAACACGGACACCCAAAAAGTCGAACTATTTTGTACAAAAAAAATATTTATTCACAAAATATTTTATCCCATAAAAAGCCGTTTGTGCTTTAAAAAAGAAAAAGAAATGTAAAAGAGCAGAAGACACACACACCTCTTCCTCGATTTCCCCTCCACGCCGGAGGAATACAAAGCCACGATGCTGCTTTCAGCATGGCAGAATTCTCTGCTATAGAGATGCGGAAAACCTGAGGACGGGTGAGGAGGCTCGAAGACCATGAACTTGTAAATAAAATGAGGTAGCCTTCATGACTTTCACATCCAATTGGCACGGGCTTCACCAACCCCAATTTGTGCCTAGTATTTTTTCTATAATAACAACAAAAAAGGTGGTGTAAGTACCAAGCAGCAAATTATAGGTTCCCCCTTCCCTCTATGTAACTGGTTTCATTTTATTTGTAAAATATTTCTTCTAGGGAAGCGGCATTTTTGCTCGGAACATGCAATCAGGCTTTGAGCAGAAAACCTTGGCCATGCTAACTAAGGAGGAATATGTGTCAACTGTGACTTAAAAGTCTTGGAATGGGTCAACCCATGTTTGAAACTATTCATAGGCCTTGCACCTCTCACCTGCTTTGTTGAAGCTCTGTCTTAGAGCGGATAAATCACTTGAGATTGGCCTGAAGTGTCTGCAGTCGTCCAGGGAGAAGGGGCTGTGGTGGACTAGGGGAAAAACAACAACCAAAACCTTAACATGAAAAACTAAAAATCGTACCAGCACAATTTTTCATTTTATAAAAGTTGTAAGGAAGCTGGTGCTCTTTTCAGGTAGAAAACACTTTAAATTGATTTCGAATGCTTCCATGGACACGTTTTTCCTTCAAAAGCAATGCTAATCCATATGGATTTTCCAAAGTGAATAGATTCACCGCTCGCAGCGTAACCCAGCGGCCCCCAACCTTTTGGGCACCAGGGACTGGTTTCGTGCATTGCCTGCACCCCAGTTCCTGGCATGCCATGGCCCAGCGCCAATCCATGGAAGGGAGGTCGGGGACCCCTGGCGTAACGCCCTCCCTCCATTCCAAAAAGGCGGCTTTCAATCTTTCCCCAGTTGGCACACCTTGCAAATACCCAGCGCGTAAACCAACGCTGGCTTCGGACCTTTTCAGAAGGATTAGTGCTGTTGTTTTTAACCCTGTTGGATCAAATCTATTTTCCTGATCGAAGACAATAGAGGGACGTTTCAGAAAAAGGCCACGGGGACGTGTCATGAGAAAGGACGCCCCCTTTGGATCCAGGCTTAACGGGGTGAACATTTGGTGTGTGGCTACTGTAAAGATGATGCGAGGGCTAGTGAGGAAAACTTACCTGGTTCTTGGCATCTGTGAGTCCCGAGGAGTTTAACGATGGAAACAAGGAATCCGTAGAGCTGCTGCAGCTAACCAGCTCGTCCAGGGCATCGACCTGTCTCCGCAGGCTATGGAGGGTGCCCTCGGTCTGTTGCTTCCCTTTGATTAGTGCCTCCACTTGCTTCGACATGCACTGCCGGAGTTGGGCCTGGATGGACAAGGGTCCAGTTAAAACATGAGCTAGGAAGATCTGGGCTGCTTGGGACAGGGGTCTCTGCCACTCAGTCTGGCTTCATCACCCAGGAGGGACCTTCCTAATTTAAAGCAAGGAATTCATTCTCCAGGGCTTTAGTCTTACGACCACAAGGGAGCCCAACATTTCTGGGGCTAAGTAAGTTTTGCCCCGTTTGAAGAGCTTCCTTGCTGCAGTTGGTAAGTGAATCACTGCAGTTGGTAAGTGAGTAACCCGGCTGTTAAGCGAATCCGGCTCCCCCAGGCTCTTTGCTGGTCAGAAGGTGGCAAAAGGGGACAACGTGACTCCAGGACACGGCAACTGTCAGAAATATGAGCCCGTCGGCAAGCGCTCAAATGCAGTTGGGTGAAAAAGGGTGATAAGTCACTTTTTTCAGTGTCGTCGTAACTTTAAACAGTCACTAAAGGGACTGTCGTAAGTCGGGGACGATATATCTCAGTAAGTATAGTTGCCAACGGTCCGAATTTTGGTCACATGACCCTGGAGATGATGCAACGGTGAACAAAAGGTCATAGGTTGCTTTTGTGACTTCGAACAGTCACTAAATGAACTGTCGTAAGTCGAGGACTGTCTGTATTGGAGCGTTTCCCAAGCAAATAGCATCTGAATCGTCGTCACTACCTTGAGACGATCCTCCTGGTGCTGCAGTTGTTCCCGGCGCACCTTTCCACGCCACTGTTCATCCTTGAGAGAGGAAAGAACTGGTGAAGAGAAGAATCCCCTTGGCGAGCAGCTGGGATAGGATGGATGGGTGGATGGATGGGTGGATGGATGGATGGATGAATGGATGAACGGGTGGATGGATGAATTAATGGGTGGATGGATGGATGGATGGATGGATGGATGGATGGATGGATGGATGGATGGATGGATGGATGGATGGATGGGTGGATGGATATATATATATATATAAAGAGAGAGAGACTTTCTTGCACGGAAGAGGCGGAAGTCCTTTCTTCCAAGGGGACCTTCACGCTAGCTACAGGGTCCGTGCGTGTCCATGGTACAACTCTGCCTCTTAACATACTTACCGTGATGTGGACTTTAGACAGGTCCAGCTTTTCATCCCAAAGCAGCATCCTGGCCTTGTTTTCGGTGAACGGGTAGTTTTCCTTCAGGCTTTCCACGTCGTTCCAGAGCCTTCCCTTCCCTTCCAGGTCAGCTTCTCTGCCCTCCAATAACTCCGGAGGAGACTGGCTCAGATCCTTCAAACCGTTCCTCATTTTGTCCTTCACTTCCAGCCTGACCAGCTTCACGGTGCCCTTCAACTCTTTCTGCTGCTTCTCCAGCTCCTCCTGGTTCTTCACCTAAGACACAAGAACGGCCATTCCACACCCATGCTGAGCCACCGAGCGGCCTTTTGCACCTCTGGGGTTCTGGGGAGAGTGCCAGGAAGCCCTGGGGGTGGGGGGGGGTGGGGGTGGGGGGAGTTTATCCAATCAAGGCAACTAACACAACATGAGCAGGAGAATCCCCCGAGCCCTCCCCTCTGCCTCACTCAGAGGCCGCGGAGCTTGTGCGCACTGGGCCTGGGAGCCAGTCGCCTTTGGGCAGCGATCCTAGACGGTGGGAAGAAGCCCAGCAGGCCAAGAGGGGGCCGCCATCTTTCTGGGGAGGCCCTTCGGGGGCTCCAGGGTGTTACCTGTGACTTGAGTTGGGCGTGCTCCTCTTGGATGCGGACAAGGTCCCTCATCAGCCGCTTGGCTCGTTGGTGATTCTCTCGGGCCACTTGTTCCAAGGAGGTTATTTCTTGCTGCAAGCCGTAGTTTTCTTGCTTCTGCTCCTAAAATTACAACAGCGGGTTGGAGAAGAATCTGTGTTTGGTTCTTCTTTTCATCTGCCTGGGAATTAACCACCACATTCCATGGAAGGGTGGGGAGAATGCTCCACTGTGATCTTTAAGGACTGAAAGCTACACACACACGTACACACATCGGCCCCAGATGGCCATACCAAAAGGGGCAGGCCTGAGCTGATCCAAAACATCTGGAGGGTACGAATGTCTGGCCCTGTTTCAGATCATCCCAGGTGGATTGGATCCATGTTGTGAGTTATGAGAGAAATCCGGACTGCAAATTGAGAAGGGACCGACTGAAGTCCTACGACTGCCATGGATCCCTTAGGAGGCCTGGAATGAACCATCCTTTCACCCGTGGCCTCCCTAACAGAACCTCACAGAGTTGGAATAAGACTAGCTGAAGTTGTATTCTGGAATCACTTCCAATTAAAACTCTTTTTATTAGTTTATCAAAGTATAAAATACAAAGGAAAAAAAGACATGGAAAGAGAGGAAGGGAAAGAGAAAAAAAAAAAGGAAAAAGGCACCAACTTCCGACTCTCTTTGGTACAGTGGAAGGTAACAACGCTACAACTACAACCCTTTGCTCTTGCACAGCAAGAGATACCAGCCCTTTCTGTAACAGGAAGCCTGCCTCGTTTACAAAAGCAGAATTGAAGTTCCATTTGTTTCCCTCTTCTCATTGCAAACACAACATCTGGAAGCGATTTCAAACTAGAGACAAAATTAAATATAATCTCTTATTTGGATCAAAGAAATCACTTCCAAGTATTGAGGGAGTCTGATAGAACTGGGGCCGAGCCAGCTGCTCTTCGTGTTCAAGAAACCCTCTGGTTTCTCGACATGTGCCCCCCCCCCTTCCACAACCCCCCACCCCCCAATGAAAACGAAGCAGAGGGAGGCTGGCACCTACTTGAAGGGCCCTTTCAAGCTGGGCCCTTTGAGCCTTGATGGTTTCCTTCAAGGTGGCCATCTGCTTCTCCGCTTTCGCGTGGGCTGCTTGGAGCCGGTCCTGGAGCAGCCGCTCCTCCGCTCTGGACAGGCTGAGTTCCCTCTGCAGGGATGAAACCTCGCCCACCTTGTCCTGAAGCTTCTGTTCTTTTTCAGAGAGCTGATGCCCTGGAATCAGAGGAGCCGCGCTTGGTCACCCGGCCAACCTTACCCAGGCGGGTGCTCAGCTCTGCTTTTCGTCTGCTGAAGGACGTCGCTAAGAGAAGTTACGATGATTTGAGCCACAGTGGCGCAGTGGTTAGAGGGCGGTACTGCAGGCTCCTTCTGCTGACAGCCAGCTGACTGCAATTTGGCAGTTCGAATCCCACCAGGCTCAAGGTTGACTCAGCCTCCCGTCCTTCCGAGGTGGGTCAAAGGAGGACCCAGATTGTTGGGGGCCAGAGGCTGACTCTGTACACCACTTAGAGAGGGCCGTGAAGCACTGGGAAGCGGCATATAAGTCTAAGGGCTATTGCAATTGTTGGCCGAGCAGGGTCGAAAGCAGCCAGAGAAATGGTTGAAACCTGTCAGTAAACAGCACTGATTTACCAGGTTAAGACCCAAGGGCACAGTGTCATAAGGAAACAACAAGTAACCACTTAATAGCCAGTCATCCACATCCTAGTTAAATAAATAAGAGCTACACACAACCAGCAGCCATACAAATACAATCCGTAGAACAGTCCAGTGCACATATTCTGGGAGAGAGAAGCCCAAAAGCTTGGAAGAATAAACCTTTGGTCCTGGTGACCAATTCAGATTGGATCCTGTGGAATTCATGATATCTAAATGCTGGTCTCTTTGCAGAGAGCTCAGAATATTTAAAAAGATGCTACAAAGGGAATGTTTTTTTTAGTGGATAAAACTCCCAACTGAACTGTATACAACCAGTTGCCGAGGGAGTCTGGGGCATGACTCTCGCTCTCCCTCCTCCTTAGCTGCTATAATATACCATGCTGCCTTTCTTACTTCATGGAGACGCGCATTCCTCGTGCCAATGCATCCATGTTCCCAGCCTCAAGTGTGACTCACAGGCTTTGCGGAGCTTTTCTTCAAGAGCTGAAATGTGGGATTCCCCCTTCTGGAGCTTCCGGATCCGCTCTTCCATCTCTTGGACCTTGGCCACGGCTTGTGTCAGCTGACCCTGCTGCTCTTCCAGTTCCTGCTCTAGCTGCCGCTTCTGATGCTTCAGCCTGTCAGCATCCTCGGCCAGCCTTTCCTCTTCGTGCTGGATGTCTTCCCTGAGATGCCGAAGGACCTGGAGGAGAGAGCAACCGACCGAGAGTCCAGCTGGCTGGCGGGAAGAGGCTACTGGAACCAGTGGGTGGTCTGCTTCCCTGACTGGTTTGCCTCAAGGCGTTTTGCATGATAGGAATCTGGCATGTTTTCTTTCTAAAACGTCTCGGCTGAAGACCGTTGGTCTAGTTTGGTCTAATAATGAAGGCACCAGGCTAGAAAGCAGGAAACCCCCGAGTTCGAGTCTTGATTTAGTAGTCATGAAAGCCAACTGGGTGACTTTGGAGCAGTCTCTCTCTCTCTCTTTCTTTCTCTTTCTTTCTCTTTCTCTCTCTCTCCCCCCCACAGGGTTGTTGTTGTGGGGAAAACAGGGGGAGGAAAGGGCGTGGAATGTGTTTTCTACCTCGAGTTATTTGTAAAATAATAAAGGCAGGGTATGGATTAAATAAACAGTAGACAAACTCCTGTAAGTGCTAAACAATTGGGCTCAGAGAGTAGCTGTTTTAGGGAGAGGCTACTGAATCGCTGATCTGAGATCAATTATGGTTTCTCCCTTCATGGCTCCTTTCACCCCTCTTAAATCAACCTTTCCATATTTTTTTCCTAATTTGTTCCTTTTCAGAAAGAAAGAATTCAGCCAGATCAGGTCAGATCAAACCCAAAATGGGAAAAAGGTGAATGTACCGTCTCTTGTTTGGCCTGTTTCAGCTCCTGTTCCTCAAGCTCCTTGCGGAGTTGGTGTAGCTGGCTTTCCTTTTCCCTGAGGCCTTCTTGGGTCTCCTGGCACTTCCTGGAAGATTCGTGGAGGTTGTCCTTTAGGGCCTTCTGTTCTTGGATCAGAGCCTCCTTTTCCTTGGCGGCCGCTTTCACGTCCTGCCGTCCCAGAGCGAATAGTCGCGAGAGAAAGATTTAAGATGCTCGTGAATTGATGCAGACCAACCTCTTTGGCATCCCGGAATCCTACTAACTAGGCCATTGCTACAGACAAATCTGGATGCAGCAGCTCACAGGAGGAAAATTGCCAATAGACTGTCTTTTCCTCCTTTTAGTTTCCTGTAGAAAACCATGCCTTCCTGTAACCAGGTTACAGTCTGATTTTGGCTGAGGTTTATCGTTGCTCTGGCTGCATCCTTGGGGGAAGAAAACTGTGGCACTGACTGCCATGCATTTCCCCATCCTTAACACGGAACAGTGAATCTAAACCAGGGGTGTCCAACCTTGGCAACTTTAAGACTTGTGGACTTCAGCTTTGCTGGCTGAGGAACTCTGGGAATTGAAGTCCACAAGTCTTAAAGTTGCCAAGGTTGGACACCCCTGACCTAAACGAAACTCACCTGTTCCAGCAGCTGAAGGTAATGCCTGGAATTGTTCAGTTCTGTCTTCAAAACGTCCAACTCCTCCTTTTTTCCTAAAAGGGGGAAAATAATTGCAGTAGTTTGAGGAAGAGGCCAATCGCCAAGAAAACCAGAAAGGCGGTGGGAGATTTGATTAGAAAGATCGTAATCTTGATCCCGCACAAGGCACTTGTCTATATGCAAAATGACCGGGATGAAAAGAGATTTGGGAGAAACAAAATTCCCCTACCGTGCAAATGTTTCTGTAGCTCGGCGATATCCCTGTTCAGAACTATTTTCTGGTTGTGAAGCTGATCGATTTCAAGCTGCAGTTTTTGGAAATCCAAAACGGATTTTTCCTTGCTGGCGAGAAGAGTTTTGTTGTTATCTTCCGTGGAGGCTAAGGTTCTGCCAAAGGAAAAAAGCCACACTTCCACTTCACAAATGTCCGGGGAGAATCTCGACACCCATGCTTTCCCAAAGGGGCTTTTTCAAAAGGCAACTGGGCTTTGTTTTTTTTCTCTGAAGACGTTTCTCTTCTCATCCGAGAAGCTTCTTCAGCTCTGAAGGGAGGAGAGGAGGAGAATTCTGGGAGTTGAAGTCCTCCAGGCTTAACGTTACCAAGGTTGGACACCCCTGCTCTCAAGCGACCCCCTTGGGGATCTTTCCACTGGCCAATAAGGCCCAAGAAAACGCCCCTCCCCACCCCCAGTGGCCACCCCCACCTTTTGCTCTGGGTGAACTTCTCCTCCAGGCTCTGGCAGTCGGCTTCCAGCTGCCGCTTCTCCTCGCTCAGAGCCTTGACATGGTTTTGCAGGTGGTGGAGCTGGGAGGCCAGCCGCTCGGCCTCCTGCTGAGCCTCCCGGAGGAGCCGCCGCTGCTGCTCCGCCTCCCCTCGCTGGCGCTGGGATGCGTCCTGGAGGGTCTCCAGCTCCAGCTTCTCCTGAGGTTGGAAAAAGACCTGCCTGAAGAGGGCTGCCCAAACTTGGACTCCGCCATCACGGCACCCTCCTTAGTGTCGGGCGGAGCTCTCGCCTCACAATCCGGAGGCTGCGAGTTCAATCCTGGGAAGAGGCCGATATTTCTCTCCCTGGGCACAAGGAGAATACATCTGCTGAACAAAACTCCGCTTTGGCGACAGGGAGGGCATCTGGCCAGTAAACACTCTGCTAGCTCCGTTCAGTTGCCCAGGCTCCACCCCGGCCAGGGATTACGGGGTCGTTAAAAGGGAGATGACGACGACAATCACTGCACCCTCATTGCTGCATCTTAGGGCAGCAAGGATGAGTTTGTTATTATTATTATTGTTGTTATTATTAACTTCATTTGTATGCTGCCCATTCCCATGATTCTAAGTAACTAAAAATCAAAATGACAATAAGGACATCACCCAAATAGAATCAAAAATTATAAACTGGGAAACACAAAGTCATGCATTGGTGCTCTCTTAGCTTGGCCGTTCACTTGCAGACATTTCATTACCCAACAAGGTAACACCATCAGCGCTGCAGTGAGTGTGGAGATTGATCCCTGTTTATATACAGTAGCTTGCCCTGCCTGCCTTAGTGGAGCTGCAGCTTCTTCCTTATTTAGAAGAGTGAGAATAGCCGATGTGATGAGCGAGAAGCTCAAGGCAGAGCTTCCTAAACTGAACCGTCACTACGAAGCGTCTTTCCTTTACCTCTAGCAGCAACCGTTCAATTTTTTCCAACTCGTTTGTCTTTTGGTTATGCTGAAATTTCAGGTTTTCGACCTCCTCTTTTCCCAGATGTGCCGTTCCCAGCATGTGCTTCAGTTCTAATGAATGACAGAAAAGGGCGCTCAGGTGAATACTGGCAGGTACATAGAAAGCTAAGATGCGGCTACAGTTAGTGTTATTTTTTTTTGTGAGCCAAACCTGTCTTATGCTTCTTTATCAGCCCCAGGATATCCTGTAGTTTTGTTTCATCTTGTCGGATATTCTGCAAGACGAGAGAAAGCTGGGATCGTTTCTCGCTTAGCTGGGCGTTGAGTTCTCCCTTCTGAACACTCAGGTCTTCGAGAAAAGCCTTCATTTCCTTGGAAAAGGATGAAGAAAAAGCATTGAAGGGCTTCTTGCAAAATGTGTAAGCAAGCAGCTCCGTTGCCTCAAAAGTGGGTTTTTTTTTCCCCTTTTAAAAAAGGCAACTGGACTGTTTTTTGAGGAAGAAGGAGTTTCACTTCTCATCCGAGAAGCTTCATCCGTTGTGGCAACTGATAAAGATTCTTGAATGAGAAGCAAAACTTCTTCCTTCTCCTCAAAAAAAACAACAACACACAGCCTGGGCAAGTGTGCCTGGATGGCTGAGAATCTCCGCAGAGAGGCAGCTCCATTCAGATCGAATCATCCAGATGGGGAGTTTTGCTCCAGGGCAAAGTAAGCACAACCCTTACCTGCTGAATGGGGAACACTGAATTAAAACAATTCTCAAAATGGGAGCAGATTAAAAGAACGGAATCGCTCGAACAACAAAATCTGACTTTCCGAATAAAACTTTTGAGCAATTGAAAAGCAAAAAAGCTGTAACGCAACTGGAAATTTTAAAAAACAACAAAACACCTTTATTAGTTGCCGTTTTTCAGTTATCTCTGCCTCTCCGTTCCTGAGAGCTTCTGCAAAGTTGGCATTTTTCTCAGCAATGCTGTCTTGGAGGAGACGTAGCTCACTCCTTTTTTGATCGAGCAATCTGTCCACCAGGTGTAACTCTTGCTGCTGAACAGCAGTCTGCCAAAAAAAAGAAATCGTTCAGTTGTAGAACAAGTCAAGTCCTTTTATTGCTCAGGCTTCAGGGCAGTCCAAGGTCTGTCCTTTCTTTTTTTTTAACCTGTCCTGGGTGGCAAGATGGTTAAACCCTTTCAGTGGATGCTCAGGAGCGCCCTGTTAATTCATGACTTTCCAAAAACTCAACCAGCCCTTTGGCTGAGCTGCTGGTCAAAGAGCGATGAGGCCCACGTGGCTCTTTCTAAATTTAAATACTAGCAATAGTTGCACTAATATCACTGGTATTTGTGGATAATAAACTCCCCGGGTCATTAAGCCAGCCTTTCCCAGCAGGCTCAACGCCTTTTTCTATATGGCTGCATCCAAGGGTTAGCTCAGAATATCCCCATCTCTGGAAAACGTGGATCGGAAGGAGTCCACCCACCTGATCTTTTAATCTCTCTAAATCGTGCTTTTTGCTCAGAAGGATGTTCTCTGCTTCTTTGAGGATCTGAAGGTGGTGATCTTCATTGCCTTCAGCCACTTGGATGTCTGTTTGCAGCTTCTGGAGGCTGGAAAAGAATGACACTGGGACATTATTTATTTTGGAAGAAGAGGAGGAAAAAAAGATTCAAACAGAGGGTGGCCCAGCGGCTCTTTGGTGAAATGGTTAAACAAGCCAACATATTTGCCAAAATGGTTCATCTCAAACTGGCGGTCTACCCACTCCCAAAAGGCACAGTATTACAGGTGCTCATGGTGTCTTATAGGGAATTTTAGAGAAAGGCACGTTGGAGATTATAGAGAGAAGTAAAAAAAAGAGAAGATGAACCCCGTCTACCCAGGAAGTTTGATGTCCATCAGATGCACCAGTCTAAAAAATACCTTTCGGTCAATATTTCTATCTTCTGGCTCAAGACTTGAAATTCAGAATCTTTTGCCGATACAATTTGGTTGATTTCTTTCAGAATTCCTTCTTGTTCCATCTTGTGCTGTTGCAAATCCTGGGCGTTTGCTTGAAGAAACCTGAAAAGCAGTCATCAAAAATCTCTTTGATTGCTTGCTTGTGAAAATCGATTCTTTTGGGGTGGGGGATGTTATTTTTTTTAAAACCACGAGCTAAACTTAAAATGTCCAATAGGCAAATTCTGTAATCCATGAAACACACACACAACCCAATAATTCTTGAGCTTTTATTTCTTTCGTTTCCCGAGTGGTCCTTAGGAAGAGGGTCTGATGACACCTTTTTATTCTCCTTTCCATGCATTTAATCCTTCTTTGCACTTCTGCAAAGAAATCATCGGTAACCCAGGGGATTTCAGTCTCCTTGAGGGCCTGAGCAATCTGGTTTGGGATTTTGGAGGATCCGTGTTGGGAAACTGAATTTGCTGTTTGGTTTAAGGGATGCCATTCTGCTGACTTAGACAAGCTCAGGGAGAGGTTTATAATAAAACGGCTAAACGTGCACCGAAGTCAGCACTGTAGTTAAATAATAATGAAAGCTGAGTAAATACAGAGAAGGGCAGCTGATGATCAAAGCCATTAAATAGATTGCAGGTTAAGAAAGTCGGGTGTGCATAAATATACAGGCCTGCCTGCCACACTGATTTTTCTCCCAGAGCAACGGTTACACGCCCGTAAAGGCAAACAAGAACTCTTTAGGACTGTGTGTTCCCAATGTCCTGAGCCACCATCTGGCCCTGTTATGTTGGGGTGAAGAACGTGCCCTTAAAAGCCACTTCTGTTCACCTGAGCTCCTGATCTGCCTTCACAAGCCTTACAGCCATCTCCTGAGTCCGTCGTTCAAGTTCCTCGGCTTCTTTCTCGGTGCGAGACAAATGCTGCTTAGCGGTGTTGTATTTCTGAATAGTCTCTTTGGTCTGGAAAGGGAAATCAGAAGGGGCACGGCTAGTCGAGGAAGAATCATTAATGTTTTTCCTCTATGACTAGTCAGAGAAGAATAATTCTATTATCCAGCCCTTGGAAGGGCTAAGAAGATGCAGGGCAAACAACAGTGAGAAGTCACTAGCAGTCCTTTTAAACCAAGACGTTAAAATTACCTTTCCTCGAGTATTTTCCAGCTCGGTTTCAGCTTCAGCCAGAAGACAGTCTGCCTCTCTGAGTTCTGCCCGTCGCTTCAAAAGCGTCTTTTCCACGCATTCAATTTCATCCATGATACTTTCATGACACTGGATCGAATTTTCCAATTCCAGCTCTGCAGTGAGGTCGTCCCCACGCCCTTCGATCAAATCTCTAAAGCAGAGAGGGAGGAAGGAAGGAAGGAATGGAGACAGGTAGCCAGAGATATCATTGATTTTCTGCCCTCAACCTTAGCTCAATTGTTCCTGTCCCTTATACACCAGTTTTAAGGTAAACAAGAGTTCTGCAAGGAAAGCCAAGCTATTTCTTTAATAAATGATAGTATGACAAAGTTATGATCAAGTTATCCAGACCAGGAAAAATGGCTTGCTCCCTACATCACAGGAGCTTCACAGGAAAAAACTTGCTAAAAGGCATCTCCTACCTCTTTCTTGCTAAATGGGCTAAAAAAAGTTCTACCCAGAAGAAAATCTCAGCATAGATTTTGTTGTGGCGGTCAACAGTTTTGCTAGAGAGCTTGCTCACATGTGGCGTTGACTTCTCTTCTGGGCTACTCGCTGCAGCTCTGCGACCTGGGACTCCAGCTCTCCTTTCTCCTTCAACAAGCCCTGTATGCCCTGGCTCAGTTCTTCCATCTCTTTATTAGGTGCACGAGAAGTTCTGAAGGACTCATCTTTGTGTCGCTGAGACCTCAATGTCTCTAGGCTGTCTTCTAGCCTCAAGATATCGTTTTCCTGCAAAAGATGGAGACCAGGTGCATCGTTAGAGTCTCTCTCTGTCTCCTGATCCAATCAGGGGAGAAAGGATAGCGGTGTACCAATATTTGAGGGGCTGCTACAGAGAAGGGGGTGTGCGTCAAACTATTTTCCAAAGCACCAGAAGGCAAGACAAGAAGCAATGGATGGAAACTAACGTAGGAGAGAAGCAACTGGAATTAAGGAGAACTTTCCTAACGGTGAGAGCAACCAACGGAATAGTTTGCCTTCAAAAGTTGTGGGTCTCCAACTTTAAAAGTTTAAAATATTCGTCCAACTGTAAAAACACTGTGAAGTGGGATATAAGTCTAAGTGCTATTGCTATTATATACCGCTTCACAGTGCTTTTATAGTCCTCTCTAGGCGGTTGACAGTCAGCCTCTTGCCCCCAACAATCTGGGTCCTCATTTTACCCACCTCGGAAGGACAGAAGGCTGAGTCATCCTTGAGCTGGCGGAATTCGAACTGCCGGCAGCCAGCAGACGTAACCTGCAGTCCTGCATCCTAACCACTGCGCCACCACGGCTCTTAGGCTACCATCTCTCAACCACCACATAAACTCCATAAAATCTCCTCTATCGATAACGAGTTTCCTTTCGAAACCCGACTGTGCCGCCTCTTACCAAGTTCAGGTGGTCGGGGATGTTGCAATGAAGGACTCCCAGGGGAACCAGCGGCACCGAGTAGTTGGCAGGGAGAAGACCGTAGTGCAGCTGGACGCCGGTGGGAGGTGAACCGTAGACCACGGATGTGGGAGGGCCTCCGCTGGCTTGCGTGGAAGGAGGCTGCAGGCCATACAGCACCGCCCCCTGGGGCACTGGGTTGCCGTCTGGCAGCAGGGTGTAGATGATGGATCCAGGAGGCAGGAGGCAAGGAGCAGCGCTGGGCAGGGTTTCCCCGTCGCTTTGGTGCCCTTCTGGGTGAGACACAGTGAACGGAATCCACGTTAAATGTGGGAGGGCGGGAGGAAGAAACCTTTCGTGGAACAACACAGAGACGCAAACGGCACGCTCAGAAAAAGAGGCAGCAGCGCCTTGGAGCGGAGGGGCACAGAAGAATTGCTCCTGGGTTCTGAGCTGCCTGGTTTGTCCAGGGGGTCCTCGACTTACAACCACAGTTGAGCCCAACGTTTCAGTTGTTAAGGGAGATGTTTGTTAAGTGCCCCCCCCCCCGCTTTTACGACCTTTCTTTTCCATAGTGGTTAAGCCAGTCACTGCAGTCGGTAAGGGAGTAACCCGGTCGTTAGGTGGATCTGGCTTCCCCGTGGACTGTCAGAAGGTCACAAAAGGGGATCACGTGACACCCCCTCCCCAGGACACAACGAGGGTCGTAACTAGGAAGCAGTTGCCAAGCGGTTGAATTTTGATCACGCCATCGTGGCCATGCCACAAAGGTTGGAAGTGTGAAAAACAGATGTAAGTCACATTTTTCAGTGCCGTTGTAACTTTGAACGGCCACTAAACGAACTGTTGTAAGCCGAGGACTACCTGTAATGGAGGGTGTTCATCACCTTGGAAACTAGTCATAGGAAAACAATGCCAAGAATATTCCCTTTGCAGTCAGGGTTACAATCCAGAAGTCTTTGCCTTCCACTGGTTCCCAGTAACACCCTGCACGTAGCCAGGAGAAATAGGCCCAAGCACTTCTATGCCGCTTCACAGCCCCCTCTAAGCCATTGTACAGAGTCAGCCTATTTGTCCCCCGACAATCTGGGTCCTCGTTTTATGAACCTCGGAAGGACGAGTCAACCGTGAGTCTGGTGGAATTCGAACTGCAGTACCGCCCTCTAAGCACTGCGCCACCGTGGCTCATTATTACGACCTTTTATTTATTTATCAAATTTTAAAAGCACCCACCTCCCTCCTGGCTGCTACGCCAGACGAATAACCTGCCTGGTTTCTCTGGGAAATAAGGGAGTAACTTGCAAGACAGTTAGCTGAACTGACTTACTGCTAGAGGAGGGTTCCTGCAGGCCAGCTGGGCCTGAGCTGTGCACGCAGCACTCTCTGGAAGCAGGATCATGGGCTTTCCTGCTTTCGGTCAGCTTCCTGTCCTGTGTGATGACGGGTGTCGACACGGGACACCGTAAGATAACGCCGGAATCTTTGGTGCTCTGGGAAGCAGGAGTAGACGCCTCAGAAAAGGAAGATAAGACGATAAATAACCAGCTTGAGTGGAGAGAAATATTCCCCAGAGCGGAGGGCCCCAATGTAATGAGAGCATCTCAGGCAAAAAATAAGGGAGTAAAAGCTATTATTTCAGCCCCTGGGAAGAAATGGCTTGCAAAAAGATACCCATGAACCCTTCTATCAAAATACGGCAACGTACTATGCTATAGAAGCCGACTTAGGCACTAGAAATAGGCAAACATCTGTACCTACAAGGGGGAAAGAAAGCGGGGAAAGGGGCTATAATCATTTTGTTATGGAAATCCTCCAAGTTAGGGCAATTCACAAAGCTGCGTATAAATGCTATCGTTTTCCTTCTCTTTGGGGACTGCAGGGAAAAAAATCTGTAAGGAAAATCTTGAAAAGAAATTGTGGATAACAGAAACTGGCTGGGCCTAGTTTCGGCTTCCACTCAGGAAAACTCAAATGTTTTATCTTACTTCGGCTTAGCAAGGTGGAGAGAGGGTTACCAGTAGCTGGAGCTTGAGGCGGGATGAAGCGTGAGATAAAATGGCGCTTCCTAGCTCCAGGTGTTTTGGGGTTTTTTTTTTGTTTAATGAAAACAAGGGGCAGCCTTGTCAGCAACCCCACTGGATTTGACTTAAAGCTCCTTTCAAGGCAAACCGTGTGACGGTTTTCATACCTGGGATGAGGACGGCACAAAAACCAGCTGTGGGCCCTGCGGGAGTGGAGCCGCGAAGCGAGCGATGGTATCATTCTGCTGAGAGATCGTACGCCGGAGTCCTTCGATTTCCCCCAGGACGCCTTCCATTCCAGCCCTGTTGCCTGCAAGGGGGTTTAAAAAGTCAGTGCGTTTTAAGCAAGTCGGTTGTCTGTTTTAAGCGCCTTCGTTATTCCGTCGGCGCAGCTTCTTTCGCGGAAAGAGTGCAACTCCGTCCACGTTTGCCGAAAAGCCAGAGAAAAGAAACCAACCGTTCTTGGCCTGATCTAAGGCTCGGCGGAGTCGGTCCGTTTCTGCTTTCTGCCATTTCAGAAGCCCATCCAACTTCTCCCACTCGTCCTTTTGGAAGTGCCAAGCTGCCGTCTCGGCGGCGTCTTTTTCCGATTCCAGCTGCAATGTGGAAAAGCATTTTATTTTGAGCGGAGAACTTTCGAGGGGGCCCCAAATCAAGCCCTTCACGTCCACAGCTTTAACCCATGCTGACATGCGGTCAAACACTGGTGGATGGATTTGAATCCCGTGTGTAAAACCGAGAAGGACCAGCGTCAGAGACGATCCTTTGAGTCCTCTCCCTGGGCAGAGGAGGCAAGGTGGGCCCAGCCCAATGGGGACGTGGGATCCTTCCTGAATCCCCCACGGCTCTTTCTGATGAAAACTCTCATTCACTTAACAACTGTGGCAAGCAAGGTCGTAAAATAGGGCAAAACTCACTCAATGAAAGTTTCGGTTAGCAACAGAAATTTTGGGCTCAATTGTGGTCGTAAAGTTGAAATTGTGGTTGTAAAGTATACCATCCCATAGTGCTTCACAGCCCCCTCTGAGTGGTTTACAGAGTCAGCCTCTTGCCCCCAACAATCTGGGTCCTCCTTTTACCGACCTTGGAAGGACGGAAGGACGAGTCAACCTGGAGCTGGTCAGGATCGAATTTCAGACTGTAGGCAGAGTTTGCCTCCAGGGCTCCCTTGTGGAAAGGGGACCATGTTTGTAAACAGAACTTACCTGCGCCTCCTTTTCTCTGAGAAGCTTCTGCAAGAGGCCTATTTCCGTCTCTGCTCTGGCCAGATCCTTAGCCGCTTGCGTGGCCTGCAGGCAGAACTTTTCTGCCTCCTGAAGCTCCTTCAGTTGGGAGGAAAAAGGAAAAAGGGGGAAGAAATGCCAAGTCACCGTTGGATAGAAGGGATCGTGCCTTTCACTAATTTACAAGAGAGCAGCTGCAGAGACTCTCAATGCTCTCTCAAGTGTTCAATGCTACCGTTCTTTGGAATCTCTCTGTACCTCTTGCTGGATCCACCAACATTAATATAAATAAAAGTTTACATATAATGATAAATGATAAAACGTAATGATATAAAGTTTGCTTAGCTACAGGTCTCAAACACAGGCTTCCTTTCTGGAAGCCATGAGGATTTGGCTGTCACAGTTTTGAGCGGGGAGTCTCTGCAGCAGCAGCAGCAGCAGCGCCATACCTCAGAACGTTCCCGATTAATTTTGCATACGGTCCCATGCAGCGACTGGAGCTGGTCTTTGGCTGCACAGAGCTGGGCTGTGGCCTGTTTATCGGAAGCGGAAATGGCTTCTTTTAACGCCTTCAGCTCCTTGCTGAGGCTGTGGAACTGCAGCTGTGCCCTCGCGTCTTCCTCCTTTTTCTGGAAAGACCCACAAAAGTGCATTCAACAGATTTGAGCAAAGCAAAAGAAAGCGCTGAAAGCTACAATGAAATAACCAGGATTCACCTTGGGGGAGGGGGGAATTGCAGGGGGAAAAAAAGCAACTAACATGATTAAGGGCCTGGAGGCAAAAACATAGGAAGACTGGTTGCAGGAATTGGGGTACGGCTAGTCTAGGGAAAAGAAGGACTAGGGGTGACGTGGTAGCAGTCTTCCAGTATTTGAGGGGCTGCCCCAAAGAAGAGGAAGGGGTCAAGCTATTCTCCAAAGCCCCTGAACGGAGGACAAGAAGCAATGGATGGAAACTAATCTAGGAGAGAAGCAACCTAAAACTTAAGGAGGAATTTCCTGACAGTGAGATCAATCAATCAGTGGAATAACTTGCCTCCAGAAGTTGTGAATACTCCAACACTGGAGGCTTTCAAGAAGAGACTGGACAGCCATTGTCTGAAGTAATATAGGGTCTCCTGCCTGAGCAGGAGGTTGGACTAGAAGACCTCCAAGGTCCCTTCCAGCTATACTCTATTCTAACCTATCCTTCCAACTGAATGCATCCACACTAAAAAATAAACCCAATCGCTAGATATTTTTGTAGACCTTCAAGAGGAGACACCCACCTTATTCTCCAAGTCTTCCAACTCAGCAAGGATTTGATCTTTCTCCTCATCAGCTTCTTGAAGCTGCTGGTCGGTGAGGCCCTGAATTTCTTCCATGCTCTTCAGCTTTTCAACGAGATGTTGGATTTCACCCTCCAGCTGCTGAACACGAGCCTCGTTCTGCCTCCTCTCGGATTTAATCTAGATAAATACAAGAAACAAAAGAAAGTCAGGGAATGATACCAACAAGGTATCTTGTCAACAGCAGGCCTTCCCACTGGTGTAAAAAAAAGGTCTGGATTTTTTTAGCGTAAAAGGTGGGAACGAGAAGAAGTGGGAAGGAACAGGCTGAAAATCTTATTTGTCATTTTTTATTATAACTCAACAGCTGTTTTTAGAGAGCAGCTTTGATCTTCAGCAATACTCTTAGGGTCTCAAGATGGGGAGTTGGGGACCCTTAAAGCCTTAAAGTCTTCATAATCGCAGTTCAAGAGCAAGGAAACAGGAAAGCATCTCATTCTGTTTAACTAGACGCAGGTAAGGATTCAGGATCAAGCCAAAGATCTCTACATAGTATTAGTTGCAGGATTGAGAAAAAGTGTCCCATGAAAACAACATATTACTTTATAAAAAGATTTCTGCCCAAATGCTGAGTAACCTTTCCTCCCTCTGGTTATAATTTGCCCCCCCCTTTTTTTCTTACTTTGGCTTCTGCAGCTCTGTTGCAGGCCAGTTTATACTTTTCTTGGGCTTCTTCCAGCTCAGCCCGCTGAGTAGCCATCTCTTTCTGGAGCAATCTCTCCCTGGCCTGGCCCGATTCGTTTTCTTGCTGGGAACGAGCTAAGATCTCGGCAAACTGTTTCTGCAGCTCCGCAAGGCTCTTCCCCAATATGTCCTTCGAGTTATGGCACCTGTTGTAGAAGAAGCAAAATAATAAATAATAATAATAATAATAATAATAATAATAATAATAATAATAATAATAATAATAATAATAATAATAATAATAATTAATAATAATTAATAATAATAATTAATAATAATAATAATATGGAGATTTAAACAATGAACTAAAATAAATAAATAATGTCCTATCGGGGAAAGTCAGGATAAAGAAGAAGTGGAAGGCAAAGAGGAGAACCTGCCACAGTTTGGCGGAGACGTGATTCCCCAGGAAAAACTCTTCATGGATTTTGCAAAGAAATGTTCAAAAGGAAAATGCCTCTCCTTGGGTGCAAGCGCCCTGAGGAGCTTCACTGGGCTGCCTAGAACTAGAATTACCCAAACCTTTCCAGATGTATCTTCCATTCCCATTGTCAGGTCCACCATCTTCAGCTTGGCGCCTCACTGGCGTCCTGCCATCAAAGGACCGGGGGGGGGGGAGGGATAGGGGGAAAATGGGCAATAAAATTGTATACATTGGTATGCACTGTTGTGTGGGAATTTGGGAAGGGGGATGACAGCTGAAGAAAAACAGATCAACATGGAACCGGTTGTGTCAAGGCATCTTCAAGTGTGGAAAATTACCAGCCCAGATACCTCAGTGTTCCCAAAACATCCCAACAGCATCGCATTGGCTGGATTTGGACTGAAGGGAAGGGACTGAAGGAAATAATTTTGTACTGATGCATGGGAAAATCAGATTCCTCCTGACTTTACTGCAACAAGCATCTCTTAGTAAAAGTATCTTTCACTTCAACCAAATGGAGTCGAGGGTTTTCCTTCCCTAAGGGATCCGACTGGGGCAGGTCTGACACCCATGGACTTAGGACTCCTCTGATTTCATTGCACCTGATTTCTGTCCCAGTCCGCAACTTTTGTTTGAGTTCATTCACACGAGCTGAGACTTCCTCGGGGTGAATTAAGCTATTGGTTGTGTGATTCAGTTGCTCCTGTGTGTCTTTTAGCTGCTGCCTCAAGTGGTGGTTGTCTTTCTGTGAGATACAGAGAGAGACATACACACATTTGAAAGATCACCGTGCACCATCACAAAGTTGGAATTTATTTATTTTCATCGTGGTCGTAAAATAAAACCTACAGACGTCTCACCAGAACATTAACAGTGCTGCACATTTACAAACAAAATTTTTTTTTGGGGGGTCATTCAACTGCTTTGTTGTTATTACAACAAATAATAATTTCTCTAGCATAAAGATTTTGTTAATTTTTAACAGACCTGAGTGATAAGAAAGACAGATACGTAACTAGTTTTCGCTGAACATTCATCAGGCTAATATTAATTCTTTGAAGGAAATGAAGCAGAGCTACGAATGCAATTGGGGAAAAAATATTCTACCTGAAGCAGTTTGAGTTGGGAGAGCAGCTGATGATTCTCCTGTTCCCTCTCTTCGCACAACTGTGCTTTGGCCAAGGCATTCTCTAGGGCCTGCCTCTCCTTGCCAAGCTGAGACTGTTCCACCTGCAACCCCCAATCAGAAAAAAAAAGAGGTAGAAAACAAACCTTTCAAAGAAAACTGAAGCAACCTGTTCCCCAAATTGAGCAATTCCCATTTCTCAACCTCTATCAGGATGGAATTTGAGAATGCCTTTGTTGAAATAAATCTCTCCAGAACATCTTGAAAAACCCCTGCTTGGGGGGGTCCTTTCCCAGCAAGGATTCTAAAGCTGGAGAGCTACTAACTTTGATTTCAGACAACAAGGCGAGGGGACCTTATTTCTGCATCTGTTTGCCTACCTGAATAACCTGCTTTAACTTCTTGAGCTCTTCCTTCTGCTGGCTGGCTTCAGTGTCTCGAGCCTTCAGCTCAGCTTCCAGCTCAGCCTCATAAGCGCTGATCTCTCCTTGGGCTTCCTGCAAAGCCTCGTTGAGTTCACGTTGCTGCTGGAGGGCCCGTTCCAGGTTCGCGGTTTCCTGAAATCAAAGGTACCTTTGGAGTCTTCCGATCAACCTGTCTGCAATATTGCACAATGTACTGTAGACCTGACAGGCAGGATTTCCTTGGTGCTCCCTGAGCTCGCTTGTTTTCTTGCAGACATTTCGTTACCCAAACTAGGTAACATCACCGGTGCTGGGCTAGAGAGCACCAAGGAGCCCTCATTTCAACCCTGAGCTACAAATATTTCCCTTTACCAATGCAATTTTCAGTCACGAGAGAGAAAGGGATCTGATCGAAACACCTTTCCGAAGCTGGTAAGGGTAATTAGAGCCTTGAATCGTCAGGTTAGAAAGACCGTTGTCTTCATAACTCACTTTTCTCAGGTTTTCAGCATCGATGGCAACTATTTCCAGCTGGTTCCTCTCTTCCTCTACCTCTTCCAGTCTTCTCAGCAAAGCTTCCTTCTCTTTCCGCAGCGTTTTGCACTCATCGTTAGCTTGCTTCGTCTGATTCTTAACGTTCTTGAGGTATTCCTGTAACCCTAGGATGACTTCTTCCAAGTCTTTCTTCAGGGCTTCGTTGGCTGCAATCTGGCCTGCAAACAGATATTAATGACAATTCCCAAGCTACCCCAGATGTTTCTTGCAACAAAACCTTAACTGATGCTTTAAATGCCTGCACCCCACACATCTGAGGCGCACGTGGCCGGTTTGCCATAAGGGTTTTGGGTGGAAGAGATGATTGCAAGGGAGAAGGTTACCATCTGTGAGCTGTTGCTCCAAATCCCGGATTTCCTCCGTTTCATTTGCGATCCTGGACAGCACGTCATCCAGGCGGCTTTCCAGTTGCTTATAATGCCTCCTCATCATGTCGAGTTGCTGCTCTTTGCTTCCTTTCTGGGCCTTCATATGAGCCTAGGGACAGAAGGGACAGACGTTGAGACTCTGCAAAGAGTGCAGGCGATGAGGCTCTGGAAAGAGGGCAGAGAAGAGCAACGAAGATGATTAGGGGGTTGGAGGCTAAAACATATGAAGAACAGTCTGCAGGAATTGGGTAAGTCTAGTCTAGTGAAGAGAAGGAGCAGGGGGCTGACATGATAGCAGTCTTCCATATTTGAGGGGCTGCCCCAGAGAAAAGGGGACCAATCTATTCTCCAAAGGACTAAAAGGCAAGACAAGAAGCAACGGAGAGAAGCAACCTCGAACCAAGGAGAAATTTCTTGGCAGTGAGAACAATTAATCAGTGGAACGGGAGTTGCCTCTCTCAGAGGTTGTGGATGCTCCCTCCCTGGTGGAGGCTTCAAGAAGAGACGGGACAGCCCCTTGTGTGAAATGATGTAGGGTTTCTTCCTTGAGCAGGAGGCTGGACTAAAAGACCTCCGAGGCTGCTTCCGGCTCTGTGATTCGATGAGGGCTCAAAGCAACACAAGGAAACGAAAACCAAACACCCTCAACAGCCAACCTGAGTATTAATATGCAGTAACTGCGGGTTGTTTTTTTTAAAAAAAAGATCACAAAACCCATTCTAACCTGAATTATGGGCTTTTCCCATATAACATCATCTCCTAACAGCACAGCCCACCTAAACTGTCCTGATAGCAGGTTTTATTACAGTGCTCCGTTTGAACAGACTTAGAAAATAGTTTGTAGGTAGATTCTGCATGCTTGATTCCCTCAAACTGGGGTTCCAGGCTACCAATTTCTGTCGCTATCTTGCATTTGGCTATTTCTATATCAATAGCAAAAAAAAAAAAAAGGAACAAAAAAAGAAAAGAAAAAATGATTGGGCTGTCAACTTCCAAAAGAAAAGCAACAGCAATGGTTAACAAAAAAAACAACCCCCATGAGGAATCTCAATGCTTAGCCAAACGGTCCCTTTACAAAACTGTAGCGTCCGGCAATTATTTTAAAAACGCAAAACCGTAATGACTCCGATTCCAAGAATGAAATGATTTCCAGATCTTCCAGGCTCCCTGAAGCAATGCAAAAGGAGGTCGAAGCACGTTTCACGCGAGCACAATCACACACTCACCAAGCTTCTCAGCCATTGTGGACACACCCACAATCAGGCACGGTCCTTCTTCCCTTTTCTACAGTCCATCTACTGCAAGGTCTCTGCAGCTGCTCAACCGCCTCCAGTCTTTTGATTTGGGTGGGGGAGGAGGAGACTTACACGGCTTTCTTTGTCTCGCCTTCTTTTCCCCTCCCAGCTCAGCACGTGAAATTCATTGGGGGGAGAAAAAAGCAGCAGCGGAAGGCGTTGCTTAACCGGGACGCAGTGACCCTCATCTCTTTGCTCCTCTTGCGCATTTGACAGTTGCACTTGGGCGAGGAAGTGGTTTGAAAGAAGAAGCCAGCTCCAGAGAGCGTGCGAGATTCTTGATGACGCTTGCACAGCGGGAACGGTGTGTGCCAATCCCTGCTTGTCTGGCGAATTGGGCTCTGCCCTGTTTGCTTTAAATCACAACACAGGAAGCTGCCCTCGGCAGCCAATCGGCTTCAGGAGTGGCAGCAGGCTCTTCTGCCCCTCCTAAAGGAAACGGCGTCCTTTTGTTTCGAAAGCAAGCGGGGTGGGGGGGGTGGGGGGACGTCAGTTTCGGAAGGCTGCACTCTTGGCAGGGTTTTCTGTTGTGAGCTTTGTGGCAAGTAGTAGTCAACCCCCGTGGGACTGAAAAGCTAGATGGGCTGGCCTGCATTAAATGATCAATGCTAAAGGGATTGCGCAATTGCCAACATAAAGTAAAAGAATTTGGCTTAAAGAAAGTTGCCTTGGCTAAGGGAACTCTGGGTAGGTCACCCTGCACGTGAACTTCCTGCAGGCCAGCTGGACGTTGCCAATCTGACAATAAACAGAAGCGTCGGACTGACAGAGTTGGCAAACATTCAAAAGCTGAGTTGAGTCTCTTTGACAGAACAGGTCCCGGTTACAAAGAAAGCCACCCATTTTAAAAGGGGAAGATGCACACGCTTACGTGTCTCGGGTCTTGAGGATCCAGAGAATCTAGGAAACCTTGCAAGCCTTCTAGCTCCTTTTCCTTTTCCGCCATTTCTTGCCGTTTTTGCTGCATCTGCCTCTCTAGTTCCAGAGCCTCCTCTTGTAACCGATGAACGAGGTGTATCTTGTTGCTCAGTTGCTGGCGAAAACAGTCCTTTTCTGCTTCAGATACCTGGATTTGAAAATGCAGAGAATATAACCCAAGAAATCTGGGAAAGAATGAGCAGGCAAGAGACTCTCAAGCTAGAAGCTTAGGTATAAAAACTTGGAATCTATTTCAATTCAGAAACTGGGGTTCCCGTTCCTGCTTAGATGTCAACTCTCCTTGCCTTAATGGAGATTAATTCCAAATCTAAGTAGACAGGACTGAGGCTTTTGTGGGTTTCTGGGACAGTCTCTTGTCTTTTTATGCTCAACAACATTGCTATGAATATGAAAGTGGAAGATGAAATGCTAAATGTTCCCATTCCAGGTGAAGGAAGGTTTTAATGTTTTGCTCCGAAAAGCATCATGTCCTCACTTCTCTTTTAAGGCTCTTAAACTGGAATGTTTGAAATGTACCTTTTAGGCACGAAAAGACTAATAACTAAGGCTATGCCTCGCATTAAACCATTTTTTAATGTATGGTTTATTGGGCTCAACACGACACATGAACGGCAAAGCAGAAACATGGTTTAGCACATTGGTCCTCATGCTCCTCCTTTGTTCCTACATTTTTCTGGGAGACCGCATGCTGGACTTGTTTAAGCTCCTCGGTGACTTTTAAGACCTGTTGCTCTGCTTGGGCGACTTCATTGTGCAGCGTGGCCAATTTTTCCTGGGCTGAAAGAAATTAAAAATTAAGATTCAGTTGAAACGGATTAGAAGCCGGCGAAGTGAACAGAATTTCTCTCCTGTTAGAGAAGCAAATCATTTTTAATGTTTAGATAATAATGGCTGCCAAAGCTTTTAAAGGCTTTTTTCTTTCATGCACAGGGTTAGGGATCAGAGAAGGATTTAAAAAGAAAGATCCACAGAGCCACCTAATTTGACTTTAAATCTGAAGACCCTCTGAAGTTATTTCAGTGTGTCTTACTGGAATCTATCACGCTGGCTAAACCTCTGAGATGAAGAGCTGTCTATTTCAGGTCCGCTCTATGATCGCAAGGGACTTGATTTGCTTATTGATAGATCAATATCAATCAAACGCTCCTGAGAGGTCACGCCAATGCACAGAGGCCTAAGCTCGCGGCTCATGAGTTCAAGGTAGGACAAGGAAAGCTGTCGATACCTTCTTTAATCTTCCTCTCTTTCTCCTCAAGCTGTTCATCAAGCGACTGGAGAAGATTCTGTTTAAGCTGCTGGGCCTCTTGACGTTCCTCCTTCTCAAGGCTTCCCATCTGCACCCTCTGAGCCTTGCTGGGGATGTAACCTTCCATAGCAAACGTGTTCCTTTTGTACCTGGCCTTCCCAATGTAAGGACTTTCACCTGGTACGTTGTCAAATTCAACATCCTAAAACAGGAGAAATAATGCAAAGAGTCCAGGGATGTGAGAAGGGACAGCAATCTGAACCATGAGACGTTTTGGCAGTTGCTATTAATTCTTAAGGTAAAGGTAAAGTTTCCCCTCGTGCATATGTGCTAGTCGTTTCCGGCTCTAGGGGCCGGTGCTCATCTCCATTACAAAGCCAAAGAAGAGCCAGCACTGTCCGAAGACATCTCCGTGGTCGTGTGGCCGGCAGGACTAAACGCCTTTCAAAGGCGCACAGAGGAACAGCTGTTCCCTTCCCACCAAAGGGGTCCCTATTTTTCTACTTCCATTTTTTGTACATGCTTTCAAACTGCTAGGTTGGCAGGAGCTGCTGGGACAAGGAACGGGAGCTCACTCCGTGACGCGGCGCTAGGGATTCGAACCGCCAAACTGTCAACCTTTCTGACTGACAAGCTCAGCGTCTTAGCCACTGAGCCATCGCATCCCTCTAATTCTTATTCTATTAAATAAATAACTAAAACCTTTGTCCAAGTCCTCCTATACATTTGTGAATTTTATCTTCTTCAGCCAACCAGTTGGGATTTCTCTTGTAAAGTTTCTGTCATACGTACTAGTCTGCGCAGGTGAGGGATGGAAATAAGAACATCTAAGAGTGAAGAAAGTGCTCAAAAGGTCTTCCCCAGCTTTGATACTTCCATGGAGCCCATTTTTAGCCCGTGGGGGTGTTTGAGACATGCACCTCAGGAGGTAACCAGGGTCACGGAAGTCTATATTAGGGCCTTCAACTATGCTGGGCCTCACAAGTAAGTGTTACTCTCCTGTTCTCTCCCGGAATGAAAAGACACTCTGCAATTTATTGAGGGTGCATACTTTGGAAGTGCAGAGTCCCACGAAAACATGGTCCAGTTCCCAGAATGACTCTTTTCATTACTCCTTCAACAAGTCTGCAGTGGAGCAGAGGAAGAAGTATAGAGTTCTTGGTGCTCTCTGAGATTGCTGGTTTTCTTGCAGACGTTTCATTACCCAACTAGGTAACACCATCAGTGCCATCGTCATCGGAGGGAGAAATAATCCAATCGTCTCAGCACATACTTAATGCATTTAAGCCCTTCTTCTCTGGTCACCCCACTAAGAACGGGGCGACCAGAAATTGGGCTCCTGTGTCAGCCAACATTATAGACTGCTCTAAATCAGATCAGCCCCTTTCCAAGAATTACCTCCACTGGATAATAGCCCAACGGCTCGAACTTGGCGTCGATTTTATAGAAAGCCAATTCTTGTTCCAACTCATACTGCTTCTGACAAGCTCGAGTGAGTTCCACGGTTTTCTGCTTCAGCTAAGGAAAAATGCAGGAGGTAAAACGACGTCAGTTTCAGGAAGCAGGAAGCAGTAAGTCAAGGCCGCAGCACAATAGTGAGTGTGGATTATGGGACAAACTGGTTTACGCGTCATGTAGAGCTATGGTTTAGAAGACCCATGGTGGGTTTGTTCACACAGAAGGCAAAGCCAAAACCAGACAGGTCACACGATGGCTTAGTGCAACGAATGTCCTGAGCCACAAACGCACGCAGAAGTTGCGATACAAGCAAGCAAGCTTCTGGGATGTGTCTGATGGGTGTATATGGTCAGCTGCAGAAGAGAGGCTACGGGGCTGTTTTGGCTTTTCATTTATTGCCTAGGACAAACCAAATAAAGATGTCTGAATATCATGGGTCCTACAAACACACAGGCAAGAAAGCACGCAAAACGTGCTTTCTTTACAAACACGCACGCAAGAAAAGAATGGGTTGTGTGCTTCTTAAGGGTGATAAAGTCAAGAGGCGTTTAAATCTACACATTGATGCTCTATCTCCTGCCATTTTCAGATTGTCCTGAAGAGGCTGGAAAAGGGGGATTTGTTTAAAAAGGAGCCGAAAGAAAAAAAGAAATGGGGTTCCTCTTGCTAAGCAGCCTCCTTTGGAGTCCAGAGATGATCCAAGGGGATTATTACTACAGGCAGCCCTCGACTTACAACAGTTTGTTTAGTGACCATCCAAAGTTACAACAGCACTGAAAAATGGGACGTTAGGACCATTTTTCAGACTTATGACCATTGCAGCATCCCCAGGGCCACATGATCCAAATTCAGATGCTTGGCAACTGACTTCTGCTTATGACGGGCGCAGTGTGTCCCAGAGTTACGTGATCCCCTTTGGCGATCTTCTGACAAGCCAAGTCAATGGGGGGAAGCCAGATTCACTAAACAACCATGTGACTAACTTAACAACTGCAGGGATTCACTTAAATACTGTGGCAGGGAAGGTCATTAAATGGGGCAAAGATCAACTAACAAATGTCTCACTTAGCAACAGAAAAGTTGGGTTCAATTGTGGTCGTAAGGGGAGGACTACCTGTATCATCTTATTTTGAAAATGGGCTGGTGGGGAAGTAACTCTAAGCCTGGTTTGCTCAGGAACTGATCAACTAACCATAGTTAATAAAAACCTAGTTAAGTATTGCACAATGGATCACGTAAAGAATGTCACTTCCTATCAAGTCTGCGAGCAGCCCAGAACCCGAAAATAGGACCCGTGGTTGCCTAACACCCATGTCCATGGCTTTACCAACTCATTCTTGGTTTCCAGTTCAGTCTCCAGGTCCTTATGGCTCTGTTTCTGCTGCTCTTGCTTCTGTTTTAAGGATTTATTCTGCTCCTCTTGTTGCTGGACCTGCTCCAGCAAACCAGACTGTTTGCTCTGCAAGCCTTCTATCTCCTTGGTCATCTGTTCCAGGTTTTGTTCTAGACGTTCTATCTCTTCTGCAAAAGGCAAGCAAGCCAGAAAAAAAAAAAGAAAGTCGTGTCCAGCTTCCTCTTGGCAGGAAAGCAAATAAATAAGGCAAATTGGGATTGGCAATCGAACGTTTGTTTGTAACTGAGAGAAAAACAAGGGGAGGGCCGGGGCCAAAGATATAGCTGAGGGAAAATGTGAGGCTATTTGCGGACAAGGTCTTGTATCTCAGATAGACCATAGGGACATAAAATGTGGGTTACCATCCAGCTGACACAAACCAAGCATGAATACAGCCTAAAAAAATATGGAACAGTTCATTTTCAGTTACAATCCTAAATGCTTCTACATAAGGGGGTTCCATCTAATGCAACAGAATGTATTTTTAGAAGAAATTATCTGAAGGCGTAATGATGGTTCAAACCGGCACTTATTTACCTAAATTAAATCTTTCAAGGGCTTCTTCCCTGTCGCAATTCGTCACCGGTTGGCCCTCAAGATCCTCCAATGACCTCAGGTGGAAGATGGCATAGAGACGGTAGTGAGGCAGGTTTGCCACTGGGTTGTCTGCCAGGAACAGAGAAGTCAAATCTTTCAGAGGCTTCAGTTTGGCTACTTCATGGAGCTGAAAGGAAATAATAGACAATTAATAATCTCTCTCTATAAAAGCGAAATGCCACTCACACATCATCACAGAATCTCCAGAACCAAACAGCCTATGAACGTGAAATGTGACACTTATGTTTCTCTTGGCTTCTAGGTGCTCACTAAGAAAGGATTATTTTTCAAAATGACCATCAGAGCATAAGCATTTTCTATATTATTATTATTAACATTCTCTGATGCTAAGGAGTTCTACTCTCCCTCCCCACCTGAAAAGAAATCTCTTCCAAATGCAAAACACAAGCACAGGAGTTTCAGTTTCAGAGCACCAAGCAGCTTTAGTACAGAACAGTTGAGCTAAGCCACGCCCAGGCTCCTTGCTGTCTCCATGCTCACATAGAAAATACTCTTTCAGTTTCCAAACAGCCCTCAATTCTCTCACACACAGACAAGACACTAGCCAGATGAATACTAATGGATGCTGGTAGAGAGAGGCAGAATTTTTTCCCTTATTTTCCTCCCCAAAAACTAAGTCCGACCACATAGTTTCATACTGAAGCACAGGTATCGAGCTACTTTAAATAATAAATAAATAAATACAGGGAATAAATAAATAATAAAAAAGGCACAGGAATTAGAAATTGAGGCAGAAGTCGGGGTTAGTTTTGTACTACAGATAAGTAATGCAACAGAGCATGAAATGATAAGCTAAATGGTTCTTTTATGCTAAAACTGAATAGAAATGATGTAACTGTGAAGAATTTTTACCAATCAAGATGCATCATGTTAATTTCTGGAGTTTTAAAAAAAATCTATTGGATAGATGCTACTGAAAAGTCTGTATGAATGCTACACAAAGACAAACTGAGCTGAATTCTAAATTAAGGAAAAACCCGCTTTTTCTACTATAATACTTTCATAAGCTTTACAAATATACAGCAAGAGAACCAAAAATAGAAGCCAGTGAAGAGCATTTTAAGGCCACATAAAATGCTTCTTTGTGCTGGAGAGTACATTTTCTTTTTTTAGCTTTAGGGAACGTTTACCCCAAATTATGTGACCCCATCCTTGTTTTCCAGCAGAAAGCAAAACGATATATTTATGGTGACTTTCTGCAGTCATATGATTCTGCAATTGGTTATCCCATGACTGCTTCCTTTGGCAATAGCAACAGCACTTAGACTTATATACTGCTTCACAGCCCTCTCTAAGCAGTTTACAGAGTCAGCATGTTCTGACTCTGCAAACCAATGATCTGGGTCCTTGTTTTACTGACATGGGGAGGGTGGAACGCTGAATCAACCTTGAGCTGGTCAGGATTGAACTACTGGCAGTGGGGAAAATTAGCCTGAAATACTGCATTCTAACCACTGGGTCAGCATGGCAGAGTAGAGTGGAATAATAGAATTAGAATTACTTATATACCACTTCACAGTGCTTTACAGCTCTCTCTAAGCATTTTATAGAGTCAACCCATTGCCCCCAACAATCTACATCTTCATTTTACCAACTTTGAAAGGATGGGTCAACCAGGATCAAACTCGTGTCTATGGGCAGAGTTAGCCTGCAGTGCTGCATTCTAACCACTGTGCCACCATGGCTCTTTATCAACCGTCAGTAAAAGGTATCGCTAGTATTCCAAGGAAGCAGAACTGTTTTTCAGAGGTGGCTCTATTGCCATATGATGGGAAAGATTTAATCACAATGATAGCTACGATTGCTCCCAGTCCTCTATTAAGAAACATTGTTGTAGGGTGGAAAACAACTTACTGATGAGATTTTATTTTTTCTTAAATTTAGGATGCGAAGGGACCGGAGTTTCTTCCCCAGCCACACAGGGAGGTGTTCGATCTCATTCCCAGCCAGATTCAGCTTCTGAAGACTGTGTAAATGTTCAATGCCTTCTATTTTACTGGACACACACACACAAAAGAGATGGGTTGACAATCCAGAATTTTAAGTGGAGGAACAGGTTTGGATTTTAACATGAATGTTAGTTTTTATTACAAAGGAAGAGTTATGATCACATTTTCCCACGCCACAGGCCAGGACCCAAAGAACTGAACAACACCTCAGCTTAAATAAAAAGCTAAGACGTTACAAGAATACAAGGGCATCTAAACTTACGGGAAGTTTGCTAACATACATTGGTTTATTGTTATGTATTATTTTTCCATGTACTTCTTAGAGTTCCTCCGTGAATTTCTATCCCTTTACAAGAAAAGTACAAAGATACTGAAAACTGAAATGGAGAGGGTTTATCTGGAGTTTGCTTAAGGAAGTGTCACGCTCCAGCGTCCCGCGTGAATGGAACCAGCAACAGAGGTGAAAATTTGTCCTTCTCATTTTGCAACACATTAGTCTCTGGCTGATGCAAGTTTAAAAAATGGGAATAGCCTTATCTGGGTTTTTTTTTAAAAAAAAACCCTCAAGAAAAGCATAGTCTGCTTTGTAACTATTCACTCTTTTTTCTTGCTCACCTTATTTTATTGAAAGAGAGATTGAGGTCCAATAACTTCAGAAGTTTATCCAATTTTTCAATCTTTTCGATCTGATTATGACTGAGGTTTAGGACTTCCAGTTTACTACATTTCTCCAGATTTTCTATGTACTGAAAGGAATAAAAATACGCTGTTGGATTCATCTATTCAGCTCTGCAATTGCACTATAAAGCATTAGAAAGTGTTTCTTTAGGTTTATTTGCAGAATTCCCATAATCTCTTATTTGCCTGGGGTTGATGGTTGTTACGTAAAGTACAAAGCACCGGACACAAACCTTAAATTTCTTCCCTCCATCTTTACCAAGGGAAAGATTCAGAGCAGTTATGCGTGGCATAGTCTCTTGCTTGGCGAGCTTCTTAAGAAGAGGCTCTGTTATGTATCGGATACCTGGACCGCCATCTGAAATCAACAGCAAGACGGTAGTTAAGTGTATAGAAACAGAACAAGGAACAATCTAAAGATTATCAAGCCATAGAGGTGAATTCTGGGAGTTGAAGTCCACACATCTTAAAATGGCCGAGATTGAGAAACACCGTACTAAACGTATAAACTGCCAACTCCGTTAACACTCTGGGTGCCACACAATTTAAAATCAATCGTTCAATACAAAATAGAAAAAGACCAGCAGGAGAAAAGCACCACCCGTCCACTCCACCCACTTTAAATGGTGTGAACTGGCCTGAAATCCTTATGCTGAGGAGATAAATCATATTCATATCGGATGAATTGATAAGCCAAAATAGAACCATGAAGCACAGATAGTCCTTGAATTACGACCACTGCTGAGCCCAAAATTTATGTTGCTAATCAAAACTAAGCTGTTACATGGGTTTGGTCCCATTTTACAACTGTTCTGGCCACCTTTAAGTGGATCTCTGTATTTCTTAAATTAGTAACACGGTTGTTAAATGACTCTGGCTCCCCCATTGACTTTGCTTGTCTGAAGGTCGTAAAAGGAGAACACATTACCCTGGGACACTGCACAGTCTTAACTCTGAATTCAGTCGCCAAATGTCTGAATTTTGATCATGTGACCATGGGGATGCTGCAACGGTCGCAAGTGTAAAAAACGGTCGTAAGTCACTTTTTTCAGTGCAGTTGCAACTTTGGTCACTTAAATGAACGGTTGTAAGTTGAGGACTATCTGTAGTGTATATTTTCCCAAAAAATACAAAAGAGCCATTGTTTAGGTCTCCTAAGCAAAGCCCCTGAAGGAAAGCTGCAACGTTTCATATAGTCCCTCACTGGTTATTACAATACCTGTTTCGCTTTCTCGATCTCTCTCTCCTCGATATCTTTGACCAGCTGGCTGGTGGGTTGGCACAGCCCCATCTGTGTCCAGTGGAGATGATGACCTGCTACGGGCGCTTGCAGGAGACTTTGGACTCCGAGAGCGGGACGGAGACATCTGTGGCCTTCCAAGGGATGTTTTCTGCGGCTCGCCTCTCCTCATCGCACAGACCTCCACATGTCATACGGCAAAAAGCTGAAAGAAGAGAGACCCGTGCTTTCCATAACCCATTTAGCAGCTGCTTCACTGTAAAACCAGAGAAGTCAGCAACTTTTAAACTGGCTCCCCTCCAAAATATTAAACTGCCCTGCACAAACTTTTCATAATAAGGGAAATCAATTGGCAGACACATTCCCCAAGGCGGTCTAGTTTTACGGCTCCATCTTTGCTTACTCACTGCATGCCTCTTTTCCGGAAGCTGTGGTTCCCCTTCAGCGCATAAACACTTTAGCAGATGTTACAGTTAAAAAACTGTAAAGCTTTTACAGTTCCAAAGGAGCAGGATCCGCTCAATAAATCCCTTCAGTGCTTGCCCCGATAATTGGCTTCCGTTACCTACCTTGAGGTCTCTGATTACAAGCCTAGATTGCAGATCTCAAGATGACACTCTCGTCTGTATTGGCAAAATGGGAGCTATTTTATTTTTAAAGATAAAGCCAGAGGTCACAAAGTTTCATCTTTAGGAAGGAAAAAGTTGACTTGAAAGTAAGATCTGAGCTTGTGTTCGGAAGGTGTATAGCTATTTCTGCATAATCTGTTCTCTACTTAGATGGATGCTTATGAAAACAGTGCCACAAATTTATTTAATTTTTTAAAAACGTGCCTTTGATGGTTTCGATGTTCTTTCCTTTGGGCATGTTTCTACTGGTATACAAAAGAGCCAGTCATTGCTGGAAACTAGCTTAAACTAAAATCAGGAAAAACACATCGCCTGCTCTAAGGTTGTTCTCAACCGATAGTTTGCTGTTAACACAATTAACACATTTTTGAAGGAAGGAGGCCCTGTTGTCTTGATGTACAGGTAGCCCTTGATTTACAACCACAATTGAGTTCAGAATTTGTCACTAAGTGAGACATTTGTTGAGTTTTGCCTCATTTTATGACTTTTCTTACCACAATTGTGAAGTGAACCTGGCTTCTCCACTGACTTTATGTGTAGAAGGTTGCAAAAGGTGATTCCCATGACCCTGGGACAGTTGCCCAGCACCTGAATTTTGATCACTGACTGTGGGGATGCTGCAAGGGTCGTAAGTGTGAAATATGGTCACTATTTTCAGTGCTGTTGTAACTTTGAACAGTCACTAAATGAACTGTTGTAAGTCGAGAACTACCTGTAACTGGGTTTGCTCAACCCAAGGAATCAATCATTCACTTCTAATATGTCATCCACTTCAGGGTACTCTGCAAAAGGAGCCCATATAGATAATTTACAGTTCAGTGTCACTCAAGGGCAGAAAATCTGCCATAAACCATATTTAAGACATTAATAAAGAAATACAACCAAGAGAGCCATTTATTATTTTGCATTTTTGGACAAGCACCTCTTTTGAAAACATTTAACTGGGGGTGGGAAGAGTTCTTGTAATAGAAAAATGAAGAAATTCGGTTTCAAATTTGGGTGGATTTCTTTCACGGGGCAAGACACCATGTATCAAAACCTCTATTATAACAATTTAAGTAGAATCCCTAGAAAGCAAAGCAAAACATACCAGTCCTGGATTTGTTTTTCCTTAAAAAAAAACCTGGAAAAAATAATAATTTCAATATTTGCACAACAAAATAAAACCAAGGGCTGCCTGGCAAGATTGTAACACGCTGGAGAAGATGCAAACAAAACAACAGAAAAAGGGGTTGAATTTTAGGTGGAAAAGACCAAAAAAACTGAAAATTTAATAAATACAAAAATAAAAAGTAAAATAAAATCATGATTATGTGTAGAGTACGCTTTGGACTACAGTTCCCATTAGCCAGCCTTGGAATTGCGGGGTGGGTGGGGGGAATGATGGGGACTGCTGCCTCTCTTGCAACAGACTGGCTTATGGGAACAGCAGTCCAAAGCATCTCCTATATACTCTACATAATCCTACTTTTTGCTTGTATTTATTACACTTTCAGAACTTTTCTTTACACCGCCATCATTTTAAAGCAGGGAGAAAAGCTCTCTGTTGCAAGAAGGGACGGTCCCTATCACACCCACATCCCGGAGGTGGCTGATGGGACTTGTAATCCAAATCACACACGCAGTATAAAAGTCCAACTCACCCTCTTGATCTCTCAATCCTAAAAAGCGCCGGTGCCCAAATTAAGGGGGAATATTTTAAAAACCGGGCCTCCCCAACCCTATTCCCCCGCCTCTCATGGGACACAAGGGGAGAGGAGGATGGGATTTGGAGTCCCCGGCTGGGGCAAAAGAGTCCTCGGATGGGGCGAAGCCTTGAGGAGAAGGCTCACGCACTCACACGCACTCACTCCCCGTGTCGCAGCGGCAGCAGCCTCCAAAATCTGCCTCACCTGTGCGGCCGCGGCCCACTTGGCCGCGACGAGCCGCCTCGCGCGCTGCGCGTTGCTTCCCGCCCTCTCCATGGCAACCGCTGCGGGAGCCAGGCCGGGGCCTTTACGCGAGGCGCCTGCGTGTGGGGAGGGAGGGGAGGAAAAGAAAAAGAACAGCCCGCCCCGCGCGCGCGCGCTCTCTCTCCTGAGCGCGCGCTTTCCCCGAGCCCCCTCGCGGATCCTTCTCCCCCCGCCCTCCTCGCCCGCGATTGGCTGCTCCGAAAACCTGTCGCTCGGATTGGCCCGAAGGCCTCTCCTCTCTCCGAGGGGCGGGGACATTTAAAAAGTCGGCGGGCTCATCAAATTAGCGAGCGAGCTTGGCCGCTGCCGCCGCGTCTCTCGTTCCTCGCAAAGGGACGATGCTGCGGGGAGCCGGAGAGCCCCCCAAAATTTAAAAAAATCTCACCGGTTCCCCCGCAGCCCAAGTCCTCGAGCTCGAGGCCGGGCAGGGCCTTCTGAGCTTTTGAGTTAATTCTAGCTGAGACTTTTGATACGTTGTAGGATAGGGAGGAGGGAAGCAATAGCCTATTCTCGGGGAGTAAGAAATTGCCTGTGGTAGTTTTAATCACGCCGTGGGTTCTTAGGAGTAAAAAAACGACTTGTAATACCTCATTAGTAGTGTTATTTAGAGGACTCCAACACTTCAGGTCACTAAAGGTAGTTATTTCAGTCTTACCAGAATGTAGAACCAGAATGAAAAAATGGCCATTTTAATGCTGGGTGTGGCTATTGATCAAGTATAGATTTTATAGATATTCTGCCTGGCATAACTATAGCCCTGGCGATAGTTCTTAGAACCAGAAAGGAAACCTCAATGGCCATTTTTAATGCTAGGTGTGGCCACTGATCTGTAAAAGATCTAAATCAGGGGTGTCCAACCTTGGCAACTTTAAGACTTGTGGACTTCAACTCCCAGAGTTCCTCAGCCAGCTGGCTGAGGAACTCTGGGAGTTGAAGTTCACAAGTCTTAAAGTTGCCAAGGTTGGACACCCCTGATCTAAATGAATGGTAACAAGTCACACTAGAATTCTTGACTGGGTTTATGGTGAAAGCTGTCCACAAGAGGACAATTTCCTCTCTTTTTTTTCCCCCAGCTGGGCTTGAGGTGAAGAGAATCAGTCCTGCTCCAAGCTCTCCCACTGGCTATATCTGCACAGCCTCCCCAAAACAACACAACTCTGTATTTTGAGCCAGAGGCGCCCACGCTTGAACCGGAGCCGCCGGTCAAAGGGCCATGCCCTCTGAATCCCGAATTAGTCACAAAACAACAGCTAAAACCTCCGGGGTTTTGAGAAGGGTTTCTCCTTTCTGTACAACAGTGGAAGCGAGTACAGTGAAGGACACATTTCCCACAAGAAAACACGCTTAGGAAAAAAGGTTAATAATATGCTCCCTGCCTGGGAAAAAAACAAAACCTATCTCTAAACAAGCACAGCACACAAGATCGTGTGGGTTAATGATTTCTTTAGCAAGCAACGTTTTCCGGTAAAGGGTACAGTGTTTGCTTCAATTTGCAAAATCTTGGTTTCTGTTTCAAGGTTCACCAGGGTATTGCTCCTAATATGCAAATAAAGCAGCATTACCTGCAGAGACCCGTTTCCACATATCAGAACTTCAGGAGCATGGCCAAAATATTTTAATCCCATATTTTGGATGAGGATTATAACACCCCCCTCTGCATAATTAGACCAATCCACCAGGTTAAAAGAAATCAAGCTGACCCTTGGTGTGACCACACCGTTGTGAATGGGATGAATCATTTGTGCCAGATTTCAGACACACACGCAACTCACATTTAGGAACAGCATGATGATGATGATGACTGTCAAATTCTTACCCAAAATAGCATTTTTTTTTGTCAGTTTGCATGACACAGACAAAGCTTCAAAGAACTTAGAGGTTTGGGTCTCTCATCTTCAATCTGGACTATAGTTGACTTACAACAATTCATTTAGTGACCGTTCTTTATTCACTGGAAAAGCTTCACCTTTTCTTTTGCCAGTTAGAAGAACTTCCAGATTCACTTCCTGGGGTGCCTTTTCTGTTGTGAGGAGCACTATCCTAGAAAGGTTTACTACCTATTGTCCCTGTGACACCAAGCAAACAACTTGTTTATTTTTCTAGCTGTATATAAAATCATGCCATTGAGGCAAAAAGCCAAGAAGTAAACAAGTTCAAATCTACACCTGAGAAAATATATCTTTCATAATCATATCAGATTAATGAGGGTTAATGTTTTATTACATGCCCCAAACCTGGAAACTTTCTGATCGAGGAAGAACTTTGGATACACACACACACATATACACAAAACTACTTTCCTCTAAATGACATGGGCGGCACATAAGTCTAATAAATAAAGATAAATAAATAGGTAAATGTGGACTTGCAAAACAGATAATAATGTGTTTACAAATGCTGACGTAAGAAAATTTGGCCGCTCTCAGCTTTTGAATCGGCTGGGTGCTGGAAGAAAAGTGAGACAGGACAACGTGATTCTATTGTATTCCTTTTTCAAAAATTGAAAATTAACACTGGGAAGAATGGAAAACCTGGAATATTAATAATCAAACACATGTGTGGGTGTTTGCACATCTCCATAGTGTGCACTATGTAAGCATGTGTGCACACTTTTGCTTTAAAAAATTAGTTTTAATTGCTTCTTCCATTAATTTAATTTTTTTTCTTTTTACTCCTCTGTGTATTTTAAAAGAGGAGTTTTTAACCTTCCCCCATCACTCTCTAACTTTTTCTTATATAAAAGTTTAGATTCCTTTTCTTAAGACTTCATACTTTTTTCCCCATTTAATAGCAATAGAGTTATAGTGCTAGTTTAAAAAAAATTACACAGCATGCTGCAAAAGGCTAATTAAAAAAATATTTGTAATGTTTCCAAATGAAATAAAATAGTATTCATTGTTGCAGTATTTGTTTCCACTACCACCACCCTTTTTTTTCTTTTTAAGTTAGTGTTTGTTTTAGACTATAAGGCACTTAGAGTTAAAATTGTTTGAATTGGGCATATAAACCTTGAAAACAAATAGATTGTAACAATATTATTGAACCAAACAACGGCATTTGTGTGTATGTCTGTGTAGACACACAGTAGAAATCCCACCACACTTTAATCTGCATCAAGGGCTTCTTTTTTAAAAAAACAACAACAAATTTTATTAATTTTCAAAGACAAACACAAACAAACAAAATCAAGGGCTTCTGTTGTGTAGTCACAGCTCTCGCCTGACTTTTCCAACCCTGCTGTGGGCAACTCTGAATTTGTAATGAACAAGGAAAAAGAGGGGGGGAACCCTCTAATTTTTTAATTTTTAATTTTTTAACAAAAGAATTCAGTCTGAGCACTTGTAAGACTGAAGAATAATCTCAGTGCCAAAGTTCTGGGACACAGTGGGTTGGTCTATTTTCTGGTGAGCCTGGTGGACAACAAAGATTGGCATTGAAATGATAAAGATGTAATTAAACTTTGGAATTTTGCAAGCTCCAGTGGAATAAACTCTTAGGGGATCCTTCTATATGTGGCCACTTGATTTAGGCTCCTTGTTGTCCCACTTACTCTTCTGGGGGACAATGCAGTGTCCAAAAATCTATGGAAATTCTCAGTCATGGCTAGTTAGGTTTGCTGTTGTAGAAATAGCTACTATGCACGATTATAGAAATAGTTGAAGTTTTATGTATTGCCTTATTCTACTGCATCAAAAGGAGTCAGAAGTCAATGCTTTTCTTCTTTTCCTCTTTACACTCCCCCTTTTCCTCCCCTACTTTCCCATTATTCTCATTTTTCTTGTGTCCTTTTTTTATTTTGCATTTTGAGAAACGAATAAAACATTTGAATTGGAGATGCTCAGTTCTGCAGGACATGGTTGTCCCAAAGGTTGCTTTTTCCAAAAGGCAAGTGGAATTTCTTGGTTTTTTTTCTTTTTTCCTTTGAAGACATTTCACTTCTCATCCAAGAAGTTTCCTCAGTTCTGAAAAACTAAACTGAACTGAAGAAGCTTCCTGGATCAGAAGCAAAACGTTTTCAAAGAAAAAAAAAACCAAGAAAGTCCAACTGCCATTTGGAAAAAAAGCACTTTTGGGACAATGAGGTGACCAACAACCCAACAAGTTTCAGAAATGTTGCTTCAGTTGAATATTTCTCCCTGGGGAGGTGGAAGATGCTACTGAAGTGGATTATTTTACTGCAAAGACAATTATTTTCTGGCAATGGTCAATGAGATAGCGTGACTTTGGCCAATTGAAACCTCGTGCCTGGGGGACTTGCTTTAATTTAAACCCATAACAAGCATTAATTTAATTAATGGAGCAAAGGCCAGCAATGCAACTGTGACCTAACTCTTGTCCTTTAGAGGGTTAGTTTTATTTTCAGCAACTGTCCAAGTCCACAGCTCCCCCTTTAAAAAAAAAAAGAAGAAGCAATGCAAACAACAAAAACATTCCCTAAGCAAGATATTACTGTCAACCTCAAAATGTATATTGAACAAAGAATCTTTATATCTGAGATCTTCACTTAACAGGTTAGATTACATAGCTTCATAATAAGGATCTCACGTAATTGAAGTTTAGCTTTGTGTGGGGTTTGTCAGCTTACTCTAATGGATAATTGGAGATTATTGATTTAGGTTTCGCTGGAAAGGCGCCAATGTAAACGCAAACAGGATAAAAGAATATATGGTTTTAAAAACCCTTCGCTCAAAGAGAAAGTGACTACCAGTTCAACCCAAAAGATGGGGAGAAAGTTAATTCTTCTGCTTCCCCCCCCAAAAAAAAAGGCAACTGGATTTTCTTGATTTTTTTTTTTCTTTGAACACGTTTCGCTTCTCATCCAAGAAGCTCCTTCAGTTGTAACTGTAAGTTAGTGAAATGTTTTCAAAGAAAAAACCCAAGAAAGTTCGGGTGCTTTTTGGAACAGTACCTTGGGACAGCCATGACCTGGATAACTGAGTATCTCCATAGTTGTTGTTTTTTTAAATGCTTTAATGTCTGACAAACGAACAAGAGGCAAAAATTTTAAAAAAAAAACATTTCAAGAAATCACTGCCAATCTTTCTAATCAGAAAGGTTTTGCCTGATTAATTAACCTTTTTGAGTTTGAGTGGGGGGGCTGAAGGGTATCTATATATTAGATAGTTCTACTGCCTAGGGTGAGATACCCTTCAGACCCCCCGCCCTTGAGTTTGTATGTATATATATATAAATTTATACATATATATATATACATATATAAATTTAGACACCGCCCATCTCAGTATCCAAGTGAACGTCTGGGCGGTTTCCAATTACGCAACCAATAATGTCATCAGTTCCCTTTCATTTTTCCGAATAGAAAAGGCGATTTTTTTTTCCTATAAGGAACTAAATATCCTCCTTGGTGATTTGATGAATGATTAACTTCTAGATCAATTTGCTCACAAATTTCATTGAAGAGAGTTAGACAAGGGCATTCAGAGCTTGGCTTGCCCACTCTATGCAGACATGATTTATCCAGGCATTTTTTTATTTGTGATGCTTTATGGAAGAGGTCTGGCTCAGGACCAAACGTAAGTAGTTACTGGGGTTGTTGCAAAGGTATTTATTTGATTTATTTAATTTATCAATCCCTTACAGGATAATACGTATAAATATAAACATGAGTAACGATACAGGAAATAGGTACGAATAAATGGGGACAAAAGGACAAGCACAGTAGGCACAATGGTGCACTGATGCACGCCCCTTAACCCTAACCCTCACCCTTAGGTATATCGGAATTAGGCCTAGCTTAATTGTTGGGAAGGGTTAATTAAAACAGGATTTAATCTGAGGATTAGCTTGCACGATTAGAGTTAGATTTGATGCAAATGCGATACAATCTAATTTCCACCCATTGTGGTTTCATGCAAATATTCAGCTGAGTTACGGCTTCTGGTTTTGGGTTTTGAAAACTCTTTTAACTGTTTCTTAGTCTGATAAGAGATTGAAAAAAACTTTCATTTCCCTGGGTGTCTCCTTTGTGAGGCTAACAAATGGCCAAATTTCCTTCCTAAGTTACCCAACATCAACTCACTAGACCTTTTTTATAGAAAGAGAGAGCTTGTTCCATTTTGGAAATTTAGAACTGTAAGGCTGAAATTGTGAGGCAACTTAACAAAATGACACAGTTGGAAGGGACCTTCATCACTGGAGGCTTTTAAGGAGAGACTGGATGGCCATTTGTTCGAAATGGTGTAGGATCTCCTGCTTGAGGTGGGGGTTGGACTAGAAGACCTCCAAGGTCCCTTCCAACTCTGTCATTCTGATAGCCCTCCAAGGTAAACTAAGCTCTAGAGGTGCCTTCGGCAAGACACAATGGACAGAAACAGTGACGATGTGTTTCTATTACAGATATGTCATTTCAGCCCCTAAATTTATCCGTGTTGGAGCCTCTGAACAAGTGGTAATCCAAGCCTATGGATACACCCAAGAGTTCTCGGTCACAATCTCTATTAAAAGCTACCCGGATAAAATAACTACCTATGCCTTTGGTACCATCCAACTGACTCCCGCCAATCGTTTCCAAGGCTCCGTGGCCTTAACGGTACGTATCAAAGCACAGCTGATCCGCTTTCATTGGTTGGTACGGTCCTGCTTGTATTTAAAAGCATTTCCATCCCAAAATCTAGGTTCAGCCAAAGGATTTAAGGACCAATGATCCGCAGAAACGGGTGGAATCTATATATCTCGAAGCAACGTCTCCCCATTTTACAAGGCAGAAGAAAATGCTGCTTACATACGACAATGGCTTTTTATTCATTCAGACTGACAAGCCTATTTACACTCCAGATCAATCAGGTGACCTGTTTTCCTTCATCTTGCTATTCAGAGCTTGATCCCAGTTCCAGATTATCTCCGTTCAACAAAAACCAAACCCACAGGTTGAGGAAGAACGGGAAGCTGAGAACTTTTATAATCCCTTTCATCCTCATCTTTTAACGACCCCATAATCCTTTTCGGGGTGGAGTCTGGGCAACGGAATGGAGCTGAGTGTTCTTGGCCGGATGCCCTTCCTGTCTCCAATGCGGAGTTTTATGACGGTTGCAGTGTCTCGGGGTCACATGATCCCCTTTTGCGACCTTCTGACAAGCAAAATGAAGGGGGGGGAACCAGATTCACTTCACAGTCCTGTCATGAACTGAACAACTGCAGCGATTCACTTAACGCCTGTGGGAAGAAAGGTCGTAAAACGAGGCAAACTACATTTAACCACTGCCTCCCTTACCAACAGAAGCTTTGGGCTCAGTTGTGGTCATAAGTCAAGGGCCACCTGTCCTTAAAGCAAATCCATCGGTCTTAGTCCTGTAGAGAAGAGGCCTGTCTGCTCTTCCCTCCCTCCAGAAACCCTTTTGAGCATTTTGAAACCCTTTTGCCTGAATTTGAGGCGTCTGCAGACCTCAGGAATTGCTTTTTATTGTTCTTATGGGTTGAGGATGGTAGTTTTATGCCACTGGACTGAAGAACCAGAATGGTAGAGCTGGCACTTTTGTTGCAGCAGCTAATTAAATTAAATGTCATTTTGAACTGTCTTTCCAGTGAAGGTCCGAGTCTACTCGCTGAATGAAGAACTGAGGCCAGCCCGGCGTGCAGCCGTCTTAACCTTTCTGGTTAGTCCATCTTACTCCATCTCAGTGTGCCTTTATTTACATTGTAAGCCTAAACCCAAACAGGACAATAGATGGTATTCTGAAAAAAACCTGGACTTTCCTTGTTTTTTTCCTGGAAGACGTTTCGCTTCCAATCCAAGAAGCTTCTTCCATTCTGAAGGCAACTGGAAAGTGCAGTTGACTTTCAAAAAAGCAACTTTTGAGGATAGAAATCTCCTTCTTACCAAGGCACTATCTTCACTAGCAGTCCCTCCTTTTCAGATCACAGATCATTATTTATAGATAAAAGAGAATCAAAGGCTGGAAACAGACTAAAGATTATTTATTGTAATTTGACGAAGTTTAAGGATTTGGGGGTCCATGGAATTTTTTAAAAAGACATTCCACATCCCAACAGAAATTAATAATACGTCAACTCTCAATAAAACTCCACAAATATCTTCTGCTTTGTTTCAAAGTGCTTTTTTTTGGTCTCTTATGAAGGACCCGGATGGGGTAGAAGTGGACATCATACACGAAGAAGATGCTACTGGAATCGTCTCGTTTCCTGAATTCAAAATCCCTCCATATCCTAAGTAAATCTATTAACATTTTCAATACCTTGAAGCAAATATTTGTTTGCAAGTGAAATGTACAAACACAGCGGTAAAATGCTGTGGAAGCAAATTTGTGGGTAGGTAGATTCCTGCATCCAATTGTAAGAAGATTTGGCTGACAAGCAGCCGCACAAGTGATTATTCAAGAGAAGAGAGTTACAAGGGTTGAGGAGTGTAGATTAGGTTTAGCCAAGCACAGTTGGTCCTCAGGGTTGCAATTAGGAATAGATGCCCAGTTCTTTGTTTATACAGTTGTAAGTTGTGGCACCCATATGACCAGATCTGATTTATGACACTTTTTTGTGGTCAATAAGGAGTCCTAAGTATAAAGCAAATTCTTCCGAATTTCTATTTTCCGCAAAAAATGACAAAGGAATTGCAAATTATAACCAGCTGGCTGCAAGATCATGGAACAGAAGTTGCCTTTGGAAGTTGTGGGAGCTTCATCATTGGAGGCTTTCAAGAAGAGATTAGACTGCTGTTTGTCAGAAAGGGTGTAGTAGGGTCTCCTGCTTGCGGGGATTGGACTAGATGACCTACAAGATCCCTTCCAACTCTGTTAACAAAAAGCAACAACAATTAAGAAAACAAGCAGAAGGCGAAATTGTGGTATTGTATTTAAAACCCAGGCTGCCATGCATTTAAATGGCCACACAAAGGCAGCAAAGCATTAGATTTTGTATTCCAGGCTTTCATCTATGTATTTTGGAACCAGATATACTGAAAAAAATAAAGACTATTTAAAGATCTACAATTATTTAACAGCATTATGGGATGTCTTGTTATTTTTTTTAGGTTTGGTATTTGGACCATTAAAGCCAAGTATGATAAAGAATTCACAACCTCTGCCATAGCAAAGTTTCAAGTCAAAGAATATGGTAATCTTGATGATTTTATGCATATTCATGCTGTAATTAGTATTATCAGATATTTTTATCCATACACACACACACACACACACACACACACACACACACCACGAGGTGGTGAATGTGCCTAATATATCTGCCTTCTATTTTGCCCACAACAACCCTGCGAGGTGGGTCAGGCAGAGAAAGTGGCTATGAAGAAGGAATTTGATTCAGTTGGGGCAGTTTGAGAGAAAAAACTTGGAGTTAAATAATATGATCTTCATCTGATGTTGCTTGGAAGCAACAGAAGCTAAATTCCCCATGTAAGATGTCAATTTTTTACCATTTTGAGCTCGGGAAAAGCATTTCCATCATATACATTTCTTAGGGCCCAGCAGATAAAGAGATATCTTCTGTAGAAAATGGTTTTTATATTTGTCATTGAACTGTTAGGAAAGAACTGTCTTCTCTTTTACACTGCAGCCATGCCAAGATTTTCGGTCGAAATTATTCCAGAAAACAGCTTTATTAGCTCCAAGCATTTTGAACGCTTCAAGATTACTATCCTTGCTCGGTAAGGCCAGATTATCAATTTTATGAGTTTCTAGAAAGAGTGCAGAGAAGAGCAACCAAGATGATGAGGGAACTGGAGGCTAAACAGACAATGAACGGTTGCAGAAACTGGGCAAGGCCAGTCTAGGGAAGAGAAGGACCAGGGGAGACAGGATAGCAGGGTTCCAGTATTTGAGGGGCTGCCACAGAAAATAAGGGGTCAGCCTGTTTTCCAAGGCCCCCAGAGGAACAATGGATGGAAACTGAACAAGGAGAGATTCGGCCTGGAAATAAGGAGGAATTTTCTGACAGAGAGAACAATCAACCAATGGAACAGAAGTTGTGGAAGCTTTACCCCTGGAAGGTTTCAAGAAGAGACTGGACTGCCATCTATCAGAAATGGTGTAGGGTCTGCTTGGGTGGGGGGTTGGACTAGATGACCTAGAAGGACCCTTCCAAGTCTGTTACTGATGGTTGTGTTGCTTTGGTCTCTGCCTTCAAGGTATTTTTACAAGAAGAAGCTGAGTGAAGCTGAAGTTTATATCCGCTTTGGAATTGTTCAAGGAACCAAAAAGAACATGTTACCCAAATCGTTGCATCAAATTCACGTAAGCCCGGAGTGAGAACAAGCCTCTTCTCTGTTCTAGATTCAGGGTTCTAGGCTTATCTTGGCAGTGGGGGTTGTCGACATCTAGGTTTCCCCTTTGAATGTCACAAGTCACAAGACAACATTTGGAACCAAAATTTAGCTCTAAAACCCACGTCTTCTCCGTACATGATTCGTTCTCCATAGGAGAAAATACTGTTTGTTAGCTGTGTTACTTTACATTTGAGTTGTTTATAAACAATATGGACCAGGGTTGTTTTTTTTTTTTTTTTTTAGAAAACACACACAAAAAGGCCCCAATTAAATCTGTTTTGAGACTGGCACCTTCTGCCTATTAATCTTAAAGTGAAGCAGGACCAATTAGAGAACTGGATGCCAACCAAATCCTCTCCCATGGTGTTTTTAAGGCTTTGTTGTGTCTAATGTGAGCACAAAGGCTCTTTGCTATCTCTGTGCAGGAAAACTTCCCTTCTTCTGATGCAGATATGGTTTATCTGCAGTTCACAAGCCCAAGCATTTTGTCTAGTTCAACTTAGGTAGCTTCCAGGCCAGATTTACGTGAATAAAGGAGGAAGCCCACGAAACCCCACTACCTGTATCCAAAATAACCGGGTTCAAAACTGCAACGGGGGACTAATTTCTTGCCTTGTTCCTAATCTTCAGATGGAGGAAGGCGTCGGGATGCTTTATTTTAATAGCCGAATAGCTATCCATGAATTGGGATACAGCGAGCTCTCAGATGTTGATGGGGCCACCCTCTATATCGCAGCTTCAGTGCTGGAAACCAGAGGTAATTGTCTGTCTGTCTGTCTGTCTGTCTGTCTGTCTATCTATCTTTATTCTATCCATCCATCCATCCATCTTTCTCTTTTTCTTTCATCTATCTATCTATCTATCTATCTATCTATCTATCTATCTATCATCTATCTATCTATCTATCATCTATCTCTGTTCCATCCATCATATTTCTCTCTCTCTTTATCTAACCATCCATCCATCACATTAGTACTTAGACTTATATACCACTTCATGATGCTTTTACAGCCTTCTCTATGTGGTACAGAGTCAGCCTCTGGCCCCCAACCATCTGGGTCCTCATTTTACCCACCTCGGAAGGACGGAAAGCTGAGTTTACCTGGAGCTAATCAGGAGGGAACTGCTGGCTGTGGGAATGTAGAATTACGTAGCCTTCTAACCACTGCGCCACCACGGCTCCTGTAGCCCATGTGTTGGACTTCCATAAACCTTTCACCCCTGCTGATTAAGGGCATCAATTTTAGATTCAGGACTGGAGTTTAATACCACACTGGGTTTTTTTCCTCCTTTTTATTTCCATTCTACACCATCAGGGTCCTTCAGAGCCAGATGATAAACAAAAGAGATTTTCCTGGTCAAAGGAAAACCAATTAGTTCTTTAACTGAAAAACATCAAGTCCCCTTTCTTTTGGCAGATGGCCACACGGAGGATGCTGAACTGACCACCGTTAAATACGCCTTGTCCCCTTACAAGTTGGATTTGATTGCCACGCCTCTTTTTGTGAAACCCGGACTTCCTTACTTTATTAAGGTTAGTCAAATCCGCTGGAGTTCTCAGCTGGGTCCTGCTTCAGGCCTCCTTTGCTCATAATTCTCTTGTGAGATTTTCTCTTGCTGAAAACAACCTGCCGGAATCAAGATGGAGATGAGTGATTTGCTGGCTGATTCGTGTCAGAGGCATCCAGCGGTGGGGTTCAGAAATGGTCTGCTACCGGTTCTGTGGGTGTGGCTTGGTGAGCGTGGCAGGGGAAGGGTACTATAAAATCCCCATTGCCTCCCCACTCCTGGGGGAAGGATATTGCAGAATCCCCCTTCCATCCCCACCCCACTAGCCTGCTTTCCAGCTCCGTTCTCCTGGGCAGGGCAACCCAAGAAGATCCAGCCAATCAGCTGGGACTCGATGGGAGGCAAAGAAGAGATGGGGTTGGCGGGGCCAGCCAGAGGTGGCATTGGCCAGTTCTCCAAACTACTCAAAATTTCCGCTACCGGTTCTCCAGAACTGGTCAGAACCTGATGAAGACCACCTCTGGAGCCATCCCAAGTAAAATAAGGCTATACAAAATCAAATTAAAAAAAATAAGATACAAGATTAAAACATGGGCAAGTTAAACTTGATCTTGTCCAGAAACTGGCAACGTTAATTGCATTCTTTCACCCTGCCATGAGGTCCTCAAATGTGCACTGATCAGGACACAAAGAGCAGGTATACAAATGTGTTGTTGCCTGCATGTCACCACAATCGTAGAAGGCAAAGTCACTGCTGGTCCCCCTGCTCTTTTGTCCTTGGTAATTCTGTTTTGGTAAGGACCTGTGACCAGTGGACCACGGGTTGTTAATTGGGATATAAAAATATTCAATGAAATAATGGAAGATCATCCGTTTGGCAATTGGCCCAACCTGATTTAGATAGGACGACTTTATCCTGTAAACTTGTGAGTCTTTCTTATCTCCCATACCTTTGTACCTTGATGGAGGTAAGATAGTTGGTTGCTCAGGGATAATAAGGAAATGGTTTCTATTATTATTGTGAGCAGTGTTGTTTAAGATTAGATAGTAAACGAACATTTTTGTGTAAACAGGCACGGGTGAGGGATATGTTGGACGTATCAGTTGGCAACATTCCTGTGGTTCTTCAAGCCACGGCCTTGACGGACCAACTGAAAGAGACCAGATTAATTGAAGAAGGCTCGGACCCGGGGTCTGGTGTATCAAGCCCAAGAGATGGAACAACTATCTTTACAGTTAACATTCCTTCTGACACCAAAGCATTGGAGTTCAAAGTGAGTGAAATACTTCCATTCTCTGATCTAGAACCATGGAGGTGTCAAAACCCATTAGAAATTATGTTTTTACATAGTATCACAGAGCAAGCAAAAGAGTACAGTCACCATGTGCTTCGCTGCTTAACTATTTTAACTGTAGCAGGAAACAAAAGAGCATGGAATATATAATAGAGATCCAAACTTGTAAACACTACCATCTACTGGCTGAGTACTACTGTAGTTGTTGCATAGAAATACATTCCAGCAATGAATTCCAACAAAACCAAAAGTGTTTTGAAGTTTTTAAGAAGAGATTGGACAGCCATTTGTCTAGAATAAGGGGTTGGATTAGAAGACTTCCAAAGTCCCTTCCAACTCTGTTATTCTGCGGTCATGACATCTGTTGTGTTTTGATTTTTTTCTTAGATAACGACTGCAGATACCTCTTTACCAGAAGAGAACCAAGCCAGCGAAACGTATGAGGCCAAATCCTACATTTCTCTCAGTGGAAGCTATTTATACATCAGTTGGGCTTCAGACCACAGGGTGCTGCAGGTTGGAGAGACTGTGCAGCTCAAAGTGCACCCAGCAAGCCATTACATTGAAAAAATACGACACTACAGCTATCTGGTACGTCTTGTAGACATAGTTTAGCTTTCCCTAAGAGGGGCAAAGGGAGAAAAATTGAAATGCATACCTGTTGTAGCTTATGACAGTAAGGGACAGGTAGTCTTCAATTTACAACAGTTCGTTTAGTAACCTTTTGAAGCACTGAAAAAAGTGACTTTTGACCATTTTTCACACTTGTGGCATCCCCCTGGTCACGTGATCAAAATTCAGATGCTTGGCAACTGACTTGTGCTTATGACAGTCATAGTGTCCTGGAGTCATGTGATCCCCTTTTGCGACCTTTGCAAAATCCCTGGGGGAAGTGAGGTTTCATTGAACAACAGTGTCAAGTCCCTCAACAACTGCAGGGATTCACCATGGCAAAAATGGTCATAAAATAGGGCAAAGCTCACTCAACAAATGTCTCAGCCACAGTAATTTTGGGCTCCAATTGTGGTCATAAGTCAAGGACTACCTGTATTGCTGAGATACAGGATAATTCCATTCCTTGCCTGCTGGTTGACCTAATCCACAATCCAACCCCATCTTGGATATTCTCTAGACCAAAACACCAACTGTCAGGGTTCTGGGGGTTGCCCTAAGTAAATCATGAACCTTGGGCCAAGCTTCAAAAGAATCCAAAAGATTTATTAGGAGCAACATGCCGGCATTAAACTCTGGCATTCGTCATTCACAGTCCCCCGTGACCCTGTTTCCCCCTCCCCCCTGGGTGTGTCATAAATCAGATTCTCCAATGAAGCACGAGTTCGTGGGCTGGGTGTTGTCAATCACGCTCTCCAATGAAGGATTTTCGGGGACAGACGATCGGGTAGCCTAGCTACAATCTTTGTAAGACAAGGGAGGAATGTACTTCTGGTTTTAAACTGCCGCACTGCTCCTTCCGACTGAAAACAGGCCTAGGAATGTTTTATGACAACGAAATAATCCACGTTAATTGTCTTCTAGGCTTACAATCCTTCTTTTTTCCTTAGGACACCTGAGCTCTGGAATGTCACCATCTCCCCTCCTTTCTTTTAGATCTTATCCAAAGGGAAAATAATCAAATACGGGACTCAGGAGAAGATCCAGGGCTTGTCTTATCAAGGTCTGACGTTCCACATAACCAAGGAAATGGTGCCTTCAGCCCGTCTTCTGGTCTACTACATCGTCACGGGAGAAGGAACCGCGGAGTTGGTAGCCGACTCGGTCTGGTTAAACGTCCAGCAGAAATGTGGCAACAACCTTGAGGTGAGCACCTCACCATCTTGGGATATATATGAACCCTACCAAAATCTCCTTTCCCCCGTGTCACCTTTGGCCTTCTTCTCGCCGTTGCAGCTCCACATCCTGAAAAACGGAAGAGTTTACAAGCCCGGAGAAGCTGTGTCGCTTTCCATGACCTCCGAGTTGGACTCTCTGGTGGCCCTCTCGGCCATGGACAAAGCGATTTATGGAGTGACGGGAAGCAAGCAGAAATCTATGGAAAAAGTTATGTCAGGTTGCCAGGAGAACATTTGACGCCCTTCGAGCATCCTTAAATATCCAACCGACTTCGGTTTGGTTTGGTTTTGCTGTGGGGGAGCCTAAGGATCGACAACATGACCCTGGGGTGGTATGTGGGGGAGGGGTGATTAAGCCGTAAGATGAGCTACCCTCGTTGGGTTCGCTTTGGCATTGCGCCCACATGCACACCTGTGTTCCTGTTTCCGTTGTGGATTATTTTGACAAACACGGGCATGGGAAACGGAAGGGATGGAATCTCACCTTTCAAGGTGTCTTCTCCTTCGCAGGCTCTCCTTCAACTGGAAAAAAGTGACCTGGGCTGTGGGGCCGGAGGAGGAGAGAACAACGTGGATGTGTTCCGGATGGCCGGCCTCACCTTTCTCACCAACGCCAATGCTGATGACCCCAGAGAGAAAGGTGATGAAAAGTTTCCTTTTAAGCATGATACACCTGTCCGTAAACCTTCATTCCTAAATGCAGAAGGGTAGCATCTGATTTCCAATTTGCTTTCTCCCCCCCCCCTCCTTTCTTTCTCCTTTCTTCCCTTCCCCTTCTACCTTCTCCTTCTCCTCCTTCCCCAACCCCCTCTTCCTTTTCTTCTACATTCTTCCTTCTCCTCCTTTCTTATTTCCCTCCTCACTCCTCCATCTCCTCCTCCTCTTCCATTTTCCTCTTCTCTCCCATGTCTTCCTTCTCCTCCTCCTCCTCTCTTCCCCTTCTAGCACTGATGATGTTACTTAGTTTGGTAATGAAATGTTTGCAAGAAAATAACCAGGCTCAGAGAGCACCATGGATCCCTCCTTCTTCTCATTTCTTTCTCCTCCTCATTTCTTTCTCCTCCTCCTCCTCCCTCCTCCTCCTCCTCCTCCTCCTCCTCCTCCTCCTCCTCCTCCTCCTCCTCCTCCTCCTCCTCCTCCTCCTCCTCCTCCTCCTTTCTTGCCTTCTTCTTACCCTTCTCCTCCTTCCCCATCCTTCCTTCTCTTCCTCCTTTTCTTCTGCATTCTTCCTTCTTCTCCTCCTTTCTTCTTTCCCTCCTCACTCCTCCATCTTCTCTTCTTCCATTTTCCTGTCCCATGTCTTCCTCCTCCTCCTCCTCCTCCCCTCTTCTAGCACTGATTACCTAGTTGTACATTGTATATCCTTCTGGGAAAACGTTGCTGCTTTTGACTGGCACTGATCTCTTTTCTTCCATTGGCTCCCACAGATGAAACTTGCACCGCCATCATCAGAACGGCCCGCTCCCTCGAGCCGGACATCGAAAAACTAGGTATGCTGTAAAGCCAGCTCTGTGGGGTCCTTGATGCCCCGGGGGAGGGCTTGCCCCATTTTACAACTTTCCTCACCACATTCATTAAGCAAGTCACTGCAATTCTTACATTAGCAAAACAGTTGTTCAATGAAGAACGGCAACTCCTCCTCCTCCTCCTCCTCTTCTTCTTCTTACTGTTTCTCTTATCCAGCTCACCCAACACATTCTTTTTTTTTAGGGTTTTATTTCCTGTTGTTTACATTTTGTTAGTGCTTAATAAACATTGTGTTGTCTGGGTTATTTAATTTGCTTAACAATACAGCTTACATTCTTAATCTCCACCTCTTTTTTCCAACCCCTGGTAAAATAAAGTTTGATTATCTGCGTCTTCTTTCTGCTTAATCTTCAGCGTCTGCCCATTTCTGCACAATCTAGTATTTTCCTAATCATCCCTCCCTCTCGTGGTGTTTCTTCATTTTTCCAATATGGTGCAAATATAATTCCTGCTGCTGTTAAGACATGCAATATTAAATATATATATTGCTTATCAAGTTTTTCTGATGTTATACCGAATAAAAACAGTTCAGGTTTAAAGTCTACTTGTTTTCCTATCATCTTTTCTCACCACTTCTGTACTTTCGCCCAGAATTCCTACATATTCTGAAGCGCTCTAAGAAACCGCTTGTCCTTTTTGTTTTTGTTTTACACGATCCTTCCAGTTGCCCAGTTTCAAAAGCAGCAATTTCAGAAGTGCTGTCGGATGGGAGCGGAGCGTCACCCCTTCCCGCAGACATGTGAACAGAGAATCAAGCGTATCAAGGCTGGGTCGAGGTGTATTTATGCCTTCCGGCTTTGCTGCGAATTTGCTGTCAAGAAACGCCATAACGATACTCACAAGCATCTACTTCTGGGGAGAAATGGTATGTATATGCTTAGCATACCTACATATCAATAATAATCGATAGACTTATATACCACTTCACAGTGCTCTACAGCCCCCACGAAGCAGTTTACAGAGTCAACATCAGCATAGATAGATAGATAGATAGATAGATAGATAGATAGATGATAGATAGATAGATAGATAGATAGATAGATAGATGATAGATAGATGATGGAGCAACAGCAATAGACTTATATACTGCTTCACAAAGTCTAAGTGGTTTACAGAGTCAGCCTGTTTTGGTTAGTCGGCAGCACGTTGTGTTTTTGATATATTCAATAATCAATAAACGTAGGTACTTTTTAGACTCATTTACTGTATGAAAATAATAATGGTTCCTGAATCCTTCTCCTTCTCCTCCTCATTCTTCTTCTTTTTTCCACCAGCCTTTAATGCTCTATTGGACATGAACCCGCAAATCCGAAGTTTTTTCCCTGAAAGTTGGCTTTGGGAAGTCCATCCAGTTCAAAGGTACAAGAATGTAGAATGTTGACTCCTTAGAGGTGATTCAATCTCTTTATTAAATGCCTTATAATCATACAAAAGCTGTAGGATGTGACCAGGCTGAGCCCAAGGGAGGGGTCAATTCCCCTTTACCGTTCGTAGCTCAGATTCTAGTAGATTCTAGTCGAGAGCTCAAGCGTGCAATAAATCTTTATACTTGGCTGGAAGACCTATCCTTCTGGGTTCAGTTCCAAGTGGGGGGAAAGACCCTGGAATCACGGAAGTTGCTTGGAAAGAAGGTTTATTGATGAACAGGACCACGTGGCTTGGAGATCCTGGGTGAAAAGGGAAGAGATGCGTTGGTGCCCAGACAACACACAGCTTGAGGGGGAAAATTGAACTTTTGTATTTTTGAAGCTGAAAAATGAAAAACTTATTATAAAAAAAAATACATGGATGGTCCCTAGACTAGCAGAATCACAGAGTTGGAAGGAACCTTGGAGATCTTCTAGTCCAACCCCCTGCTTAAGCAGAAGACCCCATTCCCTTCCAGACAAATGGATGCCCAGCCTCTCCTTGAAAACCTCCATTGAGGGAGCTCACCCACAGCCTCTGGAGCCAACCTGGTTCAGAAGGATCTTGACAGACTCGAACATTGGTCCCTGTCCCCAAGGTGCAGTCCAAGGGTTGGACCAGAAGACCTTTCTATGATTCTATCCATGCGAAAACTAGTAAATCATCTCTTGTTTTTATATCAAATGCAGGTCCAAGAATCTGCCAGTCACCCTGCCTGATTCTCTAACTACCTGGGAAATACAAGGTGTTAGCATTTCGGACAAAGGTATGTAAAATAATTTATTTATATAGTTTTTTTTTAAAAGAGAGCAACGGTTCCACTATGCAGTGGCTCTTCAGAGCCAGAGTAGATTTTGCCACCCCCAAATCCTTGGGGAAGCCAGATTCACTTCACAACCATGTGACTAAGTGAACCCCCTGCAACGATTCACTTAACCATGGTGGCAAGAGAGATCCTAAAACGAGGCAAGGCTCCCTGTCTCACTTAGGGACAGAGAGAGAGAGAGAGAGGAGGAGGAGGAGGAGCCTGGGCCGGCCGTCAGCCCTCAGATGGAGAGTCAACAGTCTCCAGGTCTGGAGGTGGCTGATGAAGAGGAAGAGGAGGAAGAGCGGCTGGGTCCAGTGCCTGAGGCACAGAAGGCAGAGGAGAGGAGAGCAGTGGAAATCTATGGGCTGGTCCTTGGGACAAAAGAGCCACCTTAGCTCTGGGGATGAAAAGCAGGGGGTGGAGATGAATTGGTGGGACAGACAACTATTCATCTCCCCTGCCAGGCAAACTTGTCAGCCTGCGGCGAGAGAGAAACTTTTTGCTGGGGCTGCCGGGCTCCTAATAAAGGAATCTTTGAGTTCACTTCAGAGGGTTGGTCAAAACAGGTCATAAATTGAGGACTCCCTGTATGTACCTTTTGGGGTGGGGAAATCCATCATAATTTTGAACAGTCATTAAGCGAGTGGTCGTAAGTTGAGAACTACCTGTATTTAGATCGAGATTTCCTTCCTGCTAGCATTGGAATAGGCTTGTGACCGACAAAAGGTGATTCATGTCTCCTCTTTTGTCTTTGTCTGGTACACACAGGTATCTGTGTTGCTGATACTCTAGAAGTGGAAGTGGTTAAAGATGTTTTCGTTAATGTCCATATTCCTTACTCTGTTGTCCGAGGAGAGCAGATAGAATTAAAAGCAACCATTTACAATTACAGACCATCAAAGTCTAAGGTAAGCAAGCGGTTTAAAAAAAAGAACGTTGCTTCACAGCCACTCCTTGTTTGCAGGGGCAACTTTTAACTCTCACACTAGACTCTGGTTATAAAATGCTCAAACTAGGCAGGGAACATTATTTACCCAACTGTTTTGGCCTGCCTCTTTCTCGGGGAAACGGGGGAGATCAGAAGGAGACTTCAGTTGTTTTTGTAAAATTTAGGTGTACTTGGCACATTGTAGCTTACAAAAACGCAAGCAAAGCACTGATAGAGAGGCAAACAACACGTTCTTCAGTTGGTGCAACATCTGTCCTCACAGCGATTCTTGCCAGCCGCTCTGATTAAGACCGGCCTTCGGTGTTTGATCTCTTCGTTAAAAAACAAAAACCTTATCCAGCTATGTGGACTTGTCTTGCCAGTCAAAAAGCTCTTTAACTACCAGAGAACAGCTTATTGTACCCCCCTGCCATGCAGACTAGCTCTTATTGCTAAGTTAAGGGCAATCATTTATCCTTGAATAACAAAAGGAGCATTGCAAAGAGTATCTGGACAATTAAAAAGATGCTTATTATTTTGGGGGGCTGGTTAGAGAGTCTAAAGACTCGTCTACAACTAATATTTGGATGTAGTTTGCAGTGTTTTTTAATGTCCTATTCTATTTGGATGAAAAAGCTGAAGAAGCCTATTCCCTTTGATGCTTTAAATCTTAATTAATACTGAAACAATACTTGTCTTTTTTCTGATCTTCAACGACCTAAACTACCAGTTAAACTACTACTCCAAACTTAAGCAACTCTAAGACTTGTAGGCCAACTCCCAGAATTCACCAGCCAGTACATGCTGACTAGGGGATTCTGGGATTTGAAACCCACAAGTGTTAAAGTTGCTAAGTTTGGAGACTCTTGTTTTAATTTTAAAGTAATATAATTAAAAGAAAAGTGAGCACCCTGGTGCTCTATCTTGGGGCCTGATTTAGCATTGTTTCTACTGGTGTGTTGTCCTCTGCTCCCGGCTGGACAGATCTCTAATTCTTCACGGTGACTGTTTCAGTTTTGCCTAAAGATCAGCGTGCAAAAGGGGGTCTGCCTCTTTGGTGCAGCTAAGACCCTCAAGGACGGTTCACAGGCCAACACCTGCTCTCACCTGAAAGATATCCAGAGCTCTTCTATTATGGTGGAGACATTTAAAGTTCTTCCTCTCGAGTTGGGCCTCCTCAGCGTCAACCTCACGCTTCTTAGCAACTCGGGCAAGGACATCCTCCTCAAGACATTAAGAGTTGTGGTAAGGCTGAGCCCTTGGTCTTGGGTAGCGGGTGGAGGGGAGGATTTTCAACGCATTTCCTTTCATTCTTTTTTCTTTATTGGCCAAATGTGATTGGACACTCAAGGAATTTGTCTCCGGTGCATAAGCTCTCAGCAACAAAGTAGTATAATTATAAGATACCAATAGAAGAAGCTAGTAGAAAAGATGAGAAGGTTAATAGTAATAGAGTGCAGAAAAGTGCAACAAAGATGATTAGAGGACTGGAGCCCAAACAATATGAAGAACGGTTGCAGGAATTGGGTAGGTTTAGTCTAACAAAAAGAAGAACTAGGGGTGACATGATAGCAGTCTTCCAATATTTGAGAGGTTGCCACAAAGAAGGGGGGGGTCAACCTGTTCTCCTCCAAGGCACCTGAAGGCAGGACAAGAAGCAATGGATGGACACTAATCAAGGAGAGAAAATGATGGCCCAGATTGTTGGGGTCAATTTGCTGACTCTGTAAACCACTTAGAGAGTAAAGCACTGTGAAGCGATATATAAGTGCTATTGCTATTGATCAGTTCTTTGGTTTCAGCCCGAAGGTATTCGAAGGGAGAGTTATGATGGTGCCACGCTGGATCCCCGAGGTGTTTATGGTACGTCAGTTCAGTTTATTGCAGAAAAAAAAAGATAGACATTAATCTCTCATTATTTTCTTTCCTTCATTGGTATCAGGACCCACAAGTCAGGAGGAAAGAGCAGGTCTCAATCAATAACATTAGGAGCTGCAGTGGGTCTAGAGAATATGATAGAACTGCATTTGGTCAGAAATAACATTGTTAGAAATTCTGCCTGCCTGCCTGCCTGCCTGCCTGCCTGCCTGCCTACCTACCTACCTACTTATCTATCTATCTATCTATCTATCTATCTATCTATCTATCTATCTATCTATCCATCCATCCATCCATCCATCCATCCATCCATCCATCCATCCATCCATCCATCACCACACAAACAAAGAGTACAATCACCATGTGCTTTACTGCTCAACTGTTTTACTGTCATAGGAAACAGGAAACTCTACTTAGAACAAAAGAGCCAAACTGTTAAATACTGCCATCTACTGGCTGAATACTACTGTAGCTGTTGCATAGAAATACATTCCAACAATGTGTCAGAGGGGAAGAAAAAGGCAGTTTCTGCCCCAAGCATTTTATTCTTTATAATTGGGATATGGGAGATGCATTGGAGAGCATGAGACATAACCATTGCACCCTCTATATTAAATTTTAAAGGGAATTTATATTTAAGGGAAAATATGCATTTACATTATTTGCCAGGACTCCACATGGATAGAAATGAATCAAGCCAGAATTGCTGCATTTTTATTAAGGGGCAAAAGAGGTTGAGGAGAACATTCCCATTTCACGAAAGGGTCAAAGGAAGCTCTAGGATTACAGTCTTCAGACATTTTTAGTAGGTTACTTATGCGACCCAGTTTGAAACACATGATGTACTAACATGAAATTTCTGGGTTTGATGTGGTTTGTCAATGGCAGGCACAGTCGTGAGGCAGAAAGAATTTTCTTACACGGTACCACGCTACATCGTCCCCAAGACGCAACTCGTAAAGACGCTCAGTATCAAAGGTAAAATGGAAGGAAAAAAGGAATCTGTGCTGGTTTTCATTTGCTTGTGGGGGGGGTTTTCCCGCCCCCTTCTCAATTTTGAATTGGATTGCTGAATTTTTCAGCAGAAGTGTCACTTCCGCCGCCCCCCATGATGGAGGGAGGGAGGATTGGGAGGGAGGGGGAGAGGAAAGAAGGAAGGAAGGACTGGGAGGATTGAGGGGGGGAGGGAGGGAGGATTGGGAAGGAGGGAGGGAGGAAAGAAGGAAAGAAGTAAGGAAGGATTGGGAGGATTGAGGGAGGGAGGGAGGGAGGAAAAGAGGAGAGCCCAGTGCAACTGGAGTGAAAGTCTTGTGCTACTTATTCAGCCAAACTGTTTTCCCACAAGACGCCTTCACTAACTCAACATTTCCATCTCCAATTGGGGTGGGTAGCCTGAGCCACTGAAATTATCAATCCATCAATAACACCGAATCTATAAAAAAAACAACCCACCTCTCTCTCTCTTGTGGGTTCCCTTCCCTCGCCTTTCCCTCTCTTCTCCTTTCCACGTCCCCTCCCTTGCTTGGTTTTCCGCCTTCCCAGGCAACCTGCTGGGTGATGTGATCCAGGCTGCCGTGAAGCCCGAAGCCCTGAAGTTACTTGCTAACCTCCCCCAAGGCAGCGCCGAAAGAGAATTGATGAACATCATCCCGGTGTTTTACGTATACGATTACCTGGAAAGGACAGACTCTTGGAATATCTTTGGCTCGGACAGAACCAGCGCCGAAATTACCCTGTTAAGGAAGATGAAGAGAGGTAGAGTAGCGTCTTCAGAGCTGAGATAGAAATGCCTGTGGGATGATCACCAGCCTTCTATTGAAGGATGAAACTCTGCATTAAGGCTTCTTCGGTTTTGATGGATAGACCACAGGATTCCACGCTGGTGTCCTCTCTCGACGTAACATGGCAATTTTAGTAAATATAGATGGGAAAGTTTATAACTGCTTGTAGATTTGTTATGCATGGGGGGGTGGGGAACACATCAGATATTGTGATTGTGTAATGTGTTGTGAAAAGACCTTTGGTGGCGCAGTGGTCAGAGTGCAGTACTGCAGGCTCCTTCTGCTGACTGCCGGCTGCCTGCAGTTTGGCAGTTCGAATCTCACCAGGCTCCAGGTTGACTCAGCCTTTCTATCTTTCCGAGGTGGGTCAAAGGAGGACCCAGATTGTTGGGGGCAAGAGGGTGATTCTGTAAAATGCTTAGAGAGGGCTGGAAAAGCACTATAAAGCGGTATATAAGTGCTATTTCTATTGCTATATTTGAGTCATTTTTTCCCAGAATTCAACCAGAGTGGACATTTTATGCTTTGTTATTTGTTGTTGTACACACGTTTTTTTTTAAATTATTTTTTTCTAAGTGTTGTTTGATTGTTTTATTGGCAGTTGTTTTTCTTCTTCTTTCTATTTTGTATTTTAACTATGGAGATAAATTAAAGCACACACACACACAGGGGAGGCTACCAAGCCCTTTTTGCCTTTTAAGAGGTGAAGAAACCTTTGAGAGAAACGTTTTTCTTTTGTTTTGTTTTGTTTTTGATTTCTCAGGAATCATCAGTGTTTTGTCTTTTCAAAAGCAAGATTTCTCATACAGCATGTGGAAGGATGGTGAAGCCAGCACTTGGTAAGTGAAAGGGGCTTGGGACAGCTAGATATTTCTCCAAACCTGAAGAAGGAACTCAGTTTTATCTTTTGGTATCGGCAGGGTTACAGCGTTCGTCCTAAAGGTTTTTGGACAAATTCGGCGATATATGCCTGATCAATTTGGTACGGCATGCACGTCTCTGACTTGGTTGATTGACATCTGTCAAATGGACGATGGGTCTTTCAGGGAAGTCTCCGATTACAAGCCAGTAGCCCTTCAGGTATGGAAGTGGACTAACAATTCGGGTTTATCTCTTGGTCTGCTGAGCTTCCGTTTGAGGAAAGGAGAGAAAGCATTATACCCTCTTTCCTTAGGGCAGGACTTACAACACTGCTCACTTAGTGACCATTTGGAGTTGCAGTGGCACCGAAAAAAGTGACTTATGACCATTTTTCACACTTACAACCATTGCAACATCCTCATGGCCAGGTGATCCAAAATCAGACTCTTGGCAACTGACTCATATTTATGACGGTTGTCCTGAGGTCATGGGATCCATTTTTTGAGAACTTCTGACAAGCAGAGTCATTGGAGTAACCAGATTCACTTAATAACCGTGTTACTAGCTTAATGACTGTAGTGATTCACATAACAACTGGGGCAAGAATGGTCGTAAAATGGAACAAAACTCACGTAACAACCGTCTTGCTTAGCAACAGAAATGTTGGGCTCAATTGTGATCATAAGTTGAGGACTACCTTTAAATAAATATCACGATGGCCCTGCAGTCTGTTAGACCTCTTGGCTTGGAAGAAGGTCCACAATTGTGAGGTTGTTGAGTCCAGCTTCCTTCTGACACCCTGTTGCTCAAATCTCGCCATTCCATAGAGGGTATCGCGTTCTTCCTGCATTTCCCACGTGTCTGATAGGATAACAGGATTCCTTACGTTTTATGACTTCTGGCTCTTTTGCACAAGAATTCGTGGATGAGCTGTCATTTGCCGTCCTTTCCCCTTGTGCTCTGCTAAAGCTGCGGCTTCACATTACGGAACAACATTTACTTTGGTTTATTTTATTTATTTCTAATTCATTATTATTGCAGTCATTCTAGGACTTAAGAAATGAAAACTAGCCATAAAAAAGGGTCGTCTGGAATGACAAGCCAGATGCTCAGAGATCTGGAATTGAAACTACTTCCCTTATCAACAGGGTTCATGAAAAATTGGATGGAGAACATTTTAGTAGTTTTGGGGTGGAGGGTAGCTGAGTGAAGCCATCAAGGACAGATTGGTTACTTCAAAAGTATGGAGATCCTTCTCAGTAGAGTTTTGCCATGACTGTTCTTTGTAATGAAGATTAATACAGACTAATTTCTATAACTTGATGTATGACGGCAGTTAAGAATCAAGAGAATGGTATTTTTTAACCCTAACCCTTAACTTATTTGCTGCTTTTCAAAGGGTACCTTGCGTGACCAGGAGAGGGAAAACCGCATGTATCTCACAGCCTTCACCTTGATCGCCTTTACAGAATATAAAAAACTGTGTCCCTTCCAGGTAGGTGTGTCTGTTTTCCACTTATTAGTAACGTCACTGCTGTCATGTGGTTCCCCTGGTCAAATCTCCTTTTTGATGGAATTTTACACTCTGACAACGCCAGAGGTTGTTAGGATGATGTAAGCGTGCTCGGCTCTGCTTGAGTTTGACTTTTGCATTGAGAAGCAGATGGTGACAGCTGTTAGACTATTAAATTCAGATGAAAGATGGGAGCATAGGAGAAGGGACAGCAGAAGCTGGATGCGGGGCGGAGTTAAAAGAGGAATCAGCCACAAGCAAATTAAGTCCAACCTCCCTTGAATTCGGTTGCCCCTCCAAGCAGGTTCGTCTAGCCCTTATGTGAGAAGATTCCTGTGCATCGTATTTAGCCATTTTTTTTGTGTCTTTTAATGAGCCCATAATCCCTTGCAAGGTGGAGTCTGGGCAACTGAATCTAGCAGAGGGTTTACTGGCCGGATGCCCTTCCTGTCTCCAGTGCGGAGTTTTGTTCAGCAGATATATTCTCAGTGTGCTCAGAGAGAGAATGATCTTCCTCTGCCCGGGATCAAACTCACAGCCTCGCACTAGTATCATCTTTTAGCAATAAAGCGATTGCATTGAACGCTCTCACCTCTGGACTTGCTCGCTTGGGGGGGGGGGGCCCGGCGCTCCCCCTTCGGCTGGAGCTGCTGTTCTACACCCCCGAGGGCCTGCGTTTCGGGGTAACGGGGGGAACAGAACCACACAGGCCATGGTCCGAAGGGCTTGGGGAGAAAGAGAGCGGGACGGGACGAAACACCCAGTGAAATAACCCCCTTTGGCTTGTTCCTTGACAGAAATTTGCAGACGCTGAAAACAGAGCTGCGGATTATTTGCTGCAGAACATCGCACGCTCGCAAAACACCTTTGTCTTAGCCATCGTGACTTATGCCCTCGCTCAAGCCAAGGCCAACCACCCCGACCTTCACTCGGCCTACCGCCGCTTGAAGAGTGAAGCGCAAGTGAAAGGTAAGCCCTCCTTCCACCAAACCAAGTCACCGGCTGGCGATGGTTCCCCGTTGAGTGGTGCCGTGGCCTAGAGGCGGAACTCTCGCCTCACCATCAGGAGGCGGTGATTTCAATCCTAGGCAGAGGCAGATATTTCTGTCTCCGGGCACGACGAGAATGTACCTGCTGAATAGAACTCTGCATTGGTGACAGGAAAGGCATCCGGTCAGTAAACCCTAATAGCTCCATTCAGTGGCCCAGACTCCACCCTGCAAGGGATTACGGGGTCATTAAAAGAAGAAGAAGATGACGGTTCATCTGTATAAACACCCACAGCCCTCCGTCTTTTGGATCAGGCTGGCCTCCCCAGCTACCCTAAGAAGGAAGGAGGGCAGATTCTCGCGGGTCCTTTGCTGCCTTGGTCCTCCCTTGCCCTCGGTGAGGCTGCATCTCGGCTGTTTCCCACTTGCAGGAACCCCCCCAGCCTACCGGTTCTGGAAAGAGACCCCCGTCCAATTCGACGCCAGCATTCCCTCGAAGGGCAACGCCAGGATGGTGGAAACCACCGCCTACACCTTGCTGTCCATTCTGCTGAGGGGAGATCACGATTATGCCAAACCAGTCATGAAGTGGCTGACCGAAGAGCAGAGATTTGGGGGTGGATTTTATTCGACCCAGGTATCCGTGGTCCCTCACCCACTTCCTCCAGGTCAGCTGTCAGGATCTAGAGCATCCCAGAGCCTTAGAGAACCTCCTGGACCTGTAGGAGGGAGGGAGGGAGGGAGAGAGAGAGAGAGAGAGAGAATGGGAGGGGGGGAGTGACCTTGAGTTGGCCACGCCCACCCAGGTTTTGTGGCCCCCCGTGTTTCCTTTTCGGTGGGAAACGGGTCCCGATGGCTCTTTGGCAGTTTAAGGTTGCCAGGCAATGCCTGCAGCATTTCTGCTTATCTCCAGGCAGAGCTGCAACCCTCCATGGATGCTTAGATAGTTCCATGACCTGACTTATTTGGTTGATTGGCAGGGAACAGATATCCCCTGCCAATCAACCACTTAATAATCTGTTCTAATTTGGAACTGACTTTTATGCCGTTTAGCATGGAATTGCTTGTCCGATATTGTCTTCATTTATGAAAAATAAGTCTCACTGACACCGGTTGCTAAATCAAAAAATTAAATCGAAAGCACCAATAAGAAACCACTGATAATATGCTAGCACAGGGGTCTCTAACCTCGGCAACTTTAGGACGGGCGGACTTCAACTCCCAGCTTTAGGACGGGCGGACTTCAACTCCCAGCTGCCTTGTGAATTCTGGGAGTTGAAATCCGCCAGGCTTAAAGTTGCCAGGATGGGAGAGCCCTGTGCTAGAAGGTGATGATGACTTTAAACCCAGAAGAGGTTTATTTATTTGTTTTTATTTGATTTGACTTGTCAATCGCTTACAAGATAATAGGTATAAGTATATACATAGTTATGAATACATGAAATGGGTACATATAAGAAAAACAAAAGAAACAAGGTTAGGCAGGGTGATGAAAAGTATTCTTTCTACAGCCTTTGGGGTCTAATTTTCCATTTTCCAATCCCTGAAAACCAGAAATGGATTTCATCCCGCAATTAATACGCCATGTGGTGGCTTCCCTTCTAATGCCGTCCCTTCGGTTGGTTGGTTTCTCTCTCTCACACATACACAGGATACAATCATGGCTTTGGAGTGCCTGACCGAATATTCCATCCTCATTAAACGGCTTGCGCTGGACATGAACGTCAAAGCGTCTTACAAATTCCAGGGAGATTTTCACACGTACCAGCTCACGAGTAGCAATTACATTGGCAGGCCTGTGGATGTGAGTTAACGGATTGGGAGGGGAGGGAGGTTCAAAGGGAGCAGCTATTTGAATCTAGTGATGGGTCCCTTGGGCAAGAAATATGAGTGTGGGTTTCAAGCTAATCTGACCAGAGGGGCAAGATTTGAATAAAGACAAGGCGAATCCTTGGATTGTGGCCAGCAAGAATAATCACAAAGTTCCAAAGGAGAGAGCTTCCTATTTTAAAAAAAAAAATCAACAATGGGCTCATTACAGTTCATTTAGTGACAGTCCAAAGTTACAATGGCCCTGGAATTTCTCCTTCTCGTCCCTCTTTCTTTCCTTCTCCAAGTCAAGCTTTCGACCTCTTTCTTCACGCCTTAGCTTTCCTTCGCTGGAGGGAAATCCCATAGATCACGATAAACCAGGATTCTAGTGAAACCAGATCTGTGCTTCAAGTAGCCGAAAACATCCAGGTCTCATTTATGATAGCTTAGCAAGAACTTTCCATATAGCAGCCATGGGGATAAATGTCAATTTATTATTATTTTTGGCCATTTCTTTGCAAATTCAGGCTTCCTTGAAGGAGGATATTGAAGTACACACCACAGGGAGCACCACTGGGACAGCAGCTCTGACTGTAAGTGAACAAAATACCTTCATTTACAAGTAGTCCTCAACTTATAACGGTTTGTTTAGCGACCGTTCCAATTTATATATTGATATTCGGTGCACATGTAAAAATCAAGCTAGGACTTACTTTCAGGGTAGGTCGTATTTTCAGGGAAACAGGTTATTATAACAGTAACTAGAAGCTGGTTGGTGTGTTCAAAGCCTCCGAATTAATTTGGTTTATTTTCAATTTGGATATTTACAGCTGAGAAGCGTTTATTATGTGAGCAGCATTTCTGAGGACACTTGTGACTTTCAGTTGAAGGTTGATGTCACACTGGACGGTGAGGAACTCACTATTTAAAAAATATGAAACTGGAGAAAAGGTTACTCAGTGAACTCACTCTCTCTCTCTCTCTCTCTCTCTTTCCATGATGGATTATGTCCAGGGCAAGAGAAAAAATTTCAACTAAGCATTAAAACTATTTATTACTAAGACAAAATGTTATACTTAGGGATTTCTTTCATCTGAACTACATCTAAATTAAAATAACTGTAATGCTTAACATGTAGAGAGCTCTAGCTTTAAATCTTCGGTCCATAAAACTCTTTAGGGCACATATGGAGAACGATCCTATTTAACTGAACCTCTACAGAGAATATTGGTATCTCAAATCTCTCCCACGTAGCTTGGATGACTCTTCTATGCTCAAATCTCAGTATTGGTTGGCTGGGAAGTACTTGTCTAGACAATTCCTTCCCGAAAGGCCCCCAGTTTTTCAATCTGGGTGGGGGCAAAACGCAGGTCTTTCCTCTGATTAGGTGGGATTAGTGTTTGATTTCTCTCACTTCGTACTCTGTGGGATAAGGAACCCTGAAATTCTTCTTTTGAAAAACAACCTTCTTTTGCTTCTACAGAAAAGAAGTACTACCTGTCCTTCAATGAAGTCCGGCTGTTGTTCGCCTGTGCAAAGTAAGTCTGGATAATTTGAGAAAAAGCAGGGAGAAGATTATCTCGTTTTTTTTAAAAAAATCTGGGCTTTGAAGTAACACGGGGTAGATCTGGTTAGTGCATGTCCCGCTCCTGGGACCAACGGCTTTGTTTTATTGATGCAAACTCTGGGAAAAGTCCCAAGCCCCACAGAGGAGCCTGGTTGGTCCCTATGAAGCAAAACCCAAGAAAGTGGTTGTGTTGCTATTATTTCCATGTTTTCTAATCCCGTGTAGATACAAACCTCGGAGGAGGACAGGAGAGTATTCCTCCCCCCATGCAGTGATGGACATCTCTCTTCCCAACGGCCTGGAAGCAAACGAGGAAGACTTGGCCCTGGTAAGTAAGGCTGACTTCCCCGGTTTTATTTACTTATTGATCTTTAGAAAGCAATATAATGAAATCTGAATTCCCCCTACGAGGAATCCTCCACTTACAGCCACAGTTCAGCCCAGAATTCACGTCGCTAAGGAAGACATTTATTAAGTGAGTTTTGTCCCCCTTTATGACCTTTCTTGCCCTGCAGTTGTTAAGTGAGTCACACGGTCGTTAAGTGAATCAGGCTCCCCCGTTCTCTTTGCTTGTCAGAAGGTTGCAAGAGGGGATCCCATGACCCTGGGAAACACCGCGACCCTCATAAATATGAACGAATCGTCAAGCATTCAAATGTCAATTATTGGACCAGGCGGATATTGCAAAGGTCACAGGGGTGAAAAACGTTCATAAGTCCCTTTTTCCAGTTCCTTGTCACTTCGAACGGTCACTAAATAAACTGCTGTTATTTGAGGACTGCCTGCATATTTTTGAACAGAGATACGTATTTCTAAACACTTTGGGTCTCAAACTGCATGTTTCAGTTGAAAACCGTCCTGTAGAAATTCAGAAAACAAATCCAGATCAAGACATCTGCAGCTGCGGTGATTCAAATAGCAACTTAACAAAACAGAATGCTTTTTAAAAAGTATTATTATTATTATTATTATTATTATTATTATTATTATTATTATTATTTGCAACTGATGTAGCTCCTCCTCCAGAATGTATCCACGAGGCTCACCTGGCAAATGTCCTTCTCCCTTTTCGCCCCCCCCCCAGCTTTCAAATAGTGTTGACCAGATGATTTCAAATTATGAGATAACGCCCGATGGACATGTCGTCATGCAGGTAGACTCGGTAAGTTTCCTGCGGCTTTCCCACATGGTTTTATTTCTCACAAGGCTTGTCAAATAATCAGTGATTTTTTGATCCAAACTCAGCAGAGTCGGACAGTAGTGAGGAGGTTGGGGAGGAACCTGGGCCGGTCTTGGAGGCTGAGGAGGGCTCGGACGAGGGCTCTGCATCGGAGGCAGGGAGGGGGCCAGGGCAGGCTGGCAGTCATTAGCCGCCTTCGGGCTCAGACAGCAGTGAGGCGGGGGAGCTTCTGGAGCCGGTTCCCTGCCTGCGTATGCGCACCAGAAGACAAGAACCGTTGAGAAAGCAGGGTCAACTCAGGAGTATGGCCACACCTTGGAGATGACTGGCCCCTCCCATAAAAGAGGAGCGAACAGGACGGGAGCTTTTGCAGGAAGCAATTAGTTCGTCTGGTCGATTCAAGCTTTGAAAAGTTCTTTTTGACTCTGTGTCAAGTTTGGCCTTGTCCTGCGCTTGGCCATTCGTTCTCTAGCTGCATTCCAAGTGCGATATGGTGTGAGGGGGTGTTTATCAACATTCTCCTGAAAGACTTTGTGAAACCTTGCAAGCTGCGAATGAACCGTGGAAATAAAAGAGGTTTTGCCGGAACTAAGATTGTGTTTTACGTTTTCTAAGGAAGCCTAGGTCAGAACACCCTGCTTCCCAATCAGTGGAAATCATATTCTATTAGCATTCCTAGTTAAATTGAAATGGTGGTTGGATGCCTGCTTTCAGACAAACAGAGCTACTGACTGGTGTAAATATTCTGGGTTACTCTCTTTCATCCAGTTGTTTCTGGAAAACCCCAGGTAGGATGTGGGTCTAATGCTTTCTTCTGCTCACTTGCCTCAGCCGGGGGCGGGTTTGCACATCCCACCCTTGTAACTGATCTAATTTTGAAAACCAACTAAAGTCACATTGGCTCACGACAAGAGCTGACATCGCACTGCATCAAAGATGTGTGACATTTCAATGCAAAGAGGCCAGGTAGAGAAATATCATTTGTGGTTTTCATGTATCCCGAGTCCATCTGAACTTGCATTATTCTGACAGATTCCAGGAAATGAGTTCCTGTGCGTTGGTTTCCGAACAACTGAAATTTACCGGGTAGGCATGTCAAGTCCAGGAACCTTCTCGGTGTATGACTATCATGACCCTGGTAAGGAATTCGTTTTGAGAATCTGGCCTTTTGGGGCTTAGCACATTGGTTCAATACGCCAGCTTGTTAATTGTATTTAGGCTGCATTATTGATTGTTTAGTATTGATTATTCTACTGAGTTAAATGTTGTTTCTTATTTGGCATTCAGCTTTCTCAAAACTCTACCTTGTTTCAAGAGAGTTTAGTCCTTTCCTTTCCTCTTTCATTCCCTTCTCCCTTCCCTTTCCTAGATTTTCTTTCCTTTCCCTTTCATCTTTCCTTTCATCTTCCTTTCCTTTTCTTCTCTTCCTTTCTTTAGCCCTTCCCTTCCCTAACTTTACTACATGATCAATCTCTCTCTCTCTTCATTAAAAAAAATGAAACTTTTTTTTTTTGCTTCTCCAGATAAAAAGTGCACTATCTTTTATAATGCTTATGGAGAAGAATCTCTTGTTAAATTATGTGAAGGCAGTGAATGCAAATGTATGGAAGGTAAGCAGTCAAAAGTAACTTGAATTAAATGACCTGGGGGGGAAAAGTTGAGAATTGCTTCAATGTATTGTTTTTTTAACAACAGAACTTCCTTTAGATCACAAGATTGATATGAGCAAGCAGTGTGTCAGAGCATCATATAACATGATTCACTGGAAAGGAGTCTGTTTGTTTCCAACTGTTTCCTAGTCTGGGTGGATATGTTTTTTGGGTGTGTGTCCGTGTGAAGAATTGCAAGGAAATCTAAAGCACCATTTAAAAAAAACAAAAACCCATTTCTAAACAGTGCATCAAATAAAGAAAATTCTGCATCTGTTTGTCTGTACTAAAATTGAAGAAAAAACATGGGTTTATGTCTGAAGGGGAGGCAAGCGGTCCAATCACGTGCATCCTTGTCCAAGAATCACACAGAATCTCTTCTCCTTCAAGTTTCCTGCTGAAAAAGATTCTTCCCTTTCCTCAAAATATAGCGGAATGTGGACACATGCAACCCCAGCTGGACACGTCCATAACTTTGGATACCCGAAAAGAGGCAGCTTGCCAGGAGAACATCGCATATGGTATGAATCTCATGCCTAAGAGAAAAATAGTTCCATAAACATAGCATCAGAAATGGGATGCACAAACGGTTCCTAGCGACATGGAGACTTTCTCTCTTGCTAAAAGGCACAGGGTGGGCGTGGAGGCTCCTTTTAAAAGCACGTTTTCCCATTTAAATGCATGATCCTATTTCTAGGAAGCAAACTCTGAGAAGGAAGGTGGATCCTTTGAGAGATTTCAGGAGGTGTGATCGGACAGTTTAACCAGCATGTCAGATGTACAGGGAGAGACGGATCCCGGAGGCTGCCTGATTGTGGAATAACATTCTGATTGAATTTCTGGATTTAAAAGAAATTCCAACAGAATGATGTTCCCAAAAAAGAAATAACCCTTTATTATCTGCAAAGGAATGTGTAGCTAAAGAAGGACTCCGTGTCTGTCTGTCTGTCTCTTCTGTCTATCTATCTATCTATCTATCTATCTATCTATCTATCTATCTATCTATCTATCTATCTATCTATCTATCTATCTATCATCTATCTATCTATCTGTCGGCAATAGCACTACAGCTTCCCAGCAAGGAGGCAGCACATTCCAGAGAGGGGTCCAAAAGGAAGGAAGAGAAAAAGGTTCAGGGGAGCCACAACCTAGAGCCTCCCATGAAGGCTAATCTGGCAAGATTCTGTCCAATGGATGGAATCAAATAAGGAAATGGACTCCGTTGAATTTCCTTCTCTCTTCTATGGGCTTAGACTTGACATTACGCCCTGCACTGTATGTGGAAATTTTGTTTCTTGCATTCAGATGTTATCCTAGCCTTCTCTGACCTCCACTGACCTAGAAAATATGAAGGAGAATCAGAATGGTGTAGTGCATGAATAAGAGACCGTGGAAGGTATACATTTGAGGATGAAAGTGGCGATGGTATTTATTTAACAAACTGTTCTTCCTGCTTTCTACCTCTTCAGTTTACAAAGTGGTTGTCAAATCATCCAAGGAAGAAGGAAGCTTTGTTAAATACCATGCAGTCCTTCTTGAACCCTACAAACTAGGTAAGAATGCCAAGCTGGTCTGATCTGGAAAGGCTCCATTTATTTGTTAAATGTTTATGCTGCTCATCCTCAGGTGACTGTGGGCAGCATAAACATTTCTTTGTTTAAAATTATTGTTGCTATTGCAGCAATAATATTTTTGCTTCCTGCTACTGAGGCTTGCACAGATGATGATGTTCTCCAATTTCACATCTTCACATCAACATGCCCACTGGAACGACACAATTCTTCAACATCTCAGCCTCCCTGCATGTTATATTCACCTGTCAAGATATGAGTCGGTGGAGATTCTCATTCCTCCAAGTCATGGTTGTCCCAAAGATGCTTTTTCAAGAGGCAACTGGTATTTTTCTTTGGAGAGTGCAAATGACCAGCACTTCAGCATTTCCAGGAAGGCTCCACATCCATTTGCACTACTCAGGTGACCCGGAAGGCACAGGCAAACCTCCACGTAGCCTCAACGACGCTCTCAAAGAACACAAATGACCAGCTGCCTGCGAGGAATAGAAATCCTTCCATTTTCCACCATCCCGTCAGAGCTGAAGAAGCTTCTTGGATGAGAAGCGAAACGTCTTCAAAAGAAGAAACAAGAAAGTCCAGCTGCCTCCTGAAAAATGCACCTTTGGGGCTCTAAAAATGCATCTGATAGTGGCAAGAATATGCAGAAAGTCACGTTAGCAATGAAGAAAAAAAACCACACAACAGGCAAGATACTTAGGGGGAAATGCCAGGAGATAATCTCAGTATTAATCACAACTGCATTCATCACACAAACCCTTCACAACTATTGGAGATCAGGTGCTCTCAATGTTAGATTTATGAAATGTGCTAATACTGCACATCCCTTATGTCAATCGTCAGGGAATCCAGGAGCCGTTCAAATGGGTATAAAGATTTAACGGAAGAACAGAGTTGGAAGGGACCTTGGAGGTCTCCTAGTCTAACCTCCTGCTCAGGCTGGAAACCCTATGCCATTTCAGACAAATGGTTGTCCACCCTCTTCTTGAAAACCTCCAGTGTTAGAGCAGTCACAACTTTTGGAGGCAAGTGGTTCCACCAATTAATTGTTCTCACTGCCTGGAAAATCCTCCTTAGTTCTAGGTTGATTCTCTGCTTGATGAGTTTCCATCCTTTGCTTCTTGTCCTGCCTTCTGAAGGTGCTTTGGAAAATAAGATGACCCCCTTTTATTGTGACAGCCCCTCAAATGTTGGGAGATTGCTAGGAGGTCACCCCTAGTCCTTCTTTTCAGTAAACTAGACATACCCGATGCCTGCAACCGTTCTTCAAATATTTTATTTATTTTAAGCTTAAGCTCTCTACAAGATCTTGAACTACTAGTAGTCAAACAATTTGGCGATACATAAGGAACTCAAGATAGGCTAGAGTTAGATCTCTTGTAGGCACGCAAGGATCATGACCGATGGCATATTTGACGCCTCCCTCCTGCTCAGAATGGTCATCTCCTACCCCTGCTTCTCAGTTGCGGTTCTCCATTCTCCCTCTAGTGAATCTATTTTATATTTTATACTGAATGCAATTGCTACTTTATATTAACAACCCATCCTTTAGAAGCTCCCAGGGAGATTTGGCATTTTCATAAATGAAAGCTCAGAGAGCACCAAGGAGAATTCAACCCTGAGCTACTGAGAGTCCCTTCTATTAGGTTCAAACATGGTGGAAGAATTTTTGACTTGTAGGTTTCCTTCAATTTGTTTCAACTCTTCTGCAGGGGTGACTTTTGCCGAGAAGAACGCAGAAATCATCTTTATTAAAAAGAGCTCCTGTACGGATATCCAGCTGAGTCCAAAGGAGAATTACTTGATCATGGGAAAAGAGGCTTTGAAGATGGGAGAGGGGGCCAATGCCATGTAAGCCAATCCTCATTCTGTTGGAGGGACAATCCTTCCTCCCAAAAGGGGTCCCTGATGCTCTCCGAACTTGGTGGTTTTCTTGCAGACCTTTCATTACCCAGCCAGGGAACATCATCAGTGCTAAAAGGAACTGTACAGCACTGAAGATGTTCCCTAGTTGGGTAATGAAACATCTGCAAGAAAACAACCAAGCTCAGAGAGCACCAAGAACTCCACAAGATGCATGTGCTACGGAGGAACATCCCCACAATCTATTGAAGTGGAGCTGCAGTACCATAATCTACTGATTTACTATAAAGGGGTGAAAAACTGAATAGTTTGTGGGAGAACCGATAACCCTTGTAAATATAAGACCACCTCTGCTAAGCAAAGTTTGGGTTGCACACGTGCCAGGCTGAAATCTTTTTCAATTTCATCTTTTTGGATCAAATGGAACGGCCAAGTCCAAAACCTGAGCTGGGTACATCTATCACAAAATCAATTAAAGCAGTGGCATCAGTACAGGTGGGGAAAATTTCTGGCTGGTAAGAACTAAGAATAGGGGTGAGACAGCTGTGTGGTTTTATGCAAGGATGATTTTTGGTTTGAAAGTACTACAAAGTTATACAGGGGAAATTTCAATGCTTGTAGCTTAAGAGTTGTTTGCTGCGAGATGAGCGGAGAAAGAAAAAGAAAGAAAGAAAGAAAGAAAGAAAGAAAGAAAGAAAGAAAGAAAGAAAGAAAGAAAGAAAGAAAGAAAGAAAGAAAGAAAGAAAGAAAGAAAGAAAGAGAAGGAGGGAAAGGAAGGGAAAGGAAAATGTGGCTCATCTCTTAGTTGATGGAATTGTAGAAGTCCGTGACTGACGACTTCAGTTGAGAGTGTCCTGGTTTAATCTCTGCCCTTAGATGGTTTTGCTGGATTTAGATATAGAATAACAGAGTTGGAAGGGACCTTGTAGATCAACTAGTCCAACCCCCACCCAAGCAGGAGACTCTACACCATGGCTGACAGACGGCAGCCCTTTTTACAGCATGTCCACTCTGCTTCTAACCTGGAGTGGTTGTGCAGTAGAAAACACCCACCATCCACCTGCATTCCCTCCATCAGCATGGACATCTCCTGCTTTTCTTTCTAAAAATATTGTTTTTTCTTCTCCATAGATACCAGTATCCTTTGGATGACTTGACGTGGATTGAATGGTGGCCCTCCCCAAATACCGCCTGCGGTTCTTGCCAAACCTTTAGAGAATCCTTGGAAGAATTTGTTGATGATCTCTTCCTTAGTGGTTGTTAAATTCTTGAAAAGACCTGCCAAAGGTCTTGGGCTTCCTGTAGCCTGGCAATTTAGACCATTTCTAATGGACTTCCGTGGTTATCATAAGCAAACAGGAATACGATCATGCTTTGGATCAGAAGTCTCCAAACTTGGTAAACTTAAAGACTTGTGGACTTCAACTCCCAGAATTTCTCAGCCACTATGATGGGTGACTTTGGGCCAATCACCAGGAGGCTGGGAGTTCTAGTTTCACCTTAGCCCCAAAAGCCACTATGGGTGACTTTGGGCCAATCACCAGGAGGCTGGGAGTTCTAGTTTCACCTTAGCCCCAAAAGCCACTATGGGTGACTTCGGGCCAGTTCCTCTCTTCCAGCTCAACTCATCTCACTAGCTAGTTTGCTAAGCCTTCCTCCTTCCTCCAGCCTTATATCATCATCAAAAGGCGACTCACCTCTTGTGTGGCTGACCGTTTAAACCTCCACACACACACACACACACACACACACCCGCCAAAAAAGAAAAGCCCATTCAAACGACCTCATGACTCCTTGAAACAGCAGGCTACACTTACCGGGATTTCAGAAGTGAGCAGGAGACAGAAAGATTCCCCCAAGATCCAGGACAAATGTTTCGGTCCTCCCCTTTCTCCTGATTTTAAAAAAATGATCATCATCATCAATCACTCAACACCCATAGTTCACATGTATGTGTAAAATTTTATATATAATAAATCACTCAAATGTTGCATTCATTAAAAAGGGTCAGGAAAACAATTTGTTAAAAATTGTCAACGCCGCAACCGCTATATTCACTCAAAGATGTAAATCACAAGATAGCGAGACCATTTTCTGCTTCGGGGGGGGGGGGAAACGGGGGGGAGGAAGAGATAAATGTCTAATTTCAATATCCAGCTCTAGATTTTTCCCTTCTGCAAGTCCCCCTTTTTCCTTTTCCTTTTTTAAAGGGGAAAAAAACCCTCCTCAAAACAGGGCAAGCCAATGCCAGAAACTCTTTGAGTCACAAAAGTGGGTGTGACAATCTACAATACCAGGTTGTTTTTTTAAATACAGCATCAATGTTCCAACTAGCCAACTCCAACCCAAAAAACATGGCTTCCAAGGCTGACAACAGGTACGCCTCGACTTACAACAGTTCATTTTGTGACCATTCAAAGCTATCCTGAACAAAGTGGGTGTTTTTCCACACTCCACAGCCGTGGAAGCATCCCCCCAAAACAGCTTGGCAAACTGTTCCCACGTATGGCCCGTGGTCACGTGAGTCAGTGGGGAAGTCAGATTCACTGAAGAACCATGCGACCGACATAACATTTGCAACGGTTCCCTTCACCAGGCTGGCCAGCAAAGTCGTAAAATGGGACCAAAGCTCATTGAACAAATGTTTTGGGCTCAACGGGACGCCTAGAGCCACCTGTTCTCCGTGCCAAAACCCAAATGCAATTATCTCCTAGAACGGACTGTGCAGCAGCCCTTCCACAGAGACCAGCAACCCTGCATTCAGAGGAGCAACTTCTGAAGTGTCGGGTTGTGGCTTCAAAATGCAAGTGGAAACTAACAATAAGTTTTTCGGTACTTTCCACAGCTGACCTATTTCCTCTGGTAAATCCCTTCCAGCCCCATCCTTCAGCAGGCGCAGAGAATAGGCTAAAAACACCCCCCAAACCCAAGAGGATGTGGCTGACACAGAGCTCAAAACCTCGGATTCCCCTAATTCAGACAGCCAATCTGCAGCCGAAAGATTTACAAAGCAGCCGTGTGTAGGTGGAGACCGGTACAGTTTGCAAGATTGCTGGATTGCTGGGTGTTTTGCAAAAACCTGTGCTTCCCCCCGCCCTTCTTTTTCTTAGCAAGCAGCAAACGACAGCTTTGTCCACAGAGGCCCTTGCAAGATGGCACACCTGTGCCTTGGAGAGGGTATACCTGGTGTCCTGGATCCTTGGTCCTGGATCTCGTCTCTCCAAGAAAGCGGGATTTGCTTATTTTGCTGAAGATAAAAAGCCGTTCCACATGTTGCAAAGGAAGGAAGATGATTCACTCCCTTAAGGGTCAGGATAAATTTGGAGTTCGAGGGTGTGAAGACTTGTTTAAATGGCTGTTTGCAATAAAGAATAAGGACATTTATGTTCTTGCTAATGTTTGGGAACCCCAAAGGCAGCTGGGGGGCCCTTGCAGGAAACAGGACACTGAGATCAGGGGGCTTTCAAAGTCTGTACCCACCACAATGCTTCTCGTGGCATAAGAGAGACACCATAAAATATGCTCTCTCTTTTTTTTCATCTAATGCCACCTTTGTCTGGGCTACTGATTGGCTTAGTTGTGGAATGGGAGACCCTGTGCAAGTGGGCTAGCTTAGAAGCTGGAAAATATTCTAGAAGAAGATAAAGGTAGAACACCTTTCATACGATGACCAAGAAAGGTGTGTGGATGTATCACACACAGTTTAAGCTCTACTTAAAGGAGATGTTTACTTTGCTATGAGGATGAAGTGGGTTATTGTATAGTAGCAGCATCTTGGTGAATGATGCTCAAGTCACATGTGGTGGAGAAGGAGGAGAAGGAGAAGATGGAGAAAGAGGAGGAGAAGATAAAGAAGGAGGATGAAGAAAAGGAGGAGGAGAAGGAGAAGATAGACAAGGAGCTAAAGATCACAAAAGTGTATTTCGCTTATTTTGGCCATGTCGTGCGGGGGAATTCACTTGAGAATGTAATTATGTTAGGAAGAGTTAGCCATAAAAGGAAAACAGGTTGCCAAAGAACAAGGTGGTTGGATACCATAAAAGCTGGTACCATCCAGAGCATAGAAAAACTCAAGTAGTGCAAGATCGGAAAATGTGGAGACAGATCTGGCCATTAGAATCACCAAAGTTCAGACATGACTGAATGGATAAGATCATCATTGTCATCAGTTAAGGAGAAGGAGAAGATAGACAGCAGAAGGAGGAGGAGGAGGAGGAGGAGAATTGGTCAATGAATAGTTGATAAAACCCACTGAATACATAAAACATGTTGGTAAACCATTTAGCTAAACAGATCTTCTTCCATGTTACGTATAGGAAAAACCTTGAGGGCGTCTGCAGAGCCTCCTAGGGAAAACAGCTCTTAGGAGCTAATTTAGCTCAGCAATTCTAGTGACCAGTCAAGCCAAACAAAACATCTCTACTCCCATCTTCGAACAGCTTGGCTTGGATTATCTGCCAGCTGCCCTCAGAAAGCCATTGGGGCGAATGAAGTCAAAGGAGACGAAGCCTCGGGGCGAAAAGAACACGCTTCACCTGATCCAGCTTTTATCGTTATTAACAGCTCTCTGGCTCATTTCAGGACCCCCAAAGCTCCATGTGTGCCTAGAAAATAGGTCAGCCTCAGAGCTACGGTAGAGATAATGGTAGGATTTAAAGTCTGGGGCTCAACGTAGCAGAGGGAACAGAAGAGACCCCTCCCCAAGACATGCGGGGGGGAGAGAGGGGAATTGTTTTTCACAGGATGAGGAGTCATGCATGTCTCTGGCCTCCCCAGGTGGCGGCAAAGGTTCCCCTCCTTGCACGTCCGTCCGTGCTAGTCGTTTCCGGCTCTGGGGGGCGCTGCTCATCTCCTTTACAAAGCCAGAGAAGAGCCAGCACTGTCCGAAGACGTCTCTGTGGTCATGTGGCCAGCAGGACTCAACGCCTTCGAAGGCGCACAGAACACTGTTTCCTTCCCCCCAAAGAGGTCCCTATTTTCCTCCTTGCATTTTTTACATGCTTTCGAACTGCTAGGTTGGCAGAAGCTGCTGGAACAAGGAACGGGAGCTCACTCCATGACGTGGCGCTGGGGATTCGAACCGCCAAACTGCCAACCTTTCTGATCAACAAGCTCAGCATCTTAGCCCCTGAGACACCGCCTCCCACCTCCCCAAAAGACCCTTCCCCAAATTTGAATTTGTACGCCCACATCTGGGCATTATTCATTTACACAGGCAGTCCTCAATTTATGACCACAACTCAGCCCAACCTTTCTGTTGCTAAGGGAGGCAATTCAGTGAGTTTTTTGACTATTTTACGACCTTTCTTGCCGCAGTTAGTAACTCGCTGTGGTTGTGAAACTAGTAACAGGGCGAATCTGGCTTCCCCATTGACTTGGCTTGTCTGAAGGTCGCAAAAGGGGATCACGAGGCGCTCCGGGACAGCACAACCGTCATAAGTACATGCCAATTGCCAAGCGTCTGGATTTTGATCACCTGACCACAGGGACGCTGCAATGGCCAGAAGGGTGAAAAACAGCCCCTAAGTCACTTTCTCCAGCATGGTGGTACCATTGGTCGCTGAACCAGCTCTTGATTACCTGTAAAGGTGGCTTGGAAAGAGGGCAAAAATCCTGCCTTCTTATCTCCTCCTTTTAAAAGCCTAACCCCCCCCCCCCGCCTCCTCCCTATCCAGCGGGGAGGAATCTCTTGTGCTGGTTTTCCCTGGACCTTCGGTGGCCTCCTTTGACTCAGGCTGGCTTGTCTTTCCTGCCCTCTGCCCTGCGATGCTGTGTTTTCGGGGGAATTCAAAGGCTGGCTCTGTAACTTCCTGTCACGGCTGCCTCAAACCTTTGTGCTGTGGCTCCCTTTCAGCCCAACCCAGCATCCTTGGGAGGATTGAGATCTTGCTGGCTTTCAAGTCACCCCAGCAGGCCAGAGAGAGAGAGAGAGACACCTCGCTGCCTGGGGAGGGGTCTCTTCCTGAGCATCGCCGGCAGTGCGGTGAGGCCCCCTCTTTCTCTCTCTCTCTCTCTCCTCGCAGGAGCTGCTGCTGTGGATGGCAGGCAGGCAGAGAAGCAGCAACAGCAGCAGCAGCTGTGGTCCTCCCGCCGCAGCCTTCTCCTCTCTGGATGAAGCCAAGCAGGGCTCCCCGCTTCGCATCTGTGCCAATGCCGGGGGGACGAAAGACCTCGGCAGCCACAGCGCGGTTCTCCCCCAGGACGGACTGCAAAACCTCTGCCGGAACCCCTGTTACCCAGCCTGCCTAACCTGGGCACTACGGTGAGTCTCTTCTGCAAGAGGGAGGGAGACACGTGATGAAGTGGGGGGGCAGAGAGGTATGGGGGAAGGAGATGGCAGTCAGGAGAAGAGGGGGGAGAATGAGACTGGGGGGGGGGTGGAGATACATGGGGGGGAGGCACAGAGGGGGGTCAAAAAAGGAAGGAGAGAATCAGGAAGGGAGGAAGGGAGCGAGGCCATTCACTGACCTGCCTGGCAGGCTCATCCTGTCCAAAAGATGGAGACTGACTGACAGCAGCACCTGCCAGCTGAGAACTGCCAGTCCTGACAGCTGTTCTGCCCCCTGCAAGAGCAACTGAATCTTACAGACACCCATCCTGCCCCTCTGCCTCTGTTTGGATGGAGAAGGGTCCCCTCCCCTTACTCTCCACCTGCTAGACCACAGGGAGGGAAACCAAGGTGGGCTAGGAGGTCAGGAGGGAGAAATCAGCAGAGTAATAGAATGGGAAGGATCAGAGGGGTTGGACTAAGCAGCCTTGGGCTGGACCCGATGGCGTGCTCCCCTTAAGTAGAACACCAGAATAACAGAGTTGGACGAGGAAATAATCCCTCCCAGCTCTCTGATTCTATTCTATTCCACCTTGGAGGTCTTCTAGTCCAGCTCCCTGCACAAGCAGGAGACCTGGCTTATACCATCCCGGACAAACGGCTGTCCAAGACTCTTCTTGCAAGCCTCCACTGATCGGAGCACCCACAACTTCTGCAGACAAGTTTTTCGACTGATTAAATTGTTCTCATTGTCTGGAAATTTCTCCTTAGTTCTAGGTTGCTTCTCTCCTTGATGAGTTTCCATCCTTATTGCTTCTTGTCTTGACTTTAGGTGCTTTGGAGAATAATTTGACCCCCTATTTTTTGTGGCAGCCCCTGAAATATTGGGAGATTGCTATGAGGTCACCCCTAGTCCTTCTTTTCACTAGACTAGACATACCCAGTCCCTGCAACCGTTCTTCATATATTTTAGCCTCCAGCCCGCTTGTCGTTTTTCTTGCTCTTGAGCTGAGGTAGGGAAGAACCGTAGAATTGCTACCCAGAAGCCTTCAAATTGGTCCTAGCCTCTATCCTGACTGGCTGGACATATGGTGGCCAACAGAACCCAGAAGCAAGGCAGATTGGTCCTCCTGTGATTGTCCTAGAAGTTTTCTAAAAATTGGAGGAGAGATTTGAGAAGGACCCTCAGAAAACCCCCAACACATGCATCAGTTGCCAAGTTCAAATCTGCACTAAAATATTTCCACATTCTCCTCTTGGTTCTGTGCCAGGACTACAGTATCTTATCAATTCCCCCATTTAACTTGCACTCAAACCCGGAAAAACTTTAGGATGGCTTTGGAAAGGCTAAACGGTATCTTGTTTTGGTTTTTGCACACGTCAGAGAAATGAGTACTACGTGATTACATGATTCTTATTGCTCCCTCTCTGCTTTAATCTCATAGCAACCCCCGTCGAGTGGATTAAACTAGATTAAAGCAAGGATAGGAAAACAAAACAAAACAGGCTTTCTTGGTGAACTAAAACAAACCCTGTTGTGTTTCAAACCTCCCATCCTTGTCCAAAGCACTGTCTGTTTTTCCACCATTGTGGGAAGGCCATTTTAGCAAAAAAAAAAAAAGTATCCCTTAAGACTTCTCAACTGCTCTGTTTTTTTGAGCCATGGAAATGCTTAACATTGGCTCCACGTCTCCAACTTTCTGGCATTTCCCCAGAAAGGAGCCAATGAATTTGGAGGGAAGCTGCAAGAAAGGTCTCCATTAGAATAGGAATAGGAATAGAAATAATAGAAATAGAAATAGAATAGAATTACAGAGTTGGAAGTTACCTTGGAGGTCTTCTAGTCCGACCCCTGCTTAGGTGTGGGGAATGTGAATTCTGGGTGACTTTGTGTTTTCTGACTTAATTCTTAATCCTGTCCCTTCAGCCGGCCTCCGCCTTCTAACTGGGGTTCCTTCAGGCCATTCTGGCTGGGTGGCAGGGATTGGGGGCAGGGGAATAAAGAGCGTGGGGAGGATCTTATGATTCTTCCTTCTTGTGCCATATCTGTCATCGGGTGTTGGCGATCCTGTTTTTATCAACAGCCGCACAAAAAGGGCTGCTGAGTTTTGTCCAAATCGGTCCCTTAGAGATTTGGAAGCCCTGATGTTCTTCTTCTCCTTGGATCTTCATTGCCTTCAATCTTTCCCTGGAGGATTAAATGAAGGATGCCGTGTTTTTCCATATTTTCAGCATCACACATGTCCAAAATATTCTAACTTTTGCTTTTTTTTTATGTTTTTGCTGATTTCCCTTGGCTTTCCCAGGTGGCTTATCGCCTCCTCCTTTCTGATTTTGTCAACCCAACATATATGTAGCATCTGCCTGTAAATCCACATTTCAAATGTTTCTAACCTCCTCAAGTGGCTTTCTGTCTGAGACCAACTCTCCCCTCTGCGGAGCAGGATAGAAAAGATGGAGCATCTGACATGATTCTTGAAATAAGGAGGAATTTTCTGACAGTGAGGACAATCAACCAAATGGGACAGAAGTTGCCTTCAGAAGTTGTTGGAGCTTCATTTCCTGGAAGCTTTCAAGAAGAGACTGGACTGCCAGCTGTCAGAAATGGTGTAGGGCAGAGGAGGGTTGGACTAGATGACCTACAAGGTCCCTTCCAACTCTGTTAATCTGTAATCTGTAATCTTCCTACATAACTAAAATGGCTCTTTTCAATTGTCCTTGGGAAGAATCCAATTTGAATCTCATGGGAGCCACTTTCCTTTTCCTTTTTCTTTCCTGTTCGCTCAGAAATAATAGCAACCCCATTTGCCAGGGTTGTAAAGAAGAAGATTCCAAACTTACTGGGGAAGACAATTTACTACCCGAAAAAAAGGTACATCCTTTCCATTGAACTTCACAATGGTTCCGTTATGTGCTCATCTGTTCTGTAATAAAAGCTGCTTGGTGCTGCTGTGAAACTGAAACTCCTCTGCTTGTGTTTTGCATTTGGAAGAGATTTCTTCTCAGGTGGGAAGGGAGAGTAGAACCTCTTAGCATCAGAGCGCGTTCATAATAATAATAATATAGGAAATACTCTAAATGCTCTGATGGTCATTTCGAAAAATCCTTTCTTAGTGAGCCCCTAGAAGCCAAGAGGAACATCGGTGCCAAATTTCAAGTTTGTAGGCTTTACGGTAAAGCTGTGTCCACTTCATTTCAGCCCCCATCTTGCAAACCATGGTTATGGCCTGAAGATGTGCAATTCCAGCCCTTGTAGCTCATTAGCCCAGGTTTATAACCTCACCAGTTTTGTGACCCTGCCTACTCGTGTTTTTAACTCAACATACTATAGCTACAGAAATCGTGGTATTGTTCAGCACGCTGACATTTGATGTGTGTCCTTGTTTGCTTCCAGAGTCCTAGCAAGGCCACCCTTAACAAGGAGATTCCAGAATTCGTTGTGCATTGTGGGATACCAGGATGCATCTGGAGGGGTCCACTGAGCAATTTGGAAGTAAGGGAGAAGACCTATTGGCTGGGACTGGCTATTGCGTGCTGAGGAAGAATGGAATGGATCTGGGAGATGAGCCAGTTGGATCTGTCCATGGAGATTCCCAATCATGCAGATCATGTCCCAAAGGTGCTTTTTTCAAAAGGCAACTGGAAAAACAAGGTCAAAAAAGAACCTTTGGGACAACCAGTTGGATCACTTTGACATTATATATATATATATACCACCTCCCAGTGCTTTATAGCCTGCTCTAAGCAGTTTACAGAGTCATCCTATTGCTCCCAACAATCTGGGTCCTCATTTTACTGATCTCGGAAGGATGGAAGGATTCTTTTTATGTACATGTTTGTTTTACCTCCCCTTCCTCGCAGATGCTCTTAAATTCCTATAAAAATCAAATTCCTTTTCTCTGGGGGTAATTTTTTTTTGCAAAACGTATCTTGCAGGATCATCGCCGTATGTGTGAATACGTCCTGGTCAATTATGGCCAGGCAGCAGTGTGCCAGATGTTGATGGATGTGAATGCTGGCAATAATCCTGAGACCTCCAGAAATGAACATCAGGTCCTGCCATTAAATTTGTCTGGTTTTCTGTATTCAATTGCATACCTTTACATTTCTGTTTTACAAGCTTCTATCTCTGTGTCTGTCTGTCATCTGTTGTCTATCATCCATCCATCCCTCCCCTTCCTTCTCTCACCATCTACCTACCTCGCTCATCTTTCCTTCCATTTTTGCCCATCCTTTCCTGAACAGAATCCTTCAGGTCTTGGCCCCAGGGATGAAGGTTGCCGATTTTCCAGGATTGGATGCTTATTCAAGGTAGGGCTGGTGGGCTGTGAGCACCAGTAGCTCTGTCAAGGTGTGGACACTCCAGCTGGTGCCCTTGATGGATGCCAGGCTGAGACTTGCCAAACAGGACCAAAGCACTGAGTGTCAGGGTTCCAACGATTGCCCTAATTAAATCATGAGCCTCGAGCCAAACTTCAAAAGTATACAAAAGAACTGTTAGGAGCAACATGTCCGGCACTAACCCGTATGAAGCCCACTCTGAGACACGTAATTTACTATCCCCTATGACCCTGTTTCCCTCCAGCCCCCTGGTGTGTCATAAATCAGATTCTCCAACCAAACACATTCACGGGCTGGGTGTCATCAATCACATTCTCCAATGAAGGATTTTCCCAGGCAGAAGATCCAGTAGCCGAGGCTACAACCTCCACAAGATAAGCGTGGAATGTGCTTCTGGCCTTCATCTGCTGCACTGCTCCCTCAGGCCTTTCCCCACTCCCTTCTTATGGCAACTCGAAAACAGGCATAGGAATGATTTACGAGTTGACACTGGGTCCTTCTCCTGTCAAGGGCACCATGTTTCTTCCCAATAGGGCAACGCAGGAGATCAAACTGTTCATGAGAAGAATGCTGCAGGAAGACACCTGTTGCTGCTGCTCCAGTACGTCAAACACCTGAAGGGCAATTCGTCCCCAAGAGGCAGCCTGTGCAACTCACCTTTGATAGACGCCAAGCTTTGGACGAAGTCTCCTCTCACCTTGAAGATTCAGGATCCCGGGGGAGAAAGGTCCTTCTCTGCATCACCGGTGGGGGAGGGGGAGGTGAGCTGGGTCACCCTCTTGAGAAGAGTGAAGAGGGTCTCCTGGCTGGAGACCAAGCTGCAAGTCTTTGAGAACATCACGTCTGTGCTGAGCAAGGAGATGGCTACATCTCGGCAGAAAATCCTGGCCTTCCGTGGACAGAGGGGCCTTGACCAAGATATGATTCGTGGCTTAGAACTGAAGGTAAGCCAGTGGGGAAGGAGCAGCAGAACCTGGGGGGCAGAGTCAAAAGAGGAACCAACCTAGAATCGCTACGTCGTCACAAATGAACTAAGTCTAGAACTCCTTGAATTCTGTTGACCCTTGTTTAACTCCAAGCAGCTACTAACCATTAGTCGAGAAGATTCCTAATGCATATGTTGTTGAGCAATAACAACTCATTGGACCTTCACATGTAGACTTGGTCTTTCACATCGGGCAGGAGGATTGTCCACCACAGCAAGCAGCAATATATTGTTTCGCGGTGATAGCCATGGGTTTTGGACCCGAGACTATAAGCTATAAGCCCCGATTGAGAAGGTTGGTGAGCTTGCTAAGCCAAAGAAAGGATGTTAGAGCTCAGCTAAGTTAAAGTAAGGTTCTACCTTTAGGCAAGAAAAACCAAGTGCACAGGTACAGGAATAGGAGTAACTGTGGGAGGGATCTCGGAGTCCTAGTGGACAACCATTTACACATGAGCCAGCCGTGTGCAGCGGCTGCCAAGAAAAGCCAACGCAGTTCTAGGCTGCATCATCAGAGGGACAGAGTCAAGATCACGTGAAGTGTTCGTGCCCCTTTATAAGGCCTTGGGGAGGCCACACTTGGAATATTGTGTCCAGTTTTGGTCGCCAGGATGTAAAAAAGATGCTGAGACTCTAGAAAAGAGTGCAGAGAAGAGCAACAAAGATGATTAGGGGACTGGAGGCCGAAACATACCAATAACGGTTGCGGGAATCGGTTGTGTCTAGTCTAATGAAAAGAAGGACTAGGGGAGACATGATAGCAGTCTCCCAATATTTGAGGGGCTGCCCCAAAGAAGAGGGGAGTCAGCCTATTCTCCTCCAAAGCCCCAGAAGGCAGGACAAGAAGCAACGGATGGAAACTGACCAAGGAAAGAAGCAACCCAGAACGAAGAAGGAATTTCCTGACAGGGAGAACAATTGATCAGTGGAACAACTTGCCACCAGAAGTTGTAAATGCTGCAACACTGGAAATCTTTAAAAAGAGCTTGGACAACTATTTGTCTGAAATGGTAGAGGGTTTCCTGCCTAAGCAGGGGGTTGGACTAGAAGACCTCCAAGGTCCCTTCCAACTCTGTTATTCTATGCTAGCTGAATGGAGGAATCCTGCCATAAGTCTCTGACTTATGACCGTTTGTTTAACAATGGCTCAAAGTTTACCACAACCTTGGGAAAAGGTTGACCTATGACCCATCCTTTTGCACCTTCCCATGGTCAGGTGATCCCAACTGGCTTGCATTTACAGGGGTTGCCGTGTCTTGTGGTCCCGTCATCACAATTTGCAACAACCTTCTGACACACAAAAGTCCATCTGAGAAGCCAGATTTGCTTAACAATTGTGGCGATTCACCTTGTGACGGGCGGTAAAAAATGATCCTAGAAACTAGGTCTGGCCATGCACTGGCTTCACTTTATGACCACATTGCTGGAACTCCCACCTAACCCGAATTTTTCTCTCCCCTCCAAGTTGGCGGATCTCCAGCGATGCCTGGCACAGAAGGACGCCGCTCTCCTCCGGCTGGGGAAGCGACTCGGAGCGTCCAAGCAGGCGTCTTACGACGGCGTCTTCCTTTGGAAAATCACCGACGTCCACCAGAAATGCTACGAGGCCATCTGTGGGAAGAGCCAGGGCTTCCAGTCACCGGGTGAGCCCCCCCCTGGCCCCCCAGGCAGCCCCTCCCTCCCCTCGAAGGGGCTGAGCTCTTGGATGGGAGCCCCACCATCCCCTGCACCTGGAGGGCACCAGGTCGGAGAATGGGGGGGGAGGGCTCGGAAGGGGGGTCAGTCTTAGGACCAGGCAGGCTGGGAAAGCCAAGAGGACTTTGGGCCGCCTGCCGCTTCTTTCTGCTGCTCGCCTGGTCTGAGCCTTTATTGGGGGCTGAAAAAACATGCCCCTCCCTCCCCTTCCCAACCCCCTATAAAGTGGCTTCTGAACCTCCAGGTTCTCTTCTTTTCAGCGTTTTACACTTCCCGATATGGTTACAAACTGTGCATGAGGATCTACCTGAATGGAGAAGGCCGAGGCAGGGGGACCCACATCTCGCTCTTCATCCTGCTTCTCAAAGGGGACTATGACGCCCTGCTGCCCTGGCCTTTCACACACAAGGTAACGGAGGCTTCTTGTGGTTGTGGTTGCCGTGGTTGCCGCCATGAAGAGAAACTGTACCAAGGCAGAAAGGGTTCCATTCCATTCCTTTCCGTTCTATGTCCCATCCCATCCCCCTATTTTCTATTCTATTCTGTTCTGTTCCTAATTGCTATTCTATTCTACTCTACTCCATCCCATCCCATCCCCCTATTTTCTATCTCATCCCATCCCATCCCATCCCATTCCTCTCAAACAAGCCTCTCTTCGACTAGCTGGAATATTTTGAGAACAGCCTCATCCAACACATTGTTGATCTTTCTGAGAAATATGGAGGAGGTCAGTTACGGCCGTTTGGGGGGGGGGAGAGAGAGAGAGATGAAAGAGGGAGGGAGGGAGGGAGGGAGGGCTCCTGAATTTTGGAGCCCAGGTTTAAAAGTCCAGGCCGGGCAGGACGGGGAAGTGTCTTCTTTGCCAACCAGGCAGAAGCTTTGTGAGAGGAGATAAGAGCATCCCTTGGAGTGGGCTGTATCCCGCAAGGAGGCAGCTCGGGTGGGCTGTTCTCTCCCCCTCCTTCCCCCCTCCAGGGAGTCTTTCCCACGAATTGGCCTTGAGATACGGTCATCCTCGCCATCTGTTCCACCATAAGGATTCTTCTGGTGACCTTGAGATACCAGAAGAATCTCTGTTCTTCCTCCTTGAACCAGCCAACCTGTTGTTTGAAGATGCTGAGAATCTTTCTTCCTGGCCCAGAAGCTAACTTCTTCTCCCCCCCCCCACTCTCTCCCTCCCTCCTTCCCTCCCTCTGCTGCCTTGCAGATTACCTTCATGTTGCTCAGCCAGGACCACGGAGACCATGTAGTCACCTCTCTCCAGCCGGATCCTACCTCTGCCTCCTTTCAGAGGCCAGAGGCTGACCTGAACGAGGCCAGTGGCTTTGCCAGGTTCCTTCCTTTGGCCAAGTTGCAGTCCTCGAAATACGCCTATCTGAAAGAAGGCACCTTGTTCCTCAAATGCATCGTGGACACCAGTTCGTGAAGCCTCGCCTTTCCGGGGTGAGGGCATTAATCAAAGACTGTGAGATGCCCTGAAAATATTTCAGGTGACTGGATGATGGCTGACAGGGCTTTGCAATACGGCTGGTTTCGCTCTGCAAAAGAGCTAATCTAGCCCTCCAATGATAAGATTTGGCCCTTCAAAAGGGCTGATTTGGCCCTGCAGCGAAAACGGATTTGGCTCCGTCCTGGAGCTGAGTTGTGTGTGTGCCATTTCCTTGTCTCCAACTCCGTTCCTTGTCTAGTCCAAGTCCAAAGTGGAGGGACATTCATCTCTTGTGTCATGTTTAAAAGCTCTTTTCCGTTCTTTGCCAAAGTTCCAAACTGGCACAGTAAGGAGACAAATCATTTTGCTAAGTGCCAAATTTGTGGTGTGTAGCGTGTGAGAAATGTCACATTACATTTTGTTTTGTTTTGGTCCAGAGTACAACAGTTCATTATTTAAAAAAAAAAACTGAATGGACCGAAATGGTATCAAAACCAAGTCCTAATTGTGTACAGTGTTTAGTTTATTTAACAGACAGATTAAACGTGCATCTGAAGAACCAATTCCAGAACTTACTTTAAATTTAAAAATACACAGTTGGGATGGAATGTATTGTACCATTCCTTCCTTCCTCCCCTCCCCTCCCCTTCCCTCTCCTTCTGTCCCCTCCCCTTCTGCCTTCCTTTCCCTTCCCTTTACTTTATCCATCCATCCCTCCATCCCTCCTTCCTTCCAACGGCTCTTTGAGTGTTTAAGGTTGCCCCACCCGTCCTAGACCCCTCTGAACGAATGGCTGCCCAGCCTCTTCTTCGAAACCTCCACGGGTGGAGCAAGCACAACTTCTGGAGACAAACCTCTCCGCTGATGCATTGTTCTTCTTGGTCAAAAGGAAGGCACTCCCTCCCAGGGGGGAATAAAACTCGTGGAGTTGGCACCTGCCTCTGCAAAAGGCCCGAAGAGGAGGAAGCCGGAGGAGGACATGCCCTGCATTTTGCTAGAACTGTGTCACAGCTCCCCATTGCTCCGCCATGACTCACAGCAGCCTCAGAAAAAGCGGCCGGCAAAAAACAAGGCCGGTGAAAATTAGTTTTCAGGCCAGCCAGCAGAAGCTGTGCCAGCAAAGGCGGGACTTGCTTCTAGCTCGAGCCGTTAAGTCCAAAAACTCAACAGGGAATTTGCTGCAAATGTCATGAGCTGGAAAAGTTTGGACAAAAGGGGTAGTTAGTAGGGTCTCCGGCTGGAGCAGGGGGCTGGACTAGAAGACCTCGGAGGTCCCTTCCTACTCTGCTATTCTGATTGTTTTCTTCCCTCTTATCCCACCCTAGACCGTTTATGGAGGGGGCTGTGTTCACTACCCCCCTCGACATTTCACTCCCGACCAAATCCGCTGTCACAGAATTCTCTATTGGCCAGGGGTGGTTGGACACCCAAGGAAATTGTCTTTGGGGCAAATGCTCTCAGTTGTATGTAAAAGAAAAATAAAATACATTCATCAAGAATCATAAAACACTTGATGATAGTCATAGGTTGCTAATAAGCAGTCAAATCAAATCCTACATACATATATTCAAATCATACATAGGTTACTAATCGGCAACCAAAAGGTGCTCGGAAAACAAATAAAACAATATAAATGGTGACGATACGAAAGCCGCCCGGTTCTATGGCTTTGCACCAGGTTGGCATCCTCTCGTTTGACTGAGCTGGGTCAGCCCAGAGAGTTGAAATCGGGGCTCTTGGACCCCCCCGGGACACGGCTGTCGGGGCAACATTGGGCCTGGGTTTGGGGCGGGAATTCTCCCAGTCCTTTTCCTACTTGTAAAGAAAGCAGTGACTGGCAGCCACGAGGAAGACAAAATGCCAGACAGTCCTTGACTTATGACCGCCAATTGAGCCCAGAATTTATGTTGTTAAGTGAGAAACTCGTTAAGTGAGTGGCTTCCGTTTTAAAACTCTTCTCGCCGCATTTCTTAAGTGAGTCACACGGTTGTTAATTGAATCTGGCCCCACCCCCCACCCCGTTGACTTTGCTTATTGGATGGTCGCAGAAGGGGATCATGTGACCTCGGGGATAGGGTGACCGTCATAACTATGAGTCAAGCTTCCTAACGTAAATCATGTGACCATCAGGGATGCTGCAATGGTCATTAAGTGCGGAAAAAACGGTCCTAAATCATTTTTTTCAGGGCCGTTTTTTTGGAATGGTCACTAAATGAACTGTTGTAAGTGGAGGAGGACGACTTGGTAACATTGAAGGGGGGTCGCAAAGCAGCAGCAGCAGCAGCAGCGCAGGAGCTGGAAGCCTCCAGGGCCCAAAGTCCCAGCCCTTCCAAACGAAAGCAGGCAAGAGGCGCCGCCGAAGCATTCGCGGGGCCTTTGCTTGGGTGGGTGGGTGTGACTCCGAGGTATACTGCCCCTGGCTATGGAGGCTCCACCCCGCTTCCGCGCGCGGGAAAGCCCGGTCCCGAAAGCTGGAGGAGGGGAAGGGGGTGGGGAAAAAAGGGCTCGGATGCAGCTGAGAAGGAGGAGCCGGAGGCGGCGCGATGGAAACCCGCCGCGCTAATTTGCAGGAGCCCAACCGAAATAATTCGCGGGAAAAAGAGAGAAACAGAGAGAGAGAGAGAGAGACAGAAAGTAGCGTTGAGAAAGGAGGAGGGGTAAAGATGGCGCTCCGCCGCTTCCAGGCTGCTTCCAGACAACCTCGGCCACCGCAGGGCGCACGGAGGATCTGCTGAACGGGGAGATGCGCTCGGGATACCCCGCTCGGGGCTCAGAGGAGAGCCAAAGAGCGGCTTAACTTCTAAGGCTGCCTCTGCCTGTCGGGACCTTTCCTCCTCCCCCTGGCCATGGAGCCGGGCTGGGAGCCGACCCGGTAGCAGCCCTCCTCCCAGCCCACCCGCGTCCGGGCCCGCAAAAGAGGTGAGGGGGCGCACGGGAGGCGCAGGGAGGAAGGGGCGCCCCGACTTGGAAGCCCCAACTTTTTCTCTTTTCTCTGCAGCGCGCGCACCAGCCGGGTCGGTGCCAGGATTGGGGAGATGGCAGAGTCCGGAACGGTTTGCTTTTGCGAGCCACGCGTTTCCGTGAGTGTGAAAGGGTGTGGGGAGAGAATGAGTAAACGAGAGAGAAAGAAGGGGCAGAGAAGGAGAGAGAAGGGGAGATTAAGGGGGAGAGCTATTGAGAAAGAGAGAGAATGAGAAAAGGAGAGAAAGGGGTGGAGAGAGGGAGAAGATTGAGAGAAAGAGAAAAGGGGAGAAAGAAACCGGAGCAAACAACCGAATCTGGAGGCTTTCCTCGGGGCAGGGTGGCACGCAAAGATCGGGACTGACAACTGGATTGGAGCTGATCGGGACACTTGGGGGGGGTGGCCTGGGGTCCCCTAACCCCACTGCCCCGTCCCCTCCGCCCAGCGCTGCCCGCCGCCCGTTCCCACCGCGCTCCTGGGCGCGCCAGCTTCAGGCTTGCACCAGCCTTCCCTCCCTCGCTGCAGGCGGTCTCCTCCCCTTGCAACCGGGGGTCCCAAGCAAGAGCGACCCAAAAGGAAGGTCTCTGCCCGGCGGGGAGGGCGGATCCGTGTTCCTGGCAAGGGGCGCCCCTCCCTCTTGTTTGCAAATGCGGCAGAGCGCCGGTCGGTCTTTCCCGGCTTATGCCCGAAAGGGAGGCGATTCTTAGCAACCTCCCGGGCTCGACCCGCCACTTCCTTCCTCCAGCGCAGAGGCGCTCCGCGTTCTTGCCTGGGTGGGTAACTTCACCGACCGCATCCTTTCGCTCGGGCTTCTCTACCCCCCCCCCCCCGCCGCCGCAAAGTTTGACGCTGGAGACCCAGCCTAGCCATGATCAATGGAGACGATAGGTGGATGGATAGATAGAGAGAGATTGATAGATTATATTGATAGATTGACAGATGGATAGACATTGATAAATATGATAGGTAGATAGAGATAGACAGACAGATATGATGTAGAAAGACACAGAGACAGATGTCAGATAGGTAGATAGGATTGATAGATTTGATTGATTGGTAGATTGATAGATAAGGATAGAGATAGATAGGTAGATAGGATAGATGATAGGTAGGTAGGTAGATGATAGATAGATAGATAGATAGATAGATAGATAGATAGATAGATAGATAGATGATCGATTGATACATTGATACATTGATACCGATAGATATACAGAGAGATATGAGAGAGAGAGAAATGAAAGATAGATATGATATAGAGATAGAGATAAATAGATAGATTTTTGCACAACTTTGCACTTTAAAAAAAACACCTTTTGAATCAGCCAATGAAAGCATGTCAAGGAGAGAACCAGTTCTTAGTCATGCTGGGAGCTTTGCAAAGTTTAAAAAACAAACCAACCGGGGGAGGAAGAATTTCCTCCCTGTCCCCCCCTCCAAAAGGAATTGAAATTATAAAGTAAGGTGGTCCAGACAAACTTTCAAAGAGAGAAGAGGGAGGAGGAGTTTGGGAGCAGATCTCTCCCCTCCCCAGGAAAAAATGAGTGACAACCTTACAATTGGGGTGGGGCCTCCCTGGTTAGAAAGCATTTTCTTCCTTAAGTATCAAAGGAAAAAGGGGGGCTTATATCTGCTTCATAATCTGGGGATATTATTTATCTCCAGCCAAACTGCTAGAAATGCAACTGTTGTATGCCTTATTTAATTAATAAGTTTCTTTTAACACTCCTAATCCACCTCTTTATTTCAGTTTTATTTCTGAGTTTTGCTCAGTAAGTGCTGTTGTTAGGTTGATACTGTTAGTGAAAATCCGTTTGGAGAACGCTTGGCTTTACCAGAAGCTCACACCCACCTTCTTTCAAATGGATACAGTTCCAGGAGAATTGTGCAGAATTTGGAATTTGTTTTTTTTTTTTTTTTAGGAATCTTATGTTGATGTAATCTACTATGACGTATCTCCTGGAAATGCAACATTCTTTGCCAAACACTTCTAGGAAAAAGCATTCAGAGCAGATAACTGCTTTTTTTAAAAAAAATTCTTTCTCAGTGTTGCATTTGCATAATTGTGGGTTTTCTGAAAAGCAAAAACGGATGAATTCCAGGCCTCATTCTTGGAAAACCAAAGGCACTTTTTGAAATTTGGAATGCTTAACTAAGGATTCTGGGAAGTGAAGTCCAAACCTGCTAGGAGGCCCCAGAATGGGAAATATGACTAATTTTATTCTCTAAGTAAGAGTGTCTCATTTTAAGGCAGGGGTCTACCTATTTTAATAGACTAGATAGGTAGGTAGGTAGGTAGGATAGATAAGATAGAGATTAATTGATTGATATGATAAGAGATTGATAGATAAGATAGCAATAGATAGATATGAGATAGATATGATAGACAGACAGATAAATAGATATGATAGAGATAGATAGATAGACAGATGTGATGGAGCTATAGATAGATAGATGATAGATAGATAGATAGATAGATAGATAGATAGATAGATAGATAGATAGATAGATATGAGAGAGAGAGAGATACCGTAGGTAGATAGATAGACAGATAAATAGATGAGAGGGAGATGATAGATATAGATAGATATGAGATAGAAATAGAAACATATAGATAGATAGTATAGAGATTAATAAATTGATAGATATGATAAGATATTGATAAGATATAAGATAGCAATAGATAGATATGAGATAGATGGATAGACAGATGTGGAGAGGGGGGGAGAGAGAGAGAGGTTGGTTCAAGGCATTGCAGTCCAGGTAGTTCTCAATTTACAACAGTTTGTTTTGTGACCGATTGAAGTTCCAATGGCACTGAGAAAAGGGACTCTGGACCATTTTCCACGTGCCCATTGCAGCACCCCATGGGTCACGTGGTCATAAATCAGATGCCTGGCAACCAACTCATATGTATGACCTTTGCCATGTCCTGGGGGTCACGGGATCCCCTTTTGCAACCTTCTGACAAGCCCAGTCCATGAGGAAACAAGATTTATTTAACAACAACATACTAAGTTAACAACTGCAGTGATTCACTTAACAACTGTGGCAAGAAATGTCATAAAATGGGGCAAAATTCACCAAAGAACTATTTCACTTAGAACCAGCAAGTTGGGGCTAATTTTCTGGCCGTAAGTCAAGGACTACCTTAGAACCTTAAGCTCCCCAGATTCCTGGCCAGTCCGATGAGCAGGGACCCTTCTTGTCTGCATTGTGCAAGAACCGCTTGGGAAGTGACCTGGGGTGTTTCCCGGGACACAGCCGGTTGCGCCGACATTGGAATGCCACAATCTTTACAAGGATCGGAAGCTGCCAAGAATGAGAGGCCAAAAATAGACCTTGGCAAAGGAGGCCCTGCTACTAACTTACCGAACATCTCCCTTTTTTGCTATTTGGAGTAAAAGCACATTGAGTAATGGGTGTTACGGGTTGAAATCCAGGCAGATGTGGCTCCAGCTGCCAGGCGTATTAATAGAGTAGAGTAGAGTAGAATAGAATAGACTCTTTATTGTTACTTTCAATGTACACTGAACAGCATATTTTAAATGAAATTTTGTTGCATTCAGCTTTCAAAAGGTAACCATTATGCATATACCCACATGCTGTATATACACATATAACATGACATATGACACAAAGAAATATCACAATCTAGTTTGAAGGTATACGTATGCACGGCGGGGAAAAAGAATCCGGCGAGTTTACCAAACGGATGGCCTAAGGAACAAAGCTTTTACAAAATCTAGTAGTCCTGCTATAGATACTTCAAAACCTCCCCCTAGAGGGGAGCAAATAGAAACCGTGGGTGTGTGGGGTCTCTCACAATTCTTTGAGCTCTAAGCACAGAGAGCTTATGAGTGGTATCCTGAATAAGAGAAAATGAATTTCCTATAATCTTCTCCACTGTCCTCATCACTCTCCGTAGGGACTTTCTATCTGAGGCCACCAAACCAAACAGGGATGCAGTTTGTTAAAACGCTCTCGATCGTGCCTCTGTAAAAAGTGACCAGGACAGAAGGAGAAAGATGTGCTCTTATCCAACACAGGAAATAAATCTTTAAACTCAAAACTCGAGGCTGTGCAGTGCTTCCGTTCAGTTCTGATCTCCCAAAGATGCTTGATCGTAAAGCCTGGAGATTGCATGGCAGTCCTGAATTTAATTTATTTCAGCAGAACAAAATCTGCCTGCAAATGTTGATTTCTGATATCTTAAAACTGCAACTTCGCAGCCATGAGTGAGAACAGATCGAAAATGTGAACTCAGTGTAAAAGAGTTTGGCATCCTGGGGTTACTCGTAGCTATGCATTTTTAGAAATAATATTCTTTTTTCTTTTCTCTTTGTAGCCCAGAAGCATGGGGACTCCTGACCTTGGGAGCACTTGTGCAGCTCTGCAGCAATCGATGGCAGATTGGGTTGCCAGAAGTCAGGACAGTCGGCGAGAGCTGATGACTAAATTGCCTGAAGGACAGTATGTCTTGTGCTGTTGGACTGATGGGCTTTATTATCTTGGGAAGATTAAGAGAGTAAATACCACTTTTTCCTTTTCTCTATCTATATAAAATCTTGTTTCCATCTCACCTTTGCTAAGGGAGTTTAAATTTCATTTAGAACTTCGGCTGTTTGTATTTCAATTGTTGGCAGTTTATACATACATACATACATATTCTTATACATTTTCTTTAATAAACAAAAACAATGTCTACATGAACAGTGTGTTGTCTGGGTAGTTTTGGAAAATAATAATAGAAATAATAATATTCATATAATTGATAATGATCATATAATAATAATATTTGGTTATCCATATTAATATACCTTCATTGTATAGTTAATCATTCCCTTAAACCTTTAAGTTTCTAACTTCTGTTTCTGTCATCTAACCATTGATAAAAGGTATCCCATGTTAAAAAACATTGTTTCTTCCTTCTCCTTTAAGTGTTAATCTATCCATTTCTGCGCATTCTAATATTTTTTATTTCATTTTCATCTCTTCATTTTTCCACTGTTGTGCAAAGACAATTCTCACTGTATTTCTTTTCCCCTTTCTTATCTTCCTGCCTTCCCCAAACTTATTCTTTTCTTTTTAAAATTTATTTATTCTTGTATTTCCTTTCCCTGCTACAAATAGCAATTGCTGGATACTCTCAAAAGCCAGCAAAGGAATGAAAGGGATCATTTAAAACTTTGGGGTTCCCAGAGCATGTGAAGTTAGTACATGTGGGCTGGTTTTAGGGAGTTGGGGAACCCCACCTTCATTTTTGTACTTGGGCATAGCCTAAGACATGAACACAGACCCCAGTTTGCAAAGTTGGAGTAATCCAGCCTTGATTACTCCATCTTTGCAATCTGAGGTCTGTGTCCTGCATTTTTTTCTGCCTTTACAGGTGAGTGACGCTAAGCAGAGTTGCCTGGTGACCTTTGAAGATAATTCCAAATACTGGGTGCTTTGGAAGGACATTCAGCATGGTGCGTGAACATTCCTGGCCTTTTGTCCTTGGGGAATTCTCCACAATTTCAGATGTTGATACGGATGGGTGAGGAGATGAATGAGGACTAGAATCTTGCAGGGTAGAGTTGGGGTGAGCTAGATCCTCTTGGAAAAGGTGCTAGGCAAAAAGAAGAAGAAGGCTTGTTTGGGGTGTTGTTCGTATTCTCTTTTGAATAATGGAGAGTTGAACTTGGCTTCCTTTGCGGTCAACCTCGGTATAAGGAGTGAACTAGCCTGAGAAAATGTGTCTTGGCCAAAAAATCACATCTATGACTGATTGGCAGTTGGAAAATATGAATTATCCATGTATTCTAATGCATTTTCTTCCATTGAGTTGCCTTTCAAATGAAACAGAATAGAATAGAGCTGGAAGGGACCTTGGAGGTCTTCTAGTCCAGCCCCCTGCTCAAGCAGGAGACCCTATACTATTTCGGACAAGTGACTGTCCAGTCGCTTCTTAAAAACCTCCAGTGATGGAGCCCCCACAGTTTCTGAAGGCAACTTCTGTTCCAGGGGTTAATTGTCCTCCCTGTTTGGAAGTTTCTCCTTAATTCCAGGTTGCTTCTCTCCTTGATTAGTTCCCAACCATTATTTCTTGTCCTTTGGAGAATAATTTGACCCCCCTCTTCTTTGTGGCAGCCCCTCAAATACTGGAAGGCTGCTATCACGTCCTCCTTTTCTTTAGATTAGCCAGATCCAAAATCTTCAGCCATTCTTCATATGGTTTAGCCTCCAGGCCTTTGGTCATCTTAGTTGCTCTTCTTCTCTGAGCTTTTTCCAAACATCTTTTTTTTTTTTTTGTAGTAAGGTAAAGGTTCCCCTCCTTACACACCTGTGCCAGTCGTTTCCGGCTCTCGGGGACGGTGCTCGTCTCCGTTACAAAGCCAAAGAAGAGCCAGCGCTGTCCGAAGACGTCTCCGTGGTCAGGTGGCCGGCATGACTCAATGCCTTCGAAGGCGCACGGAATGCTGTTCCCACCAAAGGGGTCCCTATTTTTCCTATTTGCATTTTTACATGCTTTCGAACTGCTAGGTGGGCAGAAGCTGCGACCAGCAATGGGAGCTCAGTCCATGACGCTGCATTAGGGATTTGAACCGCCAAACTGCCGACCTTTCTGATCGACAAGCTCAGCGTCTTGGCCACTGAGCCACCGCAGCCCTCACAGTATGGTGACCAAAATTGGTCGCAGTATTCCAGGTGTGGCCTTACTGGGGTTTTTGTAAAGCGGCACTAATAGTTGACGTGATCTTGATTCTGTGCCTCTGTTTATACAACCCAGGATGGTCTTAGCTTTTGGGGGTTACGGTTCTACACCTGGATTGGGCTTACCAGATTTCTTTTTTCCCCCTCTTCCTGTTTTCTAGCTGGTGTCCCCAGTGAACAGCCTGAATGTAACATTTGCCTGGAGAAAACATCGGAGCCTCTGAATGAGATCTTGATCTGTGGGAAGTGTGGGGTTGGTGAGCACGTCCTCCAGATCTTCTCTCCTGGTTTTGGGTGGCCCTGGACCTATCCCTGCTATTGTTTCTCTGCAGTGGGTGTGTAACGGAGGTGCCCTCTTGGGTGTAGCAGTGTAAAAACAGGTTTGAAATTCAAGCCATGTTTATCTCGAGTTCAAAATGCCTCTGTCAGCTGTGCCTCCATTCAAAACCCAAGAAAGAAACCTGTCAACTCCATTGATGTAGAGAAAAAGTACTTTGACTGAGTTTGATGTGGCAGCAACAAAAGGAAGCAAGATCTGAAGCGAATAGGCGCGAATATTACATATTGAAAGTTATCCCAAGTTCCCTCCCCCGAGAGTCCAGGCTGGTCATCCAATCTGAAGTGCTTATAATGTCACGTGGGTATCTCTTCAGGTGCTTATTCCCTCATCTGGTATGCCAAGATGGTTGACCTTGGCTTAGTAGAGATAAGTCTATGCAGCTGCACGGTAAGGAGGAAAGCATCCCCTCCTTGTTAGTTCACACAGAAAACAACTTTGCTCTCCAGCAACCTTCCCTCCCAAATACCAGAATTACCCCTCCCTGGGTTTCTATGGCAGCCAACAGGGAGCAAGCAGCAAAAGGGGTCAAAAAAACTTTGTGGAGGCTGACATTCTCTCTCATACTTGAAGGAGAAGTGTTTATCAGAAGTGTTCAGGACCCCAAAGGCTTCTCCCCAGCCCCAAAACCCATTTCTTGCTTAAAACCTCCTGCTTGGATCCAGCAGGGCCACTCCACCCTTGAAACCTTTCGGGAAAGACAAGGACAACATTAGAAGACTTTGAGTAAAACTGGGCGAGGTTTGTTTTGACCCCAACTTCTTTTGAGCTAGTTGATTTCCAGATGACTTGCATGGGCACATCATCAGTGCCAGAAGGGAGTGAGGTTTGCAGAGGGGGGGGGAGGAGGAGGATTGTGGGGTCTTGGGTGCTCTCTGCTGGTTTTCTTGCAGATGTTTCATGACTGAACTAGCTAACATCATCAGTGACTCAGGACAGGATTATTGATATCGTTGTGGATGCTACTGCATTTAAGCTTCCGTATCGATTTAAAACCCTCCGTTTCCCCCCTTCCTCCTTCTCAGGGTACCACCAACAGTGCCACATTCCCCTGGTGGGGAGCCTCGAAGAGTCTTTGGCGAACCCCTGGTTTTGTCGGAGGTGTATCTTTGTACTAGCTGCACGGGTGAGTGGCGTACAAGAGGTTTTCCTCGTCGCTGTGCCTGCAGGGAAAAATCTAAGGTGTTTTGAGCCACAGGAGACACAGGGAGATGGAGATGGGTGTTGTTAAGTGAAAGACTCCTTTTGGCTCATTTTACGACCTTTTTTGCCGCAGTCATTCAGTGAATCCCTGCAGTCCAACACCATTGTTAAGTGAACCTGGCTTCCCCATTCAGTTTGCTTGTCAGAAGGTGGGAAGGGAACAGTGTTCCTCCATGCGTCTGCGAAGGCGTTCAGTCCTGCCGGCCACAGGGCCATGGAGACGTCTTTGGACAGCGCTGGCTCTCTTTGGCTTCGTCAGGGAGATGAGCAGCGCCCCCTAGAGCCGGAAACGACTAGCACGGATGTGCAAGGAGGGGAATCTTTACCTTTACTGGGTTAACAGATAATTCATTTAAAAAAAAAAAAGACTGCTGCACTTTGACTCATAGATAGAAGAAGAGGAACGAGTGACTTGAGAATGCGTAGAAAATGCTGTTTCTTGTTGCTTTTACAGAAAGGTGGGGCCTTAAGGAAAGGAGCCATTGCCCGGACTCTGCAGACGGTTAAAATGGTCCTGTGTTACAACCCGGAACAGCTGGAATGGGATTCCCTCCACAGAACCAATCACCAGCAATGTTACTGCTACTGTGGTGGTCCCGGAGAGTACGTTCGACCGAGGGCGATGTTGGGGGGAATCCTTCAAGGGTGCGTGAGGGTGGAGGGCGGGGTGAGCTTTGGCAGCTGGAGGAGACCTTTTTTTATTGGCATCTTGATTTTCAGGGTGGTTTTATGTAGTTTCCTAGTACGATTTGATTGCTTATTTATGACTATGACTATCACTAAGTGTTGTGTCTTATGACTCTTGACGAATGTGTTTTTAGGTACACTGAGAGCTTCTGCACTGAAAACAAATTCCTTGTGTGTCCAATCACAGTTGGCCAAGAAATAATTCTATTCTGTTTTGTTCTATTCTGTTCTTCATTCTGTTCTATTCTATTCTATTCTATTCTATTCTATTCTATTCTATTCTATTCTATTCCATTCTTCGGTTCCGTTCCATATTCTATTCCATTTTCTGTATTTATGTATATGTTCTCTTCCCTTCCCTTTCCCTCCCTTCTTCTCCAAGGGATGCAGATATTTCCATTTTTTTAAAGTGCCATCACTGCATAGAATAGAATAGAAATGGAAATGAAAATATGGAAACGGCATGGAATGAATAGCAATAGCCCTTAGACTTACGCTACGCGGTGCTTTACAGCCCTCTCTTAGCGGATTACAGAGTCAGCCTATTGCCCCCGACAATCTGGGTCCTTTTACCCACCTAGGAAGGAGGGAGGGCTGAGTCAACCTGGAGGAACCCTGATTTGCAAACAGGACACCCCAAAATGCCTAGTCTCTCAACTGGATATGCAGGTTGCTTTCTCAGTTTGAAGCTCAGTTCGGTTCCAGGTGGTTTTCCCCCGCAGCATCTTCGCGACAGCCTAGAAAATAAAAGTATAGGCAGGGCTCGTTTAGCCGCCCAAATTGGGATCGGCCATTTGGTCGTTGGGTGAAGTAGTTGCAAATTGACCAGGCTTCCAATCGAACCTCAGCTTTCCTCAGCTTCGCAGGCCGCAAAGGTCACAAATTTGATGGTTGGCCACAATGTTAACTTTTTCTTCACCCTCGCAACTGCGAATGGTCGCTGTCCGAGGTGGTCGCTAAATGAGGACCACCTGCGTAGAGGCCGATACCGATAGAGAACGTCTTCCCACTCCTTCTCAGGTGGTACCTGAAGATGTTGCAGTGCATTCGGTGCCGTCAGTGGTTTCACGAAGCTTGCATGCAGTGCCTGAGCCACCCCATGCTCTTTGGAGATCGGTAAGTGTAGCCGGAGTCCTGCTGGCCGAGGAGGAAGGGTTTTGTAGTCCAACCCCTGCTGAAGGCAGCAGCTGGGGCGGGAAGCCTGATGTACAGGTCTTGCCCCCATCTAAAAATCAATCATAGGAACCTGCTCTCTCTTTCTCTCTCTCTTGTCTTCCAGATTTTATATTTTCCGCTGCACGATGTGTAATCAGGGACCAGAGGATCTCAAACGCTTGCCTTTGAGATGGTAAGATCTACTCCCCTCCCCAAAATAAAAAGAATTTCCATTCATATATCTTATTGCATCAGGCACCGCTTAGCCCTTGGGGGGGGGGAATAGGGAAATGAGCAAGCTACGTTATACCATGGATATATACTACGTTATACCATACTACGTTATACCCTTCTCATCCTGGCACCGCTGAGTTTTCAAAGTTGGTTTCCAGATTCCGGCTTCTGTTTTACAAGAGCCTCAGCCACGAAGTTAGGGGTGGGGCGATGTCCTTGTCATTTTTAAGGGTCGTTTTGAAATGTTTGTACGCTGGAGAAGGAAATGTTTGGAATTTGCATGGCTTCATGCAGGTCTTCATTTGAGCAACCAAGAGAGTCGAAGAGATATTAGGACAATCGGGTGATTTGGGGAACCTGTTTTTTCATGTGCTGTTCAAAGGTTTTTGCTGTACAGATCTTTTATGAATGGTATGGTTTGTAATGTTTATTGTTGGGAGGAGGAACAGGGGAAGAGATGAGGAGGAGGATTAGAGATGAGAGATATGGGAGAAAGAGGAGAAAGGAGGAGGAGGAGAGATTAGAGATATGGGAGCAAGAAAAATGGGAGGATGATGGTGAAGAGTTGTAGAAGAAGGAGAGATGAAAGGATAGGTATAGGAAGAAGAGGTGGAGGAGGAGGAGGAGGAAGAAGACAAGAAATAGGAGAGGAGGAGGAGATTTTTATGGAGGTATATAAAGCTAATTCAAAGAAAGAATAGGAAAATGCTATCCTCATTCCTTCACCTTAAAAAATTCCACCTCCTTCCTGCAATCATTTCCATCAACGGGAAGGTCATTGTCTCTTTTGTTTCTTGAACAACACACACACAGGGTCGACGTCGTGCACCTGGCCATCTACAACCTGGGTGCGCAAAGTAAGAAGAAATATTTTGACTTTGAGGAGATCTTGGCCTTCGTCAATCACCGCTGGGACTACTTTCAGCTTGGCAAGGTTTGTGGGGCAAGCCTCAAATCCTTCTCTTTACAGTTTGCTTCCCACTGAACACACGCTAACTTCCTCTACAGCGGTTCTATAAAATGGGTTCTATCAGCTGCCATGGCTAATTGAAAGATATGTAGATGCCCTGGGCATGAAAGTAGGGCAGGAATGGGGGTATATGGCAAAGGGTGGATTCTCCAGTCTCCGCTTGGTATCAAATCTGCGATATTGAGGTGTAAAAAGATAAATTCTCCCAGCTGCTACGATGATGCAATGATGCTCTGATGTAATGATAGGAATGAACCAGCAAGGTTTTTGGCTGTTATCCCTTTAAGAGCCTGTATAATAAAAAGAGGCCCTGTTAGGGCATGTCTCTCTTTCTCTCTCTCTATCGCTGTGTGTTCTTCCCTGCTGTAATTTACTGATTGTTTGATTTCTGCTTATAGTACGTGTATGTGTAGTATATATATATTTTTGTAGATAAAAACCACTATTTCTTACAAACCTCTGTTTGCTGTTATTGCTCCTGGGTTGTCTCATGTAGTAAAGCTGTGTGCCCTCTGACATTCCCCAAACCCCAAAGCAAGATCCCAGCAAAAAGCTGACACAAGGCGAGAAGGGATCCACGAAACTCCACAGAAGATTAGAGAAGGGTGATGGATGGTGGATTAGACACAGCTTTCACTTAGTCTTTCAAAGGCGTTCTTAGGTTGGTGCGAAAAGTGAATTTGGGGCTCATTTTGCCTTAATATCTCTTCCCCAGTTGACTACAACCCCTGTGGCAGAACGAGGACCCCTCCTTCTAGGTGCACTAAACAGTTACAAAAGCAGGTGAGCTTGAAAGAATCAATTCTCCCAAGAGGTGTGAAGATCCAACGGACTCGATAGAAGAGGATATTGGTAGCTCAGGGTTGAGTTGTGGGCTCCTTGGTGCTCTCTGAGCTCGGTGTTTTTTTTGCAGACGTTTCATTACCTTTCTAGGTGACATCATCAGTGCTAGAAGAGAGTGGTGTGTGAGAGGAGGAATGTAGGGTGCTTGGTGCTCCCTGAGCTCGGCGGTTTTCTTGCAGACATTTCTTTTCTCATTGAACCAAGATGCAGGATTGTCTTGGTGACTTTTCAGGTTCTTGTGCGGGAAGGAAATCAAGAAAAAGAAACGCATGTTTCGCCTTCGGGTTCGAGTCCCCCCGAATCCTCCCAGCAAAATTCTCCCGGATAAGTTTGCAGGACTGAACAAGACAAAGAAAAGGGGGAAAGTCAAATGCTCCCACAAAAACAGGTCTGTAGAAGTCAGCAGAGGCTCTTCGCTTGAGCTTCTGAGTTCTCCCTTTGGTCTTTGTGCCACCTGTCTGATTCCTTATCTCCCCCCACCCTCCCTTTTTTCTTTCCTTCCCTCCTCTCCAGTTTGCTGCCGCAGCAATCCCAGCACGAACGGAGAAGGAAAAGGCCCAAATTCCTCTTGGAGGATGCCATTCCCAGTGTCAGTTTGCTAAAATGATGGGCTCTGCTGTGGGGAACGGCCTCCACATTCTTTGGGGGGCTGGGAGAGGATTGGTGGGTTTTCTTGCAAATTATTTTCCCTGCTTGAGGATGCTGGATAACGGCTGTTCTCTCTCTCTCTCTCTCTCCTTTTTCCTTCCTGCCACAGAGCGATTTTGCCTCGGCTTGGAGCACCAACCATCACCTGGCCTGCATCTTCGATTTCTCGCTGGATGAAATCCAGAGTCTAAAAAGGTAACACCTTGCAAGCCGAACGTTGCCTTAGTGCTAAGGGAGGATTTCTGGCCCTGTAGATAGAAAGTCTCCTTTGTGAGGTGCTCTCTGAGTTGGCTTGTTTTCTTGCAGGTGTTTCATTACCCAACTAGGTAACATTATCAATGCTAGAAAGGGGTGGGGTTTGGGGGGGGGAGGACAATGATTTTCCTGTTTGGATTGTGGGGTCCTTGATTCTCTGAGCTTGGTTGTTTTCTTGCAGACATTTAATTACTGTTCTTTCTCCCTCTTTTCCAGCGCAAGTTCGGGCCACGGGTTCCTCTCCGATGTAGACTCCACCGACGCCGCCAGCACCTCAGGCTCAGCCTCGACGAGTTTTTCCTTTGAATCGAGGTGACCCTGGTCCTTTGTCAATTGAAAGGGCTTCTCTTTTTAAATGATGCTTCGGCCCCTGAAAGTTAGTCCTCACCTCGCCATTCCAATCGAGACGCGCCCAATATCACGACCCTTTTGCCAACATTGTCAAAGGTTGCATCTGAGTCACGAAAAACACCCTGCAATTTTGCCACATTAGGAACGATAGTTCTGATTGCCAAACAATGTGTTGGGCATACCAGGGAGCGGTTCTGTGGAGAAAGGTTTTTCTGCGGACCGAAGGGGGCGAGGTTTTGCCTGCGGCCTTCATCCCGCAGATGGAGTTCACTTGTTTGCGCAGTCTGGTTGCTGACTAGTCTGACCCAGCTTCCCAAACATGACCAACCCTCTGCACTCGATCACCGATTCCTTTATTAGGAGCCCCGGCAGCCCCAGCAAAAAGTCTCTCACCGCAGGCTAACCAGTCCGTCTGGCAGGGAGATGAATAATTGTTTGCCACATCTATTCATCTCTGCCCCCTGCCTTTTATCCCCACAGCTAGCATGCGGCTTCGCTAGCAGTGGTGGCTCTTCCATCCCAAGGACTGGCCCATAGATTTCCACTGCTCTCCTCTCCTCTGCCTTTTGCGCATCTGCACATCAGGCACTGGACCCAGCTGGCCTCCTCTTCCTCATCAGCCACCTCCAGACCTGGGGGTTGTTGACTCTCCATCTGAGGGCTGATGGCCCAGGCTCCATCCCCCTCTCCCTCCCTCCCTCCCTCCCCCCTCCCAGTTCCATTCCTTCTTCCCCTTCAGAGTTCTCAGGCTGCCAATGTTGATCCTGACTCCCACACCTCCTCCTTCTCTGATTCAGCTGCTGGAGAGGCTGGTGGCCGACAAGCCACAACAGTGGCATGCTGTGGACCGGGCGTTGGGGGATCCTTGCCTTACGCCAGAGCCCTAAGAACCCCCTGTTTTCTTACTATCTTTCAGCAGGACAAATGTCGGGAGCCGGAAGCGCAAACTGTCGGCTAAAACCTATGCCCCATTCGATGCCAAACAGAAATGCTCCGAGCGCCTCCGCAGGCTTGTCCCTGGCTGCTCCTTGGATGGCAGTGACCGTGCCAGCAGTCCAGATCGCCCGGAGAACGCCATCGACTGCCAGACCTTGGAGAGCTTGAGCGAGGACGATTTATCCCTCTCTCACCTCCAGTCATCCATCAGCAGCTATTTCGGAGCCACCGGCCGCTTAATTTGTAGAGAGAAATACCAAGTGTTGGCTCGGAGGATCAGCCCAGAAGGAAAAGTGGAGTATCTCTTGGAGTGGGAGGGCAGCACGCCCTACTGATGCGTGTCAGGGTCCAGCATGTGAAGCCATGTGAAGAGAGGAACAGGGTGGGAATGCAGCCAGGGAAGAACAGGTTGCCCTGAACTTCCTTGGGGATTGAAGACCAAATTTCCAACGGTTCCTGTTGTAGACCCTTTGGGTTGGGCTAGGAAAGATGGAAGGGGTGGCTTAGGGATCCGTGATGGCTCAGCCGTAGCTCCATGTGGCCATTCGGGACAAAAAGGGGAATGAATTCCCAGGACAGCCCCATAGAAATTACATCACTTGGACAAGATTGGCTCCATCTAACGTGGCACTTATTTTGTCCCCCCCAAAGGATAAAGGATAGCGAGAGATCAGACACTGCTAGGATCCAGGAGGGGGTTAAATGGATAACCCTGCTTAGCAGGTGGGATGAACAGAGAATTGTATAGCAGGCTGATAGGATGGCTGGTGGTGGAATGCCTGTAAGGATAAACCCAAAGGGCGGGATTTAGGGACCCCTCCAAGCTCCTGGGTGCACCCCCACAATCCCTGAGTTGCAGATTTAATGTGACAGAAGGGGGGAGATTAGCAAATGCACTAAAGACGCACACATCTGGATTCTCTTCAAGTTAATTAGAAGTTAATGGTTGGTGGGTGTCCCCTTTGGCTCAATGGTTTGCAATTTTTTTGACTGGCGTGGATGAAAGCTGAAAATTCAGTCATAACTTCAGCCAGGATGGTCCATTTATGACGAATGTCTCAAAAGGAGGCAGTTCCCAGCCTAGAAAAAGCACAAAACTGGCCGTGGCATTTTACCTTGCCAAGATTCCCTTTTTTCTCTTTTACGAGTGCTTCTCTGCTGTTATCCCCCAAGGAAAAGATTTGTAAAGCAATTCTGAATCTAATTGTGTTTGCCTGCTCCTGTTTGCACAGATTAACTTGAGGCCCCAGCAGACAAGAGAGGGCCTCTCAAAATATATATTCTTCCCCCCGCACCCCCAGAAGGATTTGTTTGTATTTTAAAATATTATAATAATTATTTTTGCATTGGTTTGGACTGATCTTGTAAACGCTTCTATGCACCTTCACCGAGTCAGGGCTGCTGCTTTTTTTAATGAGTGGCCTTTTGTGTGTTCTATTCAAATGAATGTGTCAGAGGTACAATTATTATTAAAAAAAAAAAAGAATATTGGTAACTTGGCCATACCTTCGTCTTGCTAGCACTGCATGAGAGGGTATACAGCGGCTGTTGGGAAGTTGAATGCTTGGCGGACGTGGGGAAGCTCTAAAAGAAGGGAAGGGGGCACCTGAGTTGGGGGAATGAGCAGGCTGATAAATTCTGAGGTTTTAAAAGGATCTGGAGCTGAAGAAATAACCTTAAGGAGAGGTGGATCCCACAATCGCAACACTTGGAGAAAGGAAGAAAACGAAGTTGCACAGAACGGGAGAAAATGAAAACAGATGTGCAAAACCAAACATTTTAGCCTATCTAAATTCATATCTATATATCTATATCTGAATATATGGTGACTTCATAGATATCCATCCACGCTGGGTTTGAGGGCAATAGTATAGAAGCTACAGAAGTGGTTTGCTATTGTTTTCTTCTCTCTCTCTTCTAATTATCTATTTATCTATATATCCAGTATCTTATCTATATCTAATCTTTTTCTCTCATCTAATTATCTAATATCCTTATATCATGTAATCTCTCTCTCTCTCATCTACCTACTTTGCCACCCATTTATCTATCATCTATATCATCTATCCAAACCCATCCACCCATCTGTCCAAAACGATACGCATCCATCAATAGGGTGAGATGGATTTCCTTGTGGTTTCCCACCCAAGTTCTCATCGGGCTCAATTATCTAAGAGAAAGTTCCATAAAAGTTCTGTTCTTTGAAACACGAGAGCCTGTTAAGGGAAGTGCATTTTGCTGCAAGAATTACAAGAGTCTGCATAGAATGTTAAGGAAAAAAAAGACTCTTGAGATTCAAATGCTTCTGGCTCGTTACTCGTTAGCAGGAGTGGTGGCGGGAGGGGAGGAAACAACACTTTAGGCATGCTCAGAGGCACTCTTCTTACTGCATTTTATATACCCCTTTGCTTGCACTTCAATTGCCTAAACAGAGACCAAGGGGGCTGATACTGGATCAAGTGTCCCGCCTGCCCGACTTGTCCATCCAATCAGCAACCGGAGCGTCTGCGTGACCGACGCCGCCACAAAGGGCGTCACCGCGCCTGCGCAGGTTGCGGACCCGAAAGGGGCCCTCCTTTCCTCGCCGAATTCTCGCGAGACGTCCCCCCTCCTCTCTGTCCAAGATGGCGGCGGGGGAGGTGGACGCTGCGCTGGAGCTGCTGAGGCGGGTCGCTGCGCTGGAAAAGCCGCTGGAGGAGCTGCGGACCCTGCGGGCGGCCGTGCAGGCTCTGCCCCTCGGCGCCCTCCGCGAACGAGGGCCTGGCTACCCTTTAGCCGGGCTCTTCGTCCTCATGGCCCGCGGGGATACGTAAGAGAGAATTGGGAGGGGTTCCCTTACACCAAGGCGCTAGTCCTCATGGAGGAGCTGGGGCCGTGCTGGGGCGCTGTGAGGTTGGGTGGTCCAAGGGGCGAATGTCAAGATCAGAGGCTGACAGGTGCATGCATATTTGGGGGTGCATGTGTATAAGCATAATCTACCCATATACACACACATTGATACCCACGGACAGTATGTACATTTATAAATACAAATATGTGACATGTATACATGTGTATGTGTGTGTAGACATATTTGTATTGTGTGTATGTAATATGTATGCGCACACAGATATATATGTATATGCATATATGTGTGTATATGTATATATGTATATACACACACACACACACATATATATAATTTGTGTGTGTGTATATACTATGTATGTATGGTATTCAGCTTTGTTCGGGTATTTTCCCACGTCATTATAGTTGTGCTTTTAAAGTTGTAGCAATGTTTCAGCAGAATCTCATCTGCCATCATCAGGCTTCTGTATAGTGTTAGTATGTATGTATGTATATATTTGTATATATTTATGCACGTATAACATACAAACACAAATATAAATATACGGTATATATATACCAGGAGGCAAATAATGCTTGTAGCAACAAAAAATTTCTACATACACACACACGCACACATATATATATATATATATATATATATATATATATATATATATATATATATATATATATATATATATATATACACACACACACACACACACACACACACACACACACACACACACAAATCTGTGTATATTGGTGTGTGTGTGTAGCCTATATCTTCTCTATATATTTATATATATATATATATATATTCTATATTTAATATTTTATATATATTTTATATATATATATATATATATATATATATATATATATATATATATATATATATATATATATATATATATATATATATATATATATATATATATATTTATATATATTTAATATAATTTTATATAATATCACACACAACGTATATGTGTGTTGTGTGAAAATTTGTTGCTACAAGCATTATTTGCCTCCTGGTCTCCGGTTCCTTCCTTCTTTCTCTGCCTTTCTTCAAAATGTTCCTTTATAAAATGTGGAAACTCTTGAAATGATGGAAACAATGTTAAGGGAGGGGAACAACAGGGTGGGAAAGTGATTGGTCTGATTTTATGCTGTGTGCAGGTTATGCAGTTAGTTGCTGGTGGAGGCTTGGGCAAAGTTTTGGAAAGGGTGTGTGATTAGTCTGCATGGAGAGTCCTTGAGGGGGTGGGTGGGAGACGCCTTCAACCTTCATAACAACCAGTTTTTCCTTGAAAATTGGTGTCAGGAATTTTCATAATGGAGTGAGGTTGCTTATTTTGCACCGTATTGACGCCTTTCCTCATTTCATTAGCAAACACCTGAGTTTTCCTTTCTCTTGCAAACAGTGAGCAGATCTCTTTATGTGTGTCGATCTTGGAGCGATTCCTGCAAGTCATGGATTCCTTGAATGTAATCCAAAACTTTGGGGAGGAACTTCAGAAGGGATTGTTCCACCCGGATGATTCGGTCAAAATCCTAACCATCTCCCAAGTACGTGTTACAGTTCAGCTTTGTAATCTTCTCAAGGAGGTTAAGGATGAGATGCTCATCCTGCCATTCTGCGCTTCTGTTTTCATGCACATGCTGCAGGTGTTTGAAACAACACTAGAGGTGATACAGGTGGTCCTCGACTTATGACCACAATTAAGCCCAAAATAGTTGTTGCTAATCGAGACATTTGTTAACTGAATTTTGCTCCATTTTACAACCTTTCTTGCCTCAGTTAAGTGAACCATTTGCAGTTATGTTAGCGACACGGTTGTTGAGTGAATCTGGCTTCCCCATGTACTCTGTGTATCAGAAGGTCGCAAAAGGGGATTGCAGGACCCCGTCATAAATATGAGTCAGCTGCCAAGCGTCTGAATTTTGATCATGTGAGCATGGGGATATTGCAACGGTCATAAGTCTAAAAAACTGTCATAACTCACTTTTTTCAGTGCCTCTGTAACTAAACGGTCACTCAATGAACATGTTGTAAGTCAAGGAGTACCTGTACACTGTACATTAACTTCACCTGTTTAATGTTTTAATTGCAGTTATCGCCTTAAAATTTTTGGCTAGTAAGTGTAATGCAAATAATGCTTCAAGCAATTATTTTTAAACTTTCAAGGCAGTATAGAAAAAATAGCAGCAAGGACAGCTAAGAATGAGACTTAAAAGACCAAAAAGTAAGAGTGGAAGAAGAATGGAAGTTGGAAACTGTCCAATGACTATAAATGATGTTGCCTCCCTAGGTTGGAAGAGTTGTTGAAGACCCTGTTGCTGTCAGAGAAATCCTTAACACTCCTGAGTTACTGAGGCAGATTGTCTATTGCATTGCTGCCGAGAAAATAGCCGTGTCAAAAGAGGTCCGTCCTTGTGATCTGATCTTGTGTGTGGTGGGGGGGGGGGGAGGGGGGGGAGGAGAGGAAAGGCCATCTAAGCCATTGAAGTTTATCAATCTCATAAATTATTTATAAATCTTGTCTGTTGGCCCAGTAGAGTGGGGGGGGGTGGTGGCTTCGAAACGGAGCTCTCGCCTCGCAATCAGGAAGCTGTGAATTCGATCCTGGGTAGAGGCAGATATTTCCCTCTCTGGACACACTGAGGATATATCTGCTGAAATTAACTCTGCACTGGCGACAGGAAGGGCATCTGGCCAGTTAATACTCAGCTGGATTCAGTTGCCTAGACTCCACCCTGCAAGGGATTATGGGGTCATCCAAAGGGGATGATCTATTGGGCCAGTCACGCGCTCTCAGCCATGGGAAGAAGGCAATGGCAAACCACTTCCAAAATCTTGCCAAGAACACTGCAGGGACTTACTGAGGATTAAACACAGACTCAAAGGCACGCTTCCCTCCTCAAAAAAAAAAAACCTAAATTATGGGTAGCCTTGGGCTCTGGAGGACTGCATTCCCTATTTCTGTTTTTGCAACTCAAGTGTAGATCTTTCAAGAACCCGCTGTGGGATTCCCCCTGCTGAATCTCTTAGGGGGGGAAAATGGATATATTCAATTATGTACCAGCTTAGACCCGCTCAGAACTGTAGTCAAAACTATTTCTTGATTATTTCTAACACCAAATGTGTGCCTTTCTCTGTGTTTAGGCCTTGGACTCCCTTCTTTGTCAAGGGTCAATTAAAAGAGTTGTTTGCTACAAGATGGGCAGTGAACAAATTCAATAAATAATAATAATAATAATAATAAACCCCCAATTTGCTGGACTACATGACCCCATTGTACGAAGGCTTTCTTCCTTCTGGAAAATATTTTTCTGAGAATGGCTATGTCTTTCATCTTAACCCTTTCATCTTAAACCTGTACTCAAACTTGGCAAGTATTGTACCTTTTGCTAATTCAGCCTCTCCTCACCCCAACATACGCATAGGTCTGCTTCTCCTGTTCTCATCAACAACTTTTGTTTCTTAGGCCATCAAATCTTTGTCCAGGATAGCACAATCACCTGAAGGCTTGGAAGTTTTGCTGGCGGGGAATTTGCTGATCGATTTGAAAAATGTCATGGCGAAGAGCGACATCATACGTTACCGCGTGTATGAGGCAAGAGCTATGGGATGTTGTTGGGGGTCTTTTGAGCCTAGTCCTCCTTGGAGTTCGTTTTTCTTGGAAGATGTTTCTCTTCTCATCTGACTAAAGAACCGAAGAAGCTTCTTGGATGAGAAAGGAAAGTCTTCAGGGAAAAACAAAGTCTTTTTGAAAAAGCACCTTTGGGATAAGGGGAGAGGATACATATGGAAAAAACGGTAGTTATGAATGTGGAGCTGGAGACTAGCGTGAAATGTCTTTAAATTTACTTGGTCTTCTAAAGGCTACATGAGAATTAACATGAATCAAAAGCAGCAATCTCTGGGAGGGAATAGGATTTTTTTGATTTTAAAGAGAAAGAAGTAGAGCATACCTATTGGTGGCTTAACATATCTACGTTTGCTATGTTTAATTAAATAACCGCCTGCAAATCTGATTTCCAAATGGGGGAGGCGTGGCTGCCCATTGCAGCAGAAACACTTTTAAAGAGACGTGGCTCAGATTCCTGTCTTTTTGTGCGTTTCTGTTAGCTAGTGGTCAACATTTCCTCGACGTCGGTGGACTCCCTGAACTACTGCGTGAACAGCGGCTTAATATCAGAAATGATTGGGGAACTGACGGGAAACGATGTACTTGTCAGGTGCGTCATGGGATGGGCCTCAGCATGAACGGGAGGCAGGCAGGTCTTGGGGAATCCTTGCCATCTCTTTGCTGCTTGTAAATGCACGGCGGCACCTTAGTTTTGCTTGCAACCCCTTGACCAGTCTCTGGACCGATTCATAGTTTGCTTCCAGCGCTGCAAAGCACAGTGAAGCGGTCTATAAGTCTGAGGGCTGTGGCTACACACTGGGGTTTGGCTGCAGGTGGAGCTTCCTGGGGCATCAGGAGGCCCATTCTCATCTTTCTGAATTGGCCCACGTGTGTGTTTTAAAACAGAGCAACCTGTATAGAGATGGTGACCTCGCTGGCCCACACTCAACATGGACGGCAATATCTCGCCCGGCAAGGCATCATCGACAAGATTTCCAATATAATCATTGGTGCCGATTCAGATCCTTTCTCCGGTTTCTACCTGCCAGGTGACTACAGGTGGCCTTCGGGCATCTTGATCTTAGTAGGGTTGACACTGTGTCTGTGTGGCCTGCTGTTCTCCACCCTTGCAGTGCAATTAGTGTACGTGGAGACTCCGTTTGGCCCTGCCAAAGCTGCTTTCTCTCGTGCTCTCTTTCTCCACCCCAGTTTGAATCTTGGGTCAGTTTTGTTTTTTTCTGCATAGGGAAGAGCAGAAACCTGTCCTGAATAGAAGGAGCCTGGATCCTCCTCTTGTAGGATATAACGTATTTTTTGGACTATAAGACACACTTTTTTGTCTCCCAAAAGTGGGTGGAAATGTCTGTCTGTCTTATGGAGCAAATATTGTCGAAGCCCTGCCCACACACCACCCTCCACCCTTTGGAGCTTTTAGGCCTCCAGTGTCCCATTTTTAGCCTGTTTTCCTGGAGCGGCGGAGGCCGAAAACGGGCTGAAAATAGGGCCAAAAACGGGCCAGGAAAAGGGCCAGAAATGAGGTGCGTGGAGGCCAAAAACCATTTCCTCTCCCCCCCCCCCATGTTTTCCTCCTTTAAATCTAGGTGCGTCTTATAGTCCAAAAAATACGGTAAGTTGCTTCCTGTCTTTATGAGGTTGAAACCTGTCAGCCTTGGAGCGGCGGCGCTTTCGCTCCTGCCCACTTCCAGCCCAGTTTGGTCTTTGCTGTGTCCTCCTAAGCAGGAAGAGGGCAACGAGCGGGACCACCACGGCCGAAGGGGCCGTCACCTCGCTCCGTTGACACAGGGCTACCTTGGCAGGTTTTGTCAGGTTTTTCGGCAACCTGGCGATGGTGGACAGCCCTCAGCAGATCTGCGAAGAGTACCCTGCCTTCGTGGAGAAGGTCTTCAGCATGGCCGAAGGCCAAGACCCCACCTTGTTCGGCGTGGCGGTGGACACGATCGCAATCTTGGGCTCCAACGTGGAGGGCAAGCTGGTGCTCCAGAAGGCAGGTCCGTCCAGTGTGCGCCTGTAAAAGGGCAACTCCGGCTACAGGGCTGGAGGGGGGAGTTGCTCTATGCGCCTGGGCCAAAACAGGGTTTGCTTTGGTTTTCAGGGAGCCGCTTCCACCGTGGGCTAAACAGAATCGGGCACCAAACAAAGAATGCCCCCACGGAGATGCGAATCCGGTGTCTGGATGCCATTTCATCCCTTTTGTTCTTGCGGGTAAGTTGCAGTAGGCAATTCGCTTGCCTCTCCCACCACCTCCGCGGCCTCCCGCTCTCTTCCCCCCACACACACACACCTGGTGGCAGACACTTAATCTGCTCCGCCTGGGGCTTCTGACTTCCTGCTGGCTTTCCCAATGACTTCAGCGGTTGGAAGCCAGCAGGAAGCCGCGAGGACCCACTCACTTAACAACCCACGATCCTCCCCTTAATGACAGGAATTGAGATGGCCGGGATTGCTGTCGCTAAGCAATGTGGTCATATGATACCCTCGACTTAACAATAGTTCATTTAGCGACGGCACTGAAAAAAGTGACTTGTGACTGTTTTTTTCACAGTTTACAACCTTGGCAGCATCCCCATGGTCACATGGCCAAAATTCAGCCTCTTGGCCAGGGACTCGCATTTATGACAGTTGCAGAGTCATGCGATCCCCTTTTGCGACCCCCTGACAAGGCCCAGGGGGAAGCCAGATTGACTTAACATCCGGATTGCTAACTGAACACTTAAGATAATTCTGAAACTTAACCTTCTGCGCTCGCGAAGCATCGAATCCCAGTGAAACCTCCCGGCCCCCAGAAGTCTATTCCGCCATTTCAGAGTTGGATGCTTTGTTTGAAACTTTCAGGGGGGGAAAGGATCGGTCAGAGGCCGATGCAAACTCACCCGCTACTCTCTTGTGTACAGCCTGAGCAGCAAACGGAAGATCTTCTCCGGATGACCGAATCTTGGTTCTCCTCTCTGTCTAACCAGCCCTTGGAACTCTTCAGAAGCATCAGCACTCAGCCCTTCCCCGATCTCCACTGCGGAGCCTTGAGGGTTTTCACGGTAAGGTTCTTCTGGCATGAAATGCTCCTGCAGTTGTCTACACAGTGCCCTTCTCTCTAGGGCAGGTTTCCCCCAGCCTGGCATTCTTTGGGTAAATTTGGGGTGGCATCGGCCGTCCGTCCAGGATAATCAGGATTACATTCCGGAACAGAACAGAAAACTGCTCTAAGACAGCCTTTCCTCTGCAGATGAATTGCATTTTTGTTTTAATTTAATTACCTTCCAATTAAATATTTTGAGGGGGCTTTAAGAGAGGCAAAAGTATAACGTGAGGCACAGTGGTCAGAGTTGCAGGACTGCAGGCTCCTTCTGCTGCCTGCCGGCTGCCTGCAATTTGGCAGATCGAATCCCACCAGGCTCCAGGTTGACTCAGCCTTCCCTCCTTCCGAGGTTCATAAAATGAGGACCCAGGTTGTTGAGGGCAAGAGGCTGACTCTTGTCAACCGCTTAGGGAGGGCTGTAAAAGCATTGTGAAGCGGTATACAAGTCTTAGGTGCTATTGCGATGATCGTGTATCAAAGTTTTCAGCCGTGCCGGCAAGCACCCGAAGGCTGGGTAGACACAACTGTTAGAACTTCGAATCTGGATTATAACAGTAGGTCTGTCGTGACTTAGAACGGTTCCTAAGAAGGGACCAGCCCCAAGGTGAGGATTATGTGTCGTTTTTTCAGCTTTTACATCGGGTTAAATATCTTTGACTCTACAACATTTTTTAAATTTAAAGGAATTCGGGGGTCAAAACCACTTAACAAAATCTACCTTGTCTCGTAGGCCATTGCGAATCAACCTTGGGCTCAGCAGGAGATGTTGGACAGTCCCGGCTTTGTGGAATACATGGTGGACAGATCAGTGGAACCAGATAAAGCTTCTAAGGAGGCCAAGTACGAACTTGTCAAGGCCTTGGTTAACTCCAAGACGGCTGCAGAAATTTTTGGCAATCAGCATTACTTGAGACTGAGGGCTTATATGCGCGAGGGGCCCTATTACGTCAAGGCCATCTCAACGACTGCCGTAGAAGGAGCTGAGTAACTTCGGATGATGTAATTTTAAGCTAATTCCAGGGTTAACTAAACGTCCTGGATTTCTGGAAGGAAGGGCTGGCCTTGGGAGGGTGGGGGGGGCAAAGAAAGTGTGGATAACATTAACTTGGTATGAGTTTCTTATTTTTCTGACGTTGAAATGCCAGGAAGTTGGTTTGAAATACGGAGATTTTCTAGGTATTTTCCAGATGGAAAACACAGGCTCTACCATTTCACGCTACTTAAAATCCAAGAGTGTAATTGTTACCAGGAAAGGAGACTCTAAAATACATAAATATATAAAACCCATTTTGCCCAGGATAATGTTGTAAGATCCTGGGAGACACATATATTCACCTTCATTTGTGAAAAATATATTTTTATAATGGTTGATCACACTGGTGGTTTTACCATGTGGGTTTAAGATTTGTGCAGAGTGACTGATTTTCCATCACATCTGCAGTGTTGTTTTTCTGACGTTCCAATGGCCAGGTCACAAAAAATTTCTCCACACAACTTTACGTAGGGAACAAATACATGGATTTAATCCAGGTTCTGAAAAGCAAGTAGATGGAAGAGTAAAGAATATATCTTACATAAAAGGCTAAACAAATCACAATTTTACAATTTTTCTCCCAGCCTTCATCTGTCCATCTTCCAGCTCTTAAAGTCAACCCCAGAAAAGTATAAATTTATGCTGCCTCACTTCTCGGAGACTAATCCCAACAGTTTCCTCCAAACTAAAAGAGCTTTTCCAGTGCCTAAAAGAGTTAATAAATACATATACACACAAGGTATTTTTCCTTGATTCAGTTCGGACTTAGCACTGTCACTTTTCCTACATACCCGTCTCTAAACAGGGAACAACTTGAAATAGTTTGCATCAAAAAACAATTCAACATGAAGGACCAGAGTCCAATATGCACAATCCAGCTCAGCTTTGTAGGTGTGAAATGCATTGGTGGCTTAATACTTGATTAATTTGGGAAGCAACGAAGTAACAACACAATAGATGAATCTGTGGTTGTAGTAATATTTGAGTAGTTTTCCCTGCCTGCAAAGATTTGTTTTTTTTCTTTCTTGCGTTCTGCTTTGAATTCGATTGTGAAATACAGTTTTGAACTGAAGAAAGTGTAAACGTTGGTATTTGCAATCCGATTTTCAACCCCGTTTTGCTCAAACTACTTTGTTGTATATGTTGGCTCCGAAAAGCTGCTTATTGCGACTTCCTTTCGTTGTGCTTATAAACATCATGTAGAATTAGCCTTTTATAAAAGGGAAAAAAATTAAATACGTACAAAGTCTTCAACTTCTTGTCCAAATGCTGGGCTGCTTCTTACATCAACGGCTTAAAATACAGGTAGTCCTCGCCTTGGGGCCATAATTTTGCAACCTTCTGACAGGAAAGTCAATGGGGAAACCAGATCCACTTAACAACCGCATCACTAATTGAAGAACTGCCGTGATTCGCTTAGCAAAGGCGGCGAGAAACACCGTAAAATGGGGCAAAACCCACTTGAGAAATTTCTCACTTTAGCAGCATAAATCTTGGGCTCTATTGCAGTCATAAGTCAAGGACAACCTCTACATGCAGAGCAACAGACTAATGATACATCGTCACAAGACCCATACGTAAGAGTGGGAGTAAGCCCATGAGAAAGCCAAAACGGAGGTACTATTATTTTGATTCTTCTAATCTGCAAAAGACAGACCCTCTTTCTGAATGGCGTTGACACTGGAATTCTTCAACCCATCCAGATATGTCATGATTTTGCAGGACACCAGCCCATAATAGGTTTCCAGTAACGTGCAATCTTCATCGCTTTCCATCTCCTCCCATTCTTGGAGAAGCTGGCTGGTCTCTGACACAGTCGAAGTGAAAATATATTTATAGCAGCATCGGTTGTACCAGATACGCCTTTCCCCAGAAAACCGGGAGCTGTGGATGGGCACCACGCCAGCTGCCCTTGCACAGACGCCCACGAAAATGCCAGGGGGCAGGGAAGGAGAGACTTCCGCAGAGGTTACGTAGATCTTCCGAGCAACATCCTGCGAGATGACCAAGGCCGTGGCACTGCAGTAGTCAGGATAGTACTGTCCAGGATATTTTCTTAGGGTGGTGAAACTGCCGTTGTGGAATTCTTTGTTGGGAGCGTTTGGATGAATCACCCTCCCAAGATAGATGTCTTCGGGGTGAGTTCTTAAGTTGAGCAAATACTCAGCCAAGGTTTGGAGGTTGGCAAACATGTCCTCGTCTACTTTGAGAATGAACCTGGCCTCAGGGCAATACGTTACGGTCCACTCTATGGCCTCCTTGATCTTCAGTGTCTGATTCTCAGGGGTATCGAGAAAGATTCCTTGGATTAGATCCTGTTGCTGGTCTGATTCCTTGATGACCTCCACTTGAGCGGTAGCTAAAGGTGGCTTGCCCAACACAAACAAGACCAGAGTGGTGTAACCTGGGTTGCGGGTCACGTTGGCCCACGTTTTCCGAATTGCATTGCGCCTGGACAGGTTTTGGGGGCTACTGAAGATGAGAACCAAGAGGAAGATCTCTCGCTTGGAGCAAGCTTCTGGGTTGCTGATCACAAAGGCCTTGGAGATGTTGGTTTTCATGGAGGACATGTCCAGTATGCGGGCTCTTTCCCGAGCTCCGAGGACTTTCGTATCCATGTAAGTGGTAGGAATGGCTTGCAAGAAATACTCCTCCACAAGATCGGCTCCGAAGAGCAAAATGTGGAAAAGGGCCACGTTGAAGAGCATAAAACACCACTGGTGGGTTCGGAGCTTACAGAAAACCAGCTGTTGAAATGGGGAGAAATAAAAATTAGTGCTCGTTTCCTTCAACATTTGTGCTTTTCAGTTCTTGCTGTGGAGTCAGAAATATTGACGAGAGAAGAGAAAAAAGGGGAGGAAAAGAAAAGAGGGAAGAGAAGAAAAAATATTTGTAGCTCAGGGTTGAACTGTGGGCTCCTTAGTGCTTTCTTAGCAGACATTTAGTTACCGAACTAGGTGGCATCCTTGGTTACTTAGCACTGATGATGTTACCTAGTTGGGTAACGAAACGTCTGCAAGAAAACCACCAAGTTCAGAGAGCACCGTGGAGCCCACAATCAGAAACATAATTATTCACGATAACGTGCTTAGATTAAATGTAGATTTGTTTGGCTATGCGCAGTATTTATATAATGCATAGAGAGAAGAGAGACAAGCATGCAGAGACCAGGATATATAAAAGCCGCCTGAATATCAGCAAAATGCACAGCAGGGGGAAAAAACCATTTGATTTTTAAGTAGGATTTAACTCCTCATTTCAATATTGTCACAAGAGCGTTTGGTGCTCAGGACTCACCTGCATGGTCTTTATGGAAATGCCTCTGGAGTTTTTCGAGGTTGTGTGTTGTGCAGCTTTGGATGCCTGGGGAATGTTTTTGCAATTGGAGTAGCACTTCATGTAGAAAAGCAGGTCGAGTTTCTCTTGTGTCAGTTGCCAAGTTCAGCATTCTTTTTTTATTTTATTTTTCCATCCTCTTTTGAACCTGAGCAAAGCCAGTGTAATTCCAGAAGAGGGTGATTATGTTACATGTTGGCACAGGATTTTTAATTTCTGAGTGGACCACAAGAGAGGCTGCAGAGCTACACACTTGAACGAAGGGGGAGTGTGTGTGAGAGAGAGAGAGGGCAGGGGAGGTCCACTTAAAAAGCTGGAGAGCTTAGTTTTGCAAGATCGGTCCCGAGGAGAAGATCGTGGTTTCTGTGAAAGAAAACTATCATCTGTCTGTCTGTCTGTCTGTCTGTCTATCTATCTACCTACCTACCTATCTAATAGAATACAGTAAAGTACAATAAAAATAAGGATAGAATATAAAATAGAATAGAATTAGAATAAGAATATAAAGTAGAATAAGACTAGAATAAGAATTAGAATAGAAAGTAGAATAGAATTAGAATAAGATTAGAAAATAAAATAGAGATTAGAGAATAAGAATAGAATAGAATATGAAGAATAGAAGAATTATTTACAGATCAAGTATGATTGGACACACAAGGAATTCGTCTTCAGTGCATAAGCTCTCGGTGTACATAAAAGGTATAAGTGATAAATCATGATCATAATCATCATAAAATACACTTTTATATATACATAAAAACACCACACATATATAGGATTCAATGTATTGTTCTATTATAAACAACACATTATTCCACTACAAATAAACCCTGTTTATTTATAAAGCCTGCGGGGACCAAGACGGCCGCATTCCTGGCTCAGCACAGGGCGATCCATTGCCTGGCCAAGCATGCCAGCTTCGCCCGGCATGCGGGAGAGATCTCTTTCCACAGGTGCAGAGCGCGGCCTGGCTCACGCAGACCCCGCGGCTGCCCCACAGCTGCTCGTGCGCGTCTTTGACGGTTTCCATTCGCTTGGGGGGAGAGGGGGCTCGGCTGGAGCCAGGCTCAGAGGCACCGAGCCTGCAAGGCGTGCAGAGGGGCGGACGTGACCTGGATACTTTTTAAAACTTGTTAAGTAACCGAGTTCCTTTGTATTTTAATTTGACTTCCTTTTCTCTCTTTTCAAATCACGTTCGGGGCTCATTACAGACTGGAATATAGGGATAGCTTTGTAACATTCTTCAATTGAAAAGATAAACTGGCTGGACATAAGAAAGAAAAAATAAGATAAGAAAAAGTGACAATGCTGGGTCTGAACTGAATCAAGGAAGAAATTCTCTCTCTCTCTCTCTCTCTCTCTCTCTCTCTCTCTCTCTCTCCCTCTCCCTCTCCATGTCTGTCTGTCTATCTCTATCTCTATTTATCTCTCTATCTCCACCCATCCATCCCTCCATTTACTTATCAGGTAAGAAAAAGTGTGTTAGTACCAATTAGGGTCTGGTTTATCTCTTTCATGACCTCTAATCAACCTTTCACCTTACAATTTACGCCCCTGCTGAACGCAGACCTCACTTTAATGAATATTGGGGGATATTGGGGGATGCAAATATGTAACATGTTTGAACACATGCAAGATTCAGCGTAACAGAGCTGGAAGGGACCGTGTAGGTCCTTGTTCCCCTTGCAAGCCCTGGAGGAAAAGAGGGAAAAGAAACCCAAGCTTCATACTCTATATCAAGGCTGAATTGTAAAAGAATAACACAAACACAGAACAGATACAGATTTTCAATGGCAGAAGATACATTTCTGATCGGGTGCATTTCAATGTGATTTTCTAGAAGCAAACTTCTAAAATTGTAACTAAATAGCTCAATTCACTAAACCAGATTTGCAGTGGAATATTGAAAATTAAGATAACATTTATTACAAGCCCAAAGCTCTAAAAGAAATAAAGGAAGGAAACTGACGTTTTCACAAAGGTTCTCCTAAATTTTGGAGTACAGGCAGTCCTCGACTTATGACCACAATTTAGCCCAAACTTTCTGCTGCTAAGCAAGACAGTTCTTAAGTGAATTTTGCCCCATTTTATGACCTTTCTTGCTGCAGTTGTTATGAATGCAACGGGTAAGTCAGTAACCCAAACATCCGACTTCTGATCATGTGACCGCAGGGATGCTGTAACCATGTGAAAAATAAGTCCTAAATCACCTTTTTTGGTGCCGTTGCAACTTTGAACGGTCACTAAAAGAACCTTTGTAAGTCGAGGACTACCTTTATAAGCCTCAGGGACAAGTGGAAAGGCGGAAGGAAAGCGAAGGAGAGGGTGACCAGCAGGAAAGGGGGTGGACTCTATAAGAGTCCAGGTCACAGTGGCTGAAGGACCAGGTTTAAGGGCAGAAATTCTGGAGAAATTCTGTCTTTGTAATCATTAAGAATCAATAAATAGATAGGCTAGCCTGAAGAAAAAAACCCAACATGGTTACTAGGGATCAAGGAGAACTTGATGGTGCATCATCATCATCATCATCATCAGGTGCACCTAAATTTGTTCCTGGGAGAAGCTGCAAATAGTCTCCGTCGACTAAAAGGGCTCAAGAAAATTACGTTCCCCAGATGCCCTTTAAACTCGGTGCAACCATGTCTAACCCACCTCTACTTAACTCAAGCCTACATTTAGTCTAACCAAGGGGAATATCTGTAGCTCAGATCCTTGGTACTCTCTGAGCTTGCTTGTTTTCTTGCAGACATTTCATTACCCTACTAGGTAACGTCATCAGTGTTAAAGAGAGGAGGGAAGGATTGTGGAGTTGCTAGCACTGATAACATTACCTAGTTTGGGTAATAAAATGTCTGCAAGAAAACAAGCAAGCTCCGAGAGCACCAAGGAGCCCTCCTATATTTAATCTCCTCCTCTTTTCTCCTTTCTTTCCTTCCCCCTTCCTTTCCTTTCCATCCTTCCTTCCACAGATGTCTTCAGGAGGTCCAGAAAGTCAACCAGAATCCTGTGATAGCTCTAATCTTTTTAACATCCATTGGAACAGAAGCAGTGGGGTATTGGAGCTCATCCATCCATCCATCTTGAGCTTAACTGCCTCAATGATGCACTGTGAATTCAAGCGTCCAGATGATCTCAAGAGTGCCTCATGAGCCCGGCTTCCCAGTTCTGAGCTGGAATAACATCCCTTCAGCGTCTGGTTACACAGACTCTCATCTCTTCGGAGAAGAACAATGGACTCAAGAGAATCCCACACGTCTCCTCCCTCCCTTGTGGCTTGTGACTCACTGAAGAGGTGCCTGCGGTTTCTATTTCTGGCTCTGGAGTTTGCATATAAGCCTGGGACTTTACATTTGCATCCTGATTGAAGGGCTCAAGCCTCTCCAGAGCATCCCTAAGACGACAGGATGGGCGTCTACGAAGAAAGAGGGTAAGCAAACTCACTTTGCACGCTGGAAAAACTGATCTGCCCCTTTCCCAAAGTTTCTTTTCAAAAGGCAACCTTGGTTTTTCTTTGAAAACATTTCACTTCTCACCCAAGAAGCTTCTTCGGTTCCTTTCTTGGCTTGGAGACCCGTTCATTCCTAGTCCTCATTTTCATGGGTGGGTTGTTGTTGTTTTTAAGTATGGGCAATGGGATGTGTATCTAAATAACTACTGTTTGTGGGTGTTGTTTTTCTTAGCTAAGCCTACAATTGGCGTTTCCCCTGAAGATGGTGGATTTGGAGGGACGGTTTACGAAGGTTTCCTTTTAGCTGCTGCTGTGACCCCTTCCCTCTCCCAAGTCCAGCTCATAGAGCAACGGAATTTCTTTTAGCATCACAACAATCCTGAGAAGTAGGCAGCCCATGTAAAACAGCCCATGGGAAGTTGTTTTAGTGACATGGCTGAAAAACCGGCGATTTATGCCTTCCTTTGCAGAATTTCTGTTTAAGATAGTGAATGTCTTAAATATATATATAAAAAAAGTATACAAAGTACTGCTGGTGGTGACAGGCATGTGCCATTCCCGAGCCACCTTCCAGGGAAGATAGGCAGCGTACAAATTTAATAAATAAATAAAAGGCGTCTTTTGCCTGGGAACATTTGCCAGCTTTCAAGAACCTTTTTGACTTCTTGGTCTAACCCACAGCCCCGGAGCCTCCCATCTAACCAGCTCTAATCCTGGTTTGCTTCCCTACCCAACAACAAGGGCCTTCAAACTTAGCAAGTTTAAGACTTGTGGACTTCAACTCCTAGGATGCCTGAGCTAACATGACTGGAGGAGGAGGAATTCTGGGAATAAAAGTCCACAAGTCTTAAACTTGCCAAGTTTGCCCAACAATGTTAGCCAGGTGCTGCCCTCTGCCAAGATTTTTAAAAATGTGGGTTTTTTTTATATATGGTGAGGCTGAGTGGCAAAATCCTATTAAAAGGCTGCTCAAATATTGTTCCCTGGAGCTTAGCAATGCCCAACTCTGCTGCTGTTCTCCCTTCGTAGAGAAGTTCCCCATCAAGGCAGATGGGATCAGACGGCCCTTCCAAGAAAGGACTAAAATTAGGAAAGCGGGGACCCACAAGCTCCCCTTCCTTTGGGCATGATCAAAACTCCTTTTAGATCTCTTTAAAATAGTTCTCTGCTTGTTGTTCCCTCTTGAGTCAAAGAATCTGGGGAAGGAGGTGTGGAATCGAGCATCCACAGAATTTCCTTCCTTCTGACACCAGGTTCCCTTTGCAGGGGCAAAATTTACATCTCAGAACATAATAGTTCACTTTCCTTTGGAAGATTTCTTAGAGAAGGACAATAATCACCATTTTTATAACGTTAATGATGGTTCAATCTTGGGTTACTGCAGGGAGCAAATCAAACCAAACCAGAAGCTGGTTAGTTGGAGAACCAAGCCAACTTCGTTCAACAGGGGACGTCCCTTAGAGATTCTTTATGCAAGTAAGTATATTGGCTTTTTCTGTATTTCTCTGTGGGAGGAGCTGACCATGTTCTCTTTTCGTGGGTGATGGGTGGAGAAGAAGACCACCCAGGAGCATTTAGAACAAGGTTTTGATATATATTTTTTTGTTTACAAAAGACTAAACCTTTGAAGCATTTATTGTTCATACTTCATCCAAAAAGCTTGCAGAATAATAATAATAATAATAACCACCTATAAAATGACAGGAAATCAATGGAAAAAGGTCAGGTGAGACAGGGAAATCAAAAAGAATAAGGTAAAGGTAAAGGTTCCCCTCCTTGCACATCCGTGCTAGTCGTTTCCGGCTCTAGGGGCCGGTGCTCATCTCCATTACAAAGCCAAAGAAGAGCCAGCGCTGTCCGAAGACGTCTCCGTGGTCGTGTGGCCGGCAGGACTAAACGCCTTTCAAAGGCGCACAGAGGAACAGCTGTTCCCTTCCCACCAAAGGGGTCCCTATTTTCATACTTGCATTTTTACGTGCTTTCGACCTGCTCAGTTGGCAGAAGCTGCTGGGACAAGGAACGGGAGCTCACTCCATGATGCAGCGCCTTAGCCACTGAGCCACCCCGTCCCCTTCATCATAACAACATCATAAGGCAGCAGCAATTCTTCCTGCTGTAAAAGCATCACAGCACTGAGGGATCAATCGAGTGCCTGTTGGAACGAAAGGGCTCAGAGGCCAAGCCTAAATTCACTGCTTTCATTCACAGTTGGGGGAGTCAGCCCTACGGGCCTCCCTGGTGGGGTGGAGCGTTACAACCCCCTGGATCATGAGTGGCAAATCCTGGGCTCGGTCTCGAGGCAGCGGAGTGGCCTTGGGGTGGCTTCCCTTGATGGCTCCATCTATGCAGCAGGCGGCCACGATGGGCTTGTGTGCCTCAATAGCGTTGAGAGGTAAGCGGGTGTGTTGACGGAAGATCATCTACGGATGGTCGATGGCTGCATTCGTCCACTCTTTTTCTAGCCGTTCTCACCCTTTTCTAAAATCTTTGGGGTTTTATGTTGCTCTGTGTTTGTTGGGAGTCATTCTAGTTGGCGGCATCCAATTAAATAAATAAATCCTCCCCCAACTTTTCTTGGCTCCTGTTGGGGAACGGTAGACTATGTTGGGGGTTTGCAAATCCTGGAGGACCAACAGGGAGTGTGTCTAATGCGAGGTGCTCTCTTTTTTTCCCTTCAATCCCGGTTACTTTTTTCTAAGTTGCTTTTCTCTCCTACCTTCTCAGTCTGAATTTGACTGGATTTCAGCTCCCTCTTCTCGACTCCCGTTGTGCTCGCAGGTTTTATGGAGCCTGTGGAGGCGCCACTGGTTGAGTCACTTGCCGTTTCCCCAGCTTGTCAAGAAATGTTTTGCACCATTCCTTTTCCTTGTGAGATGACTAAGATGCTGTTGGTATTTTTATGATGTCTCTTACTTACAAGGCCAGTTCATTGCACAATGACGTCTGTTCCTTAAAAAAGAAAAAAAACAAACCATAAGCACTTCTAATGCTCCGGAGCTACGATTCCTTTCCAAACAGGTGCAAAGCACAAGTTCCTCTCACTTTTAGAGGCTCTGTTCTTCATTTTCAAAGCTGGTGGCCGACAGCTCTCTAGCCTGGCTTAAAGGAAAATGACTTTCCATCAACAGGGGCCAGCAGTGATTTTCTTCTTCTGAAGGTCCTGCTGCCATTAAGCCACACAGACAAGGAGCTTGGGAGAAAAATGCCTTCGGAATGAACTCAACGCCTGAAGTTTAAATATTTTCCATCGGTTAGGCAAAGCGGTGAATTGAGGCTGAAGGCACAGAGGCAGAAGTCTCTGTCAGCTGAGATATATGGCCTTGAGGAATGCCGTTGGCATCCTTGAGGGTCGAGTTCTTAAAATTGGGCAGACAGGGAGGGTGCCTTCCTGGGTTCACTTAACAGATTAACAGAGTTGGAAGGGACCTTGTTGGTCATCCAGTCCAACCCCCACCCACCCACCCAAGCAGGAGATCCTACACTTAATCAAGAATGTGGGAAGAGACTCAGGTAGCTGTTGAAACCCTGGAAAGCAGCTATAGCCACAGCAGAGCAATAGAAAAAGACCCAAACGGGTCAAAAACGGGGGGAAATACCAGCATTTTTTGGAATTGTGCCCTTAAATAGGCAGCTATTTGCATTTTTTTTTCTTTGTGTTTCTAAATGAAAGGTTTCTATTCTTAGGTTTTTTTCTGATGTTATAATTTTTTAGATGTTAACTTTAGCATTTTAATTCTCAAATACCATCTTATATTTTGATGTTGTACGGTGTCCTGCCCAGAGTCCCTCTTTGAGGAAGACGAGCAGTCCAGAAATGTGAAATATAAATATATAGGAGAGAAGCAACCTGGAGCTAAGGAGAAACTTCCTGATATTGAGAATAATGAACCAGCGGAACCCCTTGCCTCCAGAAGTTGTGAATGCTCCAACACTGGGAGTTTCTAAGAAGAGATTGGGCAGCCATCGGTCTGCAATGGGACAGGCCAGGTTTCCTGCCAAGGCAGGGTGGGTGGGGGTTGGACTAGAAGGCCTCCGAGGTCCCTTCCCACTCGGTTCCTGTGTTAATAACATAACATAACAATATAATATAATACAATACGGTACAATACAACGCAACACATGTATACATACCTACACATGGTTTTAAGAGCAATAATAAGAACCAACCCAATCCAAAACAAACTAAAATTCCCGATTGAAATCTGGGATCCTCCCTTCCTGGGTTGTTCTCTTCTCACTGGGACTCCTAGCCGACTTCCTTGGCCCTCCCGCCCTTCCCATGCCAGCCTTCCCCTCAGCAAAGGGCACACAGCTCACAAGGGCCCTTCTTGATTGAGTTCCTTCTCGTTCTCACATCCCTGGGGCCTCTTTTGCACCTTGTCATTCCTGTTAGAGCTGACAGATTACTTCGACGGGTCCCATTACTGCCCTCTCGAGCCCAACTCAACGTCTCCGGCTCATTCGGTAAAGGCTGTTTGTTGGGTGCTGACTTCACTCGCCTGCCAGCTAAATATGATCTTGGTTCAGAGGGGTCGCGTTAATTTTGAGCCCCCGTGTGGCTGCTGGAAGCCACCTTGGGAAATAGGAACTCTTTGTGGAAAGATTAGCCTTGTTCCCCTGCCAAAAACCCACATTAAGAGTTCAGGTAGGCCTCCATTTAAGGCCACAGTGGTTAAGTGAAACATTGGCTGAGCAAGTTCTGCCCCGTTTCTTGCCACGGTTGTTAAGTGAACCACCGCAGTTGATCAGTTAGCAACCCGGTTGTTAAGTGAATCTGGCTTCCCTGTCGACTTTGCTTGTCAGAAGGTGATCGCATGTCCTTGGGACGCAGCAATGGTCATAAGTGTGAAAAAACGGTCATAAGTCCCTTTTTTCAGTGTAACTTTGAACAGTAAGTCAAGGGCTACCTGTAGTTTATGTTTACTCTGCAATTGTGTTGTACAAGTCCTTGCTTTGGGTCAGTTTCCCCTCCTCTTCCTATCATCTTCTTTTAATGACCCCATAATCTCTTGCGGGGGGAGTCTGGGCTACTGAATGGAGCTGACTGTTTATTGGCCGGATGCCCTTCCTGTCACCAATGCGGAGTTTTGTTCAGCAGATACATTCTCGTTGTGCCAGAGAGAGAAATATCTGCCTTTACCAGGGATTGAATTCGCAGCCTCCTGATTGTGAGGCGAGCGAGAGCTCCACTTCTAGGCCACCACACCACTCTTCCCCTCCTCTTTCTGGGGGGGACAGGGACACTTGCCCTCCTCCCATGCCCAGAACCTGCCCTCCAACTTTCTTCTTCCCTGCTAGGTATGTGCCCGAAATCAATGAGTGGAAGAGAAACGTCGCCCCTCTGAGTGAACCCAAGCAAGATGTAGCTATGGCAGAACTCGGCGGTTACTTATATTGTGCCGGTGGTTTTGATGGGCTGGTTTGCCTCAACACGTTGGAAAGGTAAGCCCAGTTGTGATGCTGATTTGAGGCCGTGCTGTAGTAGCTAATATCTATGGTTGATAGAGTTTTACCTCCCGCAAAGTTAAATAGAAATAGATTGATGTAACATCTAGAGGGAGATGGCGCTGGAGTCAATCATCTTGGGAAGTTTATAGGAGAGAGAGGGGGTGGGGAGGAAGAGAAGGGGAAAGAAGATATGGAGAAAGGGGAGAAGGAGGAGGGTAAAGGATGAATGGAGGAAGAGGAGGAGGAGGAAGATATGGAGAAGAGGAGGAGAAAAAAATACAAACAAGAGAAGTCCAGTCTGTTATCTCAATCCATTCTCTCAAAAACGGCAACTCAGCCCAGGTGGTGAGAAACGTAGGGAGAAGCCATTCCAATTATTCCCTCTTCGGGAACTTCCTTTCAGCTGCAGGGCAGCTACAGTCGTCGGCCATTCTCCTTGCGCTTCCCAAGCCGCTTGGGATGTGCAGGGCAGTCCAGAGCCACGGGAGAGGGAGGCTCTTCCCCAGAGGGCAAAGGGGCAGCAGAACCTGGAATGCCTGGGGGGCAGGAAGGGGGGCAAAGACAGTTCACGGAGGATTTCCATTGTTCATGGCAGGTCGTTGCTTTAGCTTGGCAAGATTCGGTCGGCAGGCAAACAGCAATAAAGGAATTACTCAGAAACAATTCCACCTGTCCTTCTTGGGGCCTGACAATTCTGTATTCAGCATGAAGGCCTCTTACTGAGAATTGTGGGTTTCTTGGTCTTCTTGACTGGCTGCCTAGGACTTGAGGAGCACCGCCTGGAAGAAGCACACTCTACACCTGAACTGCCGTTTTGCAAAATCACCTACTTTCTCACCATGGCTAATTCCTTCCAGATACGACCCTGCTCTGGACAGATGGCAGAAGTTGGCACCTATGATGTGTCGTCGGAAAGGCTTGGGCTTGGCCGTACTGGATGGATGTTTATATGCTGTTGGGGGCTCCGATGGATATTCTCCCTTATGCTCAGGTATATCCTGGCTGCAGGCTAAATTAGCTCTGGTTCTATGTTAGAATAACCAGAATAATCGAATTGGAAGGGACTTTAGAAGTTGTCTAACATTTCAGGGAAATGGTTCGCCAACCTCTTCTTAAAAACCTCCAGTGTTGAAGCACCCATAACTTCTGGAGGCAGATTGTCTCACCAATCCATTGTTCTCACTCGCCCTCATTACTTGAATTCTCTTTCAAACTTTCCAGTTTCTCTCTCTCTGAGCTGTAGCCGGTGCAGCATCGACTAAGATGTCCTACAGTGCATTTTCTGTCTCAAAAATGACAGGAAATAATTTCCCTGTTTTTTTGTGGGGGTTTTTGGCATTTGTGACAGGAAAGAGAAAGGTGAAAATAATTGGTGGGTTGGGAACCAATTTGTTACATAGTTTTGGAAGTGTTTTATATAGTCTCCTGTATCTTTGCATCTCTCTCTCCCTCCCTCCCTCCCTCCCTCCCCCCCCTCTCTCTCTGTGTTCCCCTCACGCAAACATTAAAAATAGAAAATGATTATATGTATCTGTGACGTTAATTGAAATCCAAGCTTCTGACTGATGGGATTCTGTGGGCCGGGAGTGTTGAAGGGTGGAAAAAATGCTTTCCAAGTTCTGATCCTGCTTGGTTTGCAGGAGCGTGCATGGCTGGGTAATTATTATATTAAATTAATTAACGAAAGAACTTAGATCAGGCAATTAGTTAACAAAAACACGCCTACTCTTGTATTCACAAATGCTGTACAATGTCAAAATAGATAAATGTGATACTTAAAGGATAAGCGGTGATAAAAAGAAGTATGGAAAATGACCTGATAGACAGAATGACTGCAGGATAATTTGACCTTAATATGTTTCAAAAGTAATTTTCCTTGCCTCTTCAACAGAAAAAATATATATCAAATAACTCCAGTTATATAGAAGTCCAGTGTGGCCAAACAGCTGTTTTAGCCAACTGCAGAATGCAAAAGATGATAATTGGGTTCAAGTGGTGAATTGATTCCTCAGTTTGACACATGAATGGGTATCAATTCGAAATAGAAAATTATTGATCCCAGAGACTCCAGACATAGCCAAGAGGAACATATGAGTCAATATGTGACAAACAGCAATTGATCTGGTTTTATTAATTGTGTTATTGAATTCAACTCACAATTATGGAAATCATAGAACAGGAACGTAACAGCTGAGTTAATCCTCTTCCTTCTGAATTTCATCTCCAACATTCAATACCACTTTAGTGTTAATACCACTTTATAATCCCTGGGTAAAACCATACTGCATCCAGTTTTGCTCATCACGATGTAAAAAAGATGTTGAGACTCTAGAAAGAGTGCAGAAAAGAGCCACAAAGATGATCAGGGGATTGGAGGCTGAAACATATGAAGAACGGTTGCAGGAATTTCATTAAACATGTCTAGTTTAAAGAAGAGAAGGACTAGGGGGGCCATGATAGCAGCCTTCCCACATTTGAGCCCCAAAGAAGAGGGAGTCAAGCTATTCTCCAAAGCGCCTGGAGGCAGAACAAGAAGCCCTGGGTGGAAACTAACCAAGGAGGGAAGCAACCTAGAACTAAGGAGGAATTTCCTGACAGAGGGAACAGTTAGCCGCAATTAATGATTTGCCTTCAGAAGCTGTGGGTGTTCCATCCCTGGAGGTTTTTTAAGAAGAGACTGGACAACCATATGTCCAGAAGGGTATAGGCTCTCCTGCTTGAGCAGGGGGTTGGACTAGGAGACCTCTAGGGTCCCTTCCAACTCTGTTATTCATTTAATAGGAGTCTATACCACCCACTTCCTGTTTAAAAGCAGGCTAGTCCTTTCAGGCTCTTTTACACATAACGCTTACCTTTTAGGACACAAAGGGTCCCTTTCTGCTTTGGAAACAATTTAATGTGCTAACTTGGCATCTTTTGACACGATCCGAAGCCAAGGCTCTTTAACCCCCTTCCTCTTTCAGTCGAGCGCTACAATCCCACCGAAGACCGGTGGGCCGCCTGCCCTCCGCTCCGCAGCTGTCGTGAAAACCTGGGCTGCGTTGCGTTGCAAGGCAAGATCTATGCCGTCGGTGGGCAGGATGAACTGACCGAACTCTGCACCGCTGAGCGCTTTGATCCCCTCATCAACCGATGGACGCCTGTGAGGCCCATGAGGTCCAAGAGGAGCAAGGTAAGGAGAGCCGGGTCCAGGCAGGAAACAGACAGAAAATGGGACGACCGAACACAAAGAGAAATCTATGATTTTTAACTTGTTATTATTATTATCATCATCATCATCATCTTTTAACGACCCCATAATCCCTTGCGGGATGGAGTCTGGGCAACTGAACGGAGCCAGCAGAGTGTTTACTGGCTGGATGCCCTTCCTGTCACCAATGCGGAGTTTTGTTTAGTGGATATATTCTCAACGTGCCCAGAGAGAGAAATATCTGCCTCTACCCAGAATCGAACTCACAGCCTCTTGATTGTGAGGCGAGAGCTGTACCTCTAGACTACCACACCACTCCAACTGTTGCTATTATCCATATTATCAAATTTATTTGCTGTTCATCTCGCAGTTCAAAGCGACTCGGAGCAGTTCTAGTTCGTTTCCCCATTTGGGGACCTTTTTTTTCTTTATGGACTGGGCAGACGAGCAAATTTCCATCCGCCATCTGTCTCCTGGCCCAGAGAAGAGAGGTTAAATCAGGTTGACTTAGAAAACACTTCTGCCCCTTTTCCACTGGTTGGTCTGCAGGTTAGCCTTGCTGCTATCCATGGGCAACTCCTGGCCATCGGGGGCTACGACGGCATCGTTCACGTTTCGACGGTGGAAGCCTTCGATCTGGACCTCAATGCATGGAGGTAGTCTTGGTATCCCTTTTGCGGAGATGCTTCATCAGGGTGGTTGTGTGTGTGTGTGTTTTCTGAATGGCACCTTCTCATTCTGTTATTTTTTGCTCTGTCGCTCATCATCCAGAGCCTGCAGGTTGGGGATGAGTTGGAAAAACTGGGAAACAAATCCAATAGAAAGGGGGAAAGATCATTAATCTCTCGTACAGGTGGTCCTCGGCTTAGAACCACAATCGGGACCAAAATTTATTTATCTAAGCAAGGCAGTTGTGCCAGATTTAATGGCCTTTTTACGACCTACCCATCTAGGTAGCATCTTCAGAGCGATAAGGCAGAAAGAGCAAACCCATTCTCTTCTAAGCACTGATGATGTTCCCTAGCTGGGTAATGAAATGTCTGCAAGAAAACAGCCAAACTCAAACAGCACCAAGGACCCACAAATTCATTGTCATTGTCATAGTCATTCTCCTCCTCCTCCTCCTCTTCCTCTTCCTCTTCCTCCTCTTCCTCCAACCACACTCCCTTCTAGCACTGATGATGTTCCCTAGTTGGTCATGAAACGTCTGCAAGAAAACCACCAAGCTCAGAGAGCACCAAAGACCCCCACAGTTCAACCCTGAGCTACCAATATTTTTGTCTATTGGTACCTATGTGAGTTCTAGATGTCCATCTTCAATGTATGGACCACTGTTATGTGAAACAACACACAACAGGCTTCTGGAAATTAACACTGCCCCTCATTCCTTCCGTTGCAGAAGTTTTGGGAACATGAAGAGGCGTCACCCAGGTGGAGGCGTCACCGTGATCCAAATGGCCCCTGAAGATGCGGAATCCTTGAAGTCTCCTTGGAGCAGATAATCAGAAGATAAACAAGAACTAGTTCTAGATTCCGATTAGGTAGGGTGAGTTCTTTAGCTAGATCTGAGCTGCCGCAGGACGAAGGAGCTGTACATCCATACTTGAAATAAGATTATTTATGTTATTCGTTCACTTTTCTATAGCCGTCCATCTCAGTCCAGCTGATTCTGGACAGTGAACAATTTCACAACCCTTAATACACTAAATTGAAAAATCGAAGTATGGAGATGCTATTGCTTGCTCCACTATTTATTTTCAGGGTTGGGATCTCCTTGGATCCTGACCTAATATTTTCACCAGTGCCTTCCCAATTGCACCACCAAAACTCAGAAAAAGAAAAAGCTGGCAAGTAGCATAGGTTGGGCCCTTTGCCCAAGTGGTGACTCTACTTCGCACAAGTAGGATCATGAACTCTCTGAGGAGGCCTTTCGTCAGAGGCACATCTTCAGCTTGCGAGATTGTCCCTCCATCCCCCCTTGGCTCACGTCCTCCTGGAAAGGGCCTGCCAGAAGATGCCTCCCCGCAAGGACCCCTGAAAGGGCGAGAGAAGCTTGAAGCCAGGAGAATAAAGTGTTGACAGATGCCAGTCAACCAAATGGATTTCCACTGTCAGCACATGCCAGAAATACAAACCGGGAGGGAAAAACCCCCAAAACAGATGTATAGAAAAGGGGAGGGAGAGATATGGAATTGTGCCAGGAATCCTTGAGCGAGGAAACCCTTGAGATTCCCTGGAATTTAATCCCAAATAAACGATGTACAGCCACAGCTGCCCTTGGTGACTTGCTCATTTTTACTTCGATGGGTATTTCATTAAGTAATTCCAGAACTGTAAGAAATACCTAATGATTCTCCTGCTTGAGAAGGGGGTTGGGCTAGAGGACCTCCAAGGTCCATTCCAACTCTGTTATTAAGCCATTCGAAAAGACTAGGAAAATAAACCAAGTTACGAGTTTCTGAATGAGCAGTAACTGTTATGTTCCCCTGTCTTCCCCAAATGAGCATTTTGCAGTCCAACAGCATCTATTTTCTTCCCTGGGTAGGTTTGAAAGCTCCTCTCGCTGAGATAATTATTTTAAAAGGGAACACTTTGAAAAAACTTTATGGCTTCTCTGCTGCTGGGGCTGCGTTGATTTATTCTCCTGTTCTTGAGTGTTGACGATTCTGGCCAAGGCTTCAATGCATCAGGCGGAGTCCCATTTATTGGCAAAGCCGGTGAATTTTTCACGATCACCCAAGTGACGGAGGGTGTTTTCAAGGTGAAAAGAAGTGAATAATGTGGCTGTCCTTAATCCCATAACTGTGATTTTTAAAAGCTGCTTTTTCTGAGTGGAGTAAATGCGTAGGAGGCATCGGGGTTGGATGCACATTTGAAGCCGATGTTGAATGAGGTCGTCTGTTTCTCCCCATTATCTCCTTATTCTCTCTCTGTATCTTCGGCTTTCTCGTCTTCCTCTTCTCAACTTTACTGTCAATCAGTCTATCTATGTCTGTCTGTCTGCCTCCCTCTCTTATCAATCCATTCTCCCATCCATCTGCCTGCTTGACTTTTCATCCATTTCTCCATTTTTCCATCCCTCCATCCATCATTATTATCTTTCTGTCTGTGTCTGTCTGTCCATCCATCCATCCATCATTATCTATCTATTCATCATTGTCTGCCTTTCTGTCTGCCTCTCTCTCTCTCTCTCCCCTCCTCTAACCAACTGTCTGTCTGTCTATCCCTGTCTGTCTGTCTGTCTGTCTGTCTGTCTGTCTGTCTGTCTGTCTGTCTGTCTATCTATCTATCTATCTATCTATCTATCTATCTCTCTATCCCATCTATCTATCTCTCTATCCCCCATCTATTTGTCTGTCTGTCTGTCTGTCTGTCTGTCTGTCTGTCTGTCTGTCTATCTATCTATCTATCTATCTATCTATCTATCTATCTATCTATCTATCTATCTATCTATCTATCATCTACATCTATCTATCTATCTATCACCTATCCAACTGTGTGTCTGTCTGTCTGTCTCTATCTATCTATCCATCTGTCTTCCCAACTGTCCATCTGAATGTCACCCATCTCTGTTCTCCATTTTACTATCCATCCATCTTTATCCTTCCATGTTATCTATACATTCTCTCTCTCTCTCTGAAGTAAGACATATAAAAACCAATAATTATTCATACACACACACACACACTCAGCTCTCATTAACACACTTCGTGTGCACGCACACACACACACACACACACACACACACACAGGCACCCCAGGCAAAGGAGAGACATGTAAATGTTCCTTCTCCCACCCCACAAAAGGCCGGGGGGGCGTTGCGGCCCCCAGATCTTAAGGCTCTTCCCCCCCCCCCCCCGCTTGAGCGCTGCAAGGAAAGCCCATTCCTGTCCTCTCCCGCTTTCCTTGCTCGGCCGCAAGGTGGCGCCAGAAGACAAGGAGCCGCTCCTGCTCTGGGGATCATTTTGGCAAAGTGGCAGCCGGGCAGCAGCCTCTCCTCCTCCTCCTCCTCCTCTCCTCCTCCTCCTCCTCCTCCTCCTCCTCCTCCTCCTCCTCCTCCTCCTCCTCCCTGAACCTTCAGTGGAGCCGTTTGGAGAGAGGGCGACCTCCCTCAACCTCCGCCCCTCCATCCTGGCAGCGATGGTGAGTGATGGAGAGGTAAGCCCCCTGCCCTCCCCAGAATGTGGCCACGATCCTGCTCTGTCTACAAAGGCAGAGATCCGTGGTTGTCCTCACAGCCCAATCCCAGTTAAAACCTCCCGGGGGCTTTTGGCAGGCGATGGGTGAACCGCAAGAGGCTTGGCTGGGGCAGCTGGCATTGAGCCTCAGAGCCCCACCGTGGGTGGAAAGACGCCGCCTCGGGGCAGCTGCTCAGCTCTGGACCTTGTCCAGGGGAGCCCACCCCAGACCCCCGCCGTGATGTCTTCGGAGGAGAGTCCTGGTCCACCCAGAGGCTGCCACCCCGCTGGCCAGGATGCCAGGCCGGGAGCCCAGCCCAGCCCAGGATGCTATGCCAACCAGACTTTGGCCTGGATGATGACCACAGGCAAAGGTCAGTGGCAAAAGAGGAGCAGGCGTGACCGGCTTCGTCTCGCCGGATTGAAATCCTGCATTGGGTTGAATCATAGAATTAACAGAGTTGGGAGGGACCTTGGAGGTCATCTAGTCCATCCAGTCTATTCCAAATATCTGCCTCTACCTAGGATCAAACTCGCAGCCTCCTGATTGTGAGGCGAGAGCTGCACCTCTAGGCCGCCGGAGCTGAGGGCCCCAACTGGGTGGGCTCCTAAAGGATCTGATTTCTACCCCACCCCCCAAGCTTCCAAACTCCTGTAACTAACTCAGAGGACCAGGAAGGTGGCAGCTGCTGAGATTTGACCCACCCAGGTTAAGCAGGCTGTGCGAACACCACGCAAAATGCTCCCCCAGCAGAAGGGAGTAGCGGTTATTCCTAAACGTGGTTTGTTTGAGCCTGGCAGGATTTAATGGTTGAGTGAAAGAGTTGGCAGAGCAGCAGCTTCCTTAGAGGGAAGGCCAACTGTGGTTGGCAGAAACTGGCTCCGATCCTTCGGTCGGTCTTCCGGATGCAGCGAGGGTCACCGTAAGCATCCACGGGAGTGGTTGGGCTCAAAAATTAAAAGGGTGGCTGCAATCATGCAAATGCAGCTCTACATCTTTCTTTTTCTTTTATTTATTGTTTTGAATAGAATAGAATAGCATAGCATAGCATAGCATAGCATAGCATAGCATAGCATAGCATAGCATAGCATAGCATAGAATAGAATAGAATAGAATAGAATAGAATAGAATAGAATAATAATGGAATGGAATGGAATGGAATGGAATGGAATGGAATAGAATGGAATAGAATAAGGAATGGAATGGAATGGAATGGAATAGAATAAGAGTAGAGTCCTGCCTTCTGATGGATGATTGAGAATCTCTGCAGACTTTTAACTGAAAGAAATGGGGATGAGAAGTAGGTGTAGATTGTCCAAACAGCAATAGATCTGCAATAGCAGCAGAGGCACACAAATTGCACAAACGGAACCCACAAGGAGGGCCTAGAATTAACGTTAAACCGGAAAAATCCAGAGTCCCAAGGCTTAAAGTCTCCGAACTTCCAACCTTCCAAAGAAACACAAATGACTCTGACCAGATAACCCAGTTCCAAAGTCTTGCTTTGGCAATCAGGAATATACAGATTAAAACTTCCTCTTGGGCACAGAGAGCGGACTTTAGAGCCAAAGGCCACCCCTCACCTTTCCCCAGAGCTTCTCCAAGAAAGGGATTTTTGAAGGATGGGGCAGAGGAACAAATTAGCTACACCAGCGTAAAAAGCCACTGTAAAACAGTTCCGGGGCAGTTCTCCTGTCTTTTCCAAGCCTTTGGAGGGGTTGCTTTTGATGGGCTGAGCTGGGAAGGGAAAACATGACAGGGCTTAAAGTAATAAAGCAAATGCAAGATCGGCTACCAAACAGGTGGAAAGTTTTGCGGGAAGCCAACTGCCATTCCTGGTTAGCTCCTTCCAGCAAGTACCACTTACCCTCCTTTCTTAGGAACCAACAGTGGCTCTTAACATAAACGTTTATCCTCCGTTTGAAAAGGCGTCAGAGAGAAGAATGTCAGAAATCAGGGACAAAATGAATCTGATATAGGGCAGAACCATTCCCCGTAGTCATAATTAGCCTGGAAGGGACCTTGGAGGTCTTCTAGTCCAACCCTTTGCCCCAAGCAGGGGTCCTTATATCATCTCAGTCTTCCTAGAATCAGAATCATTAAGCTGGAAGGGACCTTGGAGGTCTTCTAGTCCAACCCACTCCTAGGATGGATCAGAACTTTTCAATCTCCAGCTTTTAAAAAAAGAGAAAGAGAAAAGATGAAGGATTTCTTTTTTTTTGGGGGATTGCCAGAGTGGGCTAAGGAAACATATTTAAGTTTTCTCTCCCTAGATCTGTTTCTAGGAGAAAATTCATGGAGGCGTCATTATTAACTACAGTGGTGGTAATCTCCGTCTCCCGTAATGAACCCTCTACTTAAAGGAGAGAGAGAGAGAGAGAGAGAGCGGATGATTGAAGGAGAGGAAGGGGGCAGAGGGAGAAAGCTGTAAGGGATGAGTTTCAAATTCCTTAGTAATTGATAAGCTCCTGTCCCCATGAATCTGTAATGCACAGCTTGTAACTTTCATGTATTTAATGAGCAACAAGATGTTTTTTTTTTCTTCTTTACATTAGACAGCGAACATTCTGGAGCTGTCGTGAGCAAACAGTACTCTAAAGCTAATTTAAAGCAACCAGTTAATGCTTGTATTTGATTGAGGGTTGGGGGAGAAGCGGGGATCACAATACAGAATCAGAATGGAGAATGGAAGGGACCCTGGAGGTCTTCTAGTCCAGCCCCCCACTCAAGCAGGAGACCCTATGCCATTCCAGACAAGTGGCTGTCCAGTCTCTTCTTGAAAACCTCCAGTGATGAAGTACCTACAACTTCTGTTCCTCTGGTCAATTGTTCCCACTGTCAGGAATTTCCTCCTTAATTCCAGGTTGCTTCTCTCTTGATCAGTTTCCCTCTGTTGCTTCTTGTCCTGCCTTCAGGGGCTTTGGAGAATAGCTTGACCCCCTAATAATAATAATAATAATAATAATAATAATAATTAATAATAATAATAATAATAATAATAATAATAATAACAACAACAACAACAACAACAACAACAGCTGTTTTTGCCTTGCACCTGATTCTTTGCATCCAGCCCAATATCGCAACTCTGACGGGTCTCTACTGCCAGCTAACCTTGCTCCAATTTTTTTTTTGCAATCTTCCAACTGGGATTTGCTAATTTTCCTGGACCGACGCAGGCCGGAGATTTGGGGGTTTAACTAGCGAGTCAAAATAAGGTTTATCATTAGAGTGTCCATTTCCCGCTCTCTCTCTCGTGCCACTTGTCCCCCTTCCTTCCCCTGGCTGTTTCCTCTGCTGCCTCTTTCCCATGTGAAAACTCTTGTTGGGAAAGAGAAGGGACGGTTTGCTGGGAATCTCCTGTTACCTCCTGTTGACCATATAAGGGAACCAGCCATGGTTGGCGTGTTGCTGAAGGAAAGAAGGAAAGATTCCTCGTCAAGTAGTTTTAGCTCAGGGTAGCATGAGCGAGAATCAACTCGAAAGAGGCCAGGGTCTCAAGTTGACCCACTGAGAGGTTCCTTTGAGGCTGGAGGTATTTCAGACCTTTCCTCCAGAGCAGAAGCAGCAGACCAGTGCTGGCCACTGTGAGGTCCAGAAGTGTCCTGGATGGGACCGAAAATTGATCTCCCAATCACGTAGATGTCTGGAGGTCCCCTCGCCGAGATGCTTGGCTCTCTTCCTGGGCGTGTGTGTGTGTGTGTGGGGGCAACTAAAGGCAGTTATTTATAATCCGCTATTTATATCTGACATACAAGATGAATAATACACTGACTTTTTAAAAGGCTCTGTGCTTCCCCGGCTGTCCGAACGAGCTGCGTCCAGGGCTGAGAGAGAGTGGGTGGGGGAACTTGGCGTGGATTGCAGTGACGTCTTATTCGGTGTGCCATGGCCGCAAGACCAAGGCATTGCGTGGGAGCCCCTCCAGGTTTTGGCACGTAGGCTTAGATTTGGCTTTCACTCTGATCGTTGAAGATGCCCCATCAATGTGAGGAACAGAAGACCCCCGAAGGAAGGTGTTGCTCATGAGCATTTAGAAGGCAAAGGGTTAAACGTAGCTTGAATTTGGTGAGTTTGGTCTTTGGGAAGGAACCAACCTCTGTCTTGTGGGCTCACTTTGACTGCCTTCCTTCCTTCCTTCCTTCCTTAAAAAAACACGATAATTGGAGCTGACCTTTGCTAATCCCTTTGGACCTCTGAAGTCCAAGGGGCCACTGGATCAGAGATCTATAAATGCTTAACCAATGGTGAGAAGGAGGCCGCGGTGTTGGCGTTCATCAAAGATAACTAAGGGGCTTCGTTCACTCATCGATCAAGAGAGACCTGCGCTGGAGACCCTTGGCTGCTGGCAAGTTCAGAAACCAGAGCTAACTTCGTACAAGTTTGGTAGATCGCCTTCCTGGCCCCTTTGGCTTGGTCTGGGCATCGCACAGCCCTCTGGATGTGGCTGGACTATGACTCCCAGCATGCTTTGCCCCTGGGATGGCTTAGTTTCGAGAGAGTTGAGGGCGAGTCACAGCTTTCCTGGCATCGGGTTGAAAAATATACAATGGAGGGTTAATCGGGTGGACTTCTTGTCATGCCGTGGTCCTAAGCCAGGAGCTCTGCTATCTGGGAGGGATGGAAGCTGCAATGTGATACAGGAGGACTGTGTGCCAGGCTGGGCGGGGGGGTGGGGGGTGGGTTGGGTCGGTCTATCTCAGGACCCCCCTTGTGTGGGGGGTATTTTCACCAAGCAATCCTAGACCACTGTTCTAAACCCTCTGGTAGCAAGAAGGCTAGTAGTTACTCTCCCTGAAGCTGTCCCTGCCAAGCAAAACTCTTAGACGGCTCTCTTTTGTCCATCATTGGTTTCTGAGGCTTCCGAAGCTCACTTGGATATGTTGGTAGTGCTCTGTGGACAAGGAGATCCCCAGCATGGCTTCACCCAATCGTCTTCCCTGCCAGGAAGATCTCTCTGGGCAAAGGTAGACTGCAGAGGGTTTTGGAGACTATCTATCTATCTATCTATCTATCTATCTATCTATCTATCTATCTATCTATCATCTACCTACCTACCTACCTACCTATTTACCTACCTACCTACATCTCTCTCTCTTATCTCTCTCTCTCTAGCTATCTATCATCTAGCTATCTATCTCTACCTACCTACCTATTTACCTATCTACCTATCTACATCTCTCTCTTATCTCTCTCCCATCTATCTATCTATCTGTCTGTCTGTCTGCCTGCCTGCCTGCCTGTCTGTCTAATCTATTATTTGTATCTATCTATCTATATTTATCATCTGTAATTTTTTCCTGTCTCTATCATGTCTCTCTCTCTCTCTCTCTCTCTCTTATCTCTCTTTCTCTTATCTTGTTCTCTCTCTCTCTCTCCTGTCTCTCTCTCTCTCCCTCCCCTCTCTGGAAGTCTTGGCTGTAGTTCTCATGTACCCCAAATAGTGCCAGCAAAGCCCCCCCAGGAGACAGTGAGTAAATGCATGGCTGGGGAAGTCAACTCACCTGTCTTAAATTTCAACCCCAATGGGAATGAGGTGACATTTCTGTCATGGCCTTCAGCCTTTTCCCTGCATGCTGCCAAAGAGAGAGAATGGCCTTTAGCTCAGAAAAAAAATGTCAGATGCTGCATCGGGGAATTTCACTCTTAAATTGTGTTCCAGGTGGATTCACTTACAAGACCAGAGATGGGCTAAGCAACCTTGTTTGTCTAAGCTGCGGGGCTGCCTGTCTGAATAACACTCTATTTAACACTCTATTGATTTTCTCCTCGGGGCGAAAGCCCTGGATTGTGCTGAGTAAACTTGGTCCTCTTATCTTTATTTCCCACAACAAGGGGGAATCTTGATTTGTGGGGTTGACCGCTGGTTCAAAGTTGAGAACCAAGTCCTTTTATCATAAAAATTAGCACCTTTGCCTGCTTTTGAAAGGGCCCCCACTCCGGGATCCAAACTCTCCCGGGAGAGACAATCGGTGTCTTGCAATATCACAACAGGCGTTCCGAGTCCACGTTCCTTCTCTCCAGAAGGCCTAACTGGGTGCCCAGCCATCTAATCGTGGGGACGACCCCTTTCTCGGGGGCCAAATCTTCTGGCCTGTCAAGCATTTTCCCACCCCACATGCTTTGCTTGTGTTTTGACCTGTGGGGTCTGATATGGTATTACAAGGCCATTTGCTAGTTTTGGCTGCGCCTGCTTTGTTCTGGAGACTCCCAATTGTTCCTTGGGCTGGATCTATCCATCAGGCAGTCTCCACTGAGTTAGGTACGCCTAGCCTACAGAAGGGAAGGATGAAGGAGGACATCAGTGCGGCCTTCCTTGGAAATCCACAGAGCCTAGTGGATTGGCCTCTTCTCTAAAGCATTAGAGGCAGGACAAGAAGCAGCAGGTAGAATAACAATAGCACTTAGATTTATACACCGCTTCGCAGCCCCCTCTAAGCAGTTGACAAAGTCAGCCTCTTGCCCCCGACAATCTGGGTCCTCACTTTACCCACCTTGGAAGGAGGGAAGGCTGAGCCAACCGTGAACCGGTCAGGATCGAACTGCTGGCAGTTGGCAGAGTTAGCCTTCGATCCTGCATTCTAACCACTGCACCCCCAGGGCTCTTCTAGAAGCTTCTTCAGGAGAGATCCCACCTAGAACTAAGGAGAAATTTCCCGACAGTGAGAACAATGAATCCGTGCCTCCCATATTGTGGGTGCTCCGTCTCGGGAGGTTTTCAGCCATTGGACTGAAATGCTTCAGCAGGAGGCCCCTTCCAGCCCTAGAAGCCTAAGATCTGCAAGTTCCAGTCCTCCAATGTCTTGGGCAGGGACCATTTCTTCTCTGCCACTCCTTAAATTTGGCAAGCAATGTCCAATATAACAGTGGTTGTCTTGTGGTTATAGAGCAATGAAAGGGAGGGAAGTGATTAAATCCGTAGGGAATATTAGATGGGTTTTGTTTCTACGAACATTCTGTCCAATCCAATTTCTTTTGAGCCATTTTCTCGACGGGCTCTGGCATTCTTTCTGGGTGTGACTCAACCCATCTCTGAAAAGGCACAAACAGTCGTGCAAACTTACAATGGGAACTATGGAGGACTGGAAGTGACACCTGGTGGGCGCCAAGAACGTTTCTTCTGACTTTGGAGTCTAACCACTCTAGTTTATAAATATTTTATTGTTTTGTATCACAAATTCCATTTCTATAGTGAGCAGTGTGCTTTCTAGGTGTCCAGAGTGTTACAATATAAACATCATCACAATCATTATAATCACGTACATACCACCATATATAAGATATCAATTGTTATTAGAAAGTATAACGTAAAGGTAAAGGCTCCCCTTGCACATAGGTGCTCGTCGTTTCTGGCTCTAGGGGGCAGTGTTTGCATATGACTAACTAGGATAATAAGTGATTAATATATGAATAACTAAATATGCATTTTCCTTGCTGTATTTTTCGGATAGAATCCCCAATAGAAATATTTCTGGTTTTAAATCGATAAGTTGTTTTATCATTTTTTTCCAACCACGTATGTATTTTTGAATTTTTTATTTTTGCTTTTGGGCAAGTCCACCACGTGTGATAATATGGCCCAGGTATCTGGTGGCGCTTCTTGAAGCTTCTCTTGATGTTCAACCCAAACCCAGCGGATGGTTTTCTTGGCATGGGAGTCGATCCCGAAGATCTCGTTGTTTTTCTGTGTTGACTTGCTCTCGGGATAGAGACGTTTCTTCGAACGTTCACCTGAACCTCGCCCTGGAAGCCACTTGGGATCCTGTCCTTGGGGCATCAGCAAAAGAGAGAAGCTTTTGGCCATTTGTCAGAAAGGGTGCAGGGCCTCCTGCTTGGGCGGGGGGGTTGGACTAGATGACCCACAAGGTCCCTTCCAACTCTGTTAATCTGATTGGCTCTCCCCTTCAAAGCTCTTCTGCTCTTGACCGACGTGCTTGGTTTTTATCCAGAGAGCCAATTTTATTTGTTTATTTTAATTTTTTCCCCTCTCAGCAATGTTTCAACGTTTCCCTCAAGCCAGTTGAGGGAAATTTTTCTTGACTGGTGTTCTGGGCGATCCAGTCCTTGTTCTCCCAGCTCCGCAACAACGGAGATTTAAATAACCTCTTATAATGGAGTGTTTGGCTTCGGGAAACCAGCAAAGCCACCACGCGTGACCTTTTCATTTTTCTGCTTTCTGCCCTCTCCACAATGCCTTCCTCTCAATATATTTCATGAGCTAATTGGGCCAGAGGAATTCAAACCTTCATTATTATTATTTTTTTGCTGAATGGGTTTTTAAAATCAGGAAATTGCACTTTGGCGTTTGGGGCGAGTGGCTGGGGTTTTTTTCCCCTCTCCCAATCTGCTTCACGAAAGCCTCCGCACTGATTAGTAAGTAGGGAATTGCTTCCTTCCTTCCAAATGTTGCAAAGGTTTTTTTTTTTTTTTTTAAATATGATTTTTTTTAAATGGAAAGCTTAAATATCCATTAAAAACATTTAGCTCTCAGAATCCAGTTCAAATAATCAAATGCAAAAAAGAAAGACAATGTTATACTACTGCGCCTCAGTTTCTCCTTAGGGAATATCACAAATGCCCACTGAAAGAGCAGGAATCTTGAGGCATTTAAATCTTAATTAACTGAAATACTTATGGAAAATCCATTTGGTTAATAAATGGTTATTCAACACTCTGCAGTTCACAAACAATATCTCTATCTCTTTAAGCACAAAGACTGTCTTCTGGACTTTCAGTTCTTGTTCCTAGCCAGCCACATTAGTTTGAGGGATGGGCTTTGTAGTTCCTCGCATTGGAAAATTCCACTTCATTGTGCTAAACTGATAAAGAAGTATCTGTAACTCAGGGTTGAACTGAGGTTGGTGGTTTGCTTGCAGAGGTTTCATTACCCAATTGCGTTTGCAACTGGAAATAAACAGGCAGCAATCACCACCCCCACACTCACTAGCACTGATGACATTACCTAGTTTGGTCATGAAACGTCTGCAAGAAAACCACCAAGCTCAGAGAGCAGCAAGGACCCCACACTCCTCCTCCTCCTCCTCCTCCCTGCAAACTCCACTCGCTTCTAGCACTGATGATGTTACCTGGTTGGGTAACGAAACGTCTGCAAGAAAACCACCCAGCTCAGACAAAACCAAGCAAAGGTGAGCCCAAGTGAGAAATTCAAGAGAAGCCAAATCTTCCCATGTTAAGAGGTACAAATTCGATTCAGAAAGTCCCTGTTTGAATTGGGGTGTCTTCGCTTTCCCTATAGGGGCTGGAATTAGCATAGTATGATCCCAACAACCTACCACATCTGATAACTGCCTTTCTCCTTCTACTCCAGTGAAATCCTTGATGCCTTCCTCCACCCTTTCCGGAAATACAAGGGTCGTTTCATCCTCTAGAAAGCTCATCCTTTTTTTTCCAGCACCCCAAGGGAATTCTTTGAGTCTGGGAAAGTAAGGAAGGGGGGGGGGAACCCTCAAAGATGACAGACAAAGTCCAGGCGCACATTCCAATCTTTCTTATCCGGTGATTTGTTATCCATCCAGCAAGGAGAGAGTCAAAAATAGGATAAAACCATTGAGAAACAAAACTACAACAGTATCTTTGGGGGGAAGTGCAGAGAAGAGCCACTAGGATGATTGAAGGCCTGGAGAGTAAAGTATGCGAAGAAGAACGGTTGCCGGAACTGGGTTTGGCCAGCCCAGAGAAAAGAAGGACAAAGGAAGGACAGGATAGGAGCCTTCCGGTATTTGAGGGGCTGCCCCAAAGAAGAGGAAGGGGTCCACCTCTTCTCCAAAGCCCCAGAAGGCAAAAACAACAACAACAACAACAACAACAACAATGGGTGGAAATGAACCAAGGACAGAAGCGACCTGGAATTGAGGAGAAACTTCCTAACAGGGAGGACCATTCACCAGGGGAACTGCTTGCCACCAGAAGCTGTGGGTGCTTCATCAACGGAAGGTTTTAAGAAGAGACGGGACAGCCATTTGTCTGAAATGGGATAGGATCTCCTGCTTGAACAAGGGGTTGGTCTAGAAGACCTCCAAGGTCCCTTCGGGCTCTATTCTGATTGATGGGCTATTATCGTGCCTCAATATACCACAGTTTTTTAAAAAGAGGGCTAGGGAAACTCCTTCCTGCTTTCCAAGACTCTGTAGCCAAATATTTTTTCCCCCCTTGCATTCAACTTCATGAGGCTCTTTGCAAATTGAGCTTTCATTGTCAAGGCGTTGCTGTTAGAAACTCGACCGCCAGTCTGTTCCATTTTGAGAAATCGGCCTTTGCCCCGGGCAGTTTCTCTCAGTCTTTAGCTGAAATCTACCGCTCCTTCGCACCGTCCACCCTTATAACATCTTCTCCTGCCCTTTGCAATGCCAGGTAGCACCCCAGTTTCACCTCCTATCCTTTGAGCATGTGCAGAAGCTCTCATCTCTTCTTAGCATCCTTTCCCCGCCAGCTAAACTGCATTAACTGCTAAAGCAGATGTTAGATAAGTGGAGAGCAGGGTGGGGCTTATAAAAAAATAAGAGAAATATTGGCTGCCTTCCACAGAATTTGAATCTCTCTCTCTGTGTGTTTTTCTTCCTCTTTCTCTGTCTCTGTCTCTGTCTCTCTCTCTCTATATATATATCTATTTCACTCCGTTTCTGTTTCTCTCTGTCTCTCTATAAATCCCTCTCTCTGTGTTTCTCTCCCTCCCCCCTTCTCTCTCTGTGTCTCTGTCTCTGTCTCTGTCTCTCTCTCTCTCTCTCTCTCTATTTATCTATCTCTCTATCTCTATCTATCTCTATTATCTATCTATCTATCTATCTATCTATCTATCTATCTATCTATCTATCTATCTATCTATCTATCTATCTATCTATCTATCTATCTATCTCTGTTTCTCTATGTGTGTGTATGTGTGTGTGTTTCTCTCTCTGTCTCTCTTTCTCTCATTTTTTGCATCACCACCACGTGGCAGCAAGAGGAGCCTGTGCCTTCAGCGTCTTCCCTTTCTCTCTTTGTGAGGGGCTGGGTCCTTACTGTGGGGGTTTTGTGTGTGTGTGTGTGTGTGTGGATAAAGGCCTGTTTGGTTTGATCTCTTTTGCATTCAGTCTGAGAAAAGCCAGGGGATCGACCAACGAAGTAGGTCCCGGGTTGGTGGAAGAGAACGAAGAGATTCCCGTGGTTTTTTTTAAAGAAAACACCCATCGCAAAGCCATGGCTTGGCTGGTGGATCCTGCCTGCTTTTCAGAAGCCGGATGGGGTGGGGGGCTTCCCGGCTGCTGGGCTTGATTGGAGAAGGGGGGGGGTTGCGGAGGGAGCAAGAGCGCGAGAGAGCTGCCTTCGCCTCAGCCTGGAGATGCTCGCCCCCAGGATGACGGTGAGGTGTTATTCCCGGAGGGAAGAGGTCTCCCAAAAGCTGGCCAGGTGAGTGTTGGCTGGAAACGGAAACAGACCATCTGCCTTCAGAAATGGACAACTGACATTTGGGGAGCCTGGTCTGATATTCTTTTTTTGGGGGGTGGGAAGTGGGGAAAAGGATGGGGGGGAGAAATGTGACAGTGTTGGGTTGAAAAAGCAGTTCTTTGGTGCCTGGTGATGCTGTAAGTTGAACTCACAAACCTTAGAATCAGAATAGAGCTGGAAGGGACCCTGGAGGTCTTCTAGTCCAGCCCCCTGCTCCTGCAGGAAACCCTGTACCATTTCAGACCAGTGGCTCTCCAGTCCCTTCTTAGAAACCTTCTTAGAAACCTCCACGACTTCTGGAGGGAAGAAGCCCAGGTTTCGTGTTTAGGGAAGGAAACCTCGGTCCAACTTCTAAGCCCCTTTCCATCATTTTTGCCTGGATTCTTCCTGCATCCAAGGCAGAATCTCTTTAAAAGAAGGTGTGTCTCTGCCGGAGAGTCATCACTTCATGAAGGAGAGAAGCAACCTAGCACCAACAGTGAGAACAATTAATCGGTGGAACAGCTGACCACCAGAAGTTGTGGATGCTCCATCCCTGGAGCTTTTCTAAAAGAGATTAGACAGCCCTTTGTCTGAAAACGGTGCAGGCTTTCCTGCTGAGGAAGGGGGATAGACTAGAAGACCTTCCAATTCTGCTATTCTGTTTTCCCTCTTTTTTAAAAAAATTATACTTTATTGATTTTAGAACTAAAATAGACCAACAACACACACATAAATGCAAGAGAGAAAAAGAAGACAAGAAAGAGAGAAAAAAGGATAGAAAGAAAAAGATAGAAAACAGTTTTTTTTCTCTTAACGCTGTGCAACAGAGACGCTTTGCCTATGTCAGTGAAGGGGCTGCAAAGGTTTCGCAGAAGGAGCTCCCTTTGGCGGCCAGGCTGACCGGCTGCGTGTCTGTGCCCATCACCGGTGGGGTTCATTTCCTTGTCCCCCACATCGCAGATGAAGGCGGAGAGTCCTTAGTAAACACTCCTGCCGTTCTGTAGAAAGCAGGGTGAGGTGTGCTTAAATCCGACTTAAATTCCCAGTGAGGTTTGTCTTTTAGCTGTGAAGAACTCTTGATGCTCTTGTGTCGGAATAACCCAGCATGGTTGACACAAAACTCTTGGCACCTCTTAAGGTTGCCCTGGAGATGCCAAAAGAAAAAAGAAAAGAAAAAAAGACTTCACCTGGAACATTCTGCATTCAAAGGAAGGACTCTGTGCTACGGTTGCAAGCAAAGTTTTGTTGTAGGCTGTGACTTTTTCTCACAACAGTAATCCAAACAGCTCGAGGCACAATGAGACAGCACACAGACGGAGGTATAGATATATTCTGCCAGTCATGGCTGAGCCACTGTTCAAACCACGGCTTGACTTAATTCATCGCCTTCCTCTTGGTGTTGGGAGGGAAGAGAACTCTAGTTGAAAGGTCTGGGAGGGGTTGGTTTTGTGTGTCCCCCCCCCCCCGGTGTCTCTGATCTTGAAAGGAGCTCAATCATTCCAGGGCTGTCTGGTTCTCCTGCAGCCCGCTCCAAAGATGTGACGGTCACTGTAGGGAAACCCTCTGCTGGATACCTGAAGGTCTCCCTTCAGGATGCCAGGCAGGGATAACTCTTTTGAGGAGGGGAGTTAGTGGACACTGTGACTTTTCGCTAACTTGGTACATCCTCTCGTCAAACTCATGGTTTAAAATAAATTGCCCTTAATGTTAAAAAAAAAAAAAAATGGGCTGTGGATTTTGACACGGGAAGATATTCCAGAGCATCTGATAGGACAGGATTGGAAGTTGAATTTGGGGGCTAGAATTTAAGAGAGGGGGGATAAAAAAATAACAATATTTTGCCATCTTCCCTCTGTGAATGTTATTTTTCTTGGATTTCTTTTTTCCTGTTCAAATGTTTACTCGAGGGGATTTATTTGCTTCTGAGCTTGCAATGAGTGAGAGGGCTATGAAAAGAAATGTAAGACAAAGAGAAATTAGGACTCTTTGAAAGAACTTAGTGAGTCAGGAAGCAGATTTAGACCAAGCAGAAGTTCTCGGTTGCCCACGGAATGGACAGGAAAATAATGGTCTGTTCTGGTGTTTTATATTTGGATACACTTTTTGCGTGCCGCTTTTGTGAATGTTGTGTCTTCATGTTGTGTTCTGTGACGCCATACAAAATAAATAAATGGAACTGACTGAATGAAGGTACGTTAATTAATGCACATTGTGTTGATAACATTCCGTCGTCTCCCAGCGGCTCTTGCAATGAGAAAGAAAAAGGAACGGAATGATTTTTGCTGAAGGAGGAGGAATCCATAGAACGGGATTCAGGAAGGGAGAGGAGGAGGCGATGCTGGCTTTAAAAGGGTGGAACCGCCGCCCGCCTCTTCAGTCGGCTCTTCCATAAGCCCTTTCGTTGATCTTTTGGCCCTTGCTTGCCTGGGAAACATTTGAGTGGCCTAAAACCGGAATCTGGGCAGTCCTCGACGTACGACGGCAATCGAGTCCATCATCTCTGTGGCCAAGTGAGACAGTGGTTGAGAGTGAAGACTTCCCCCATTGGGCGACCTGAGCCCTGGTCAGATTAGTGACACGGTCGTTGAGCGAATCCGGCTCCCCTGTTGACTTGGCTCATCAGAAGGTTGCCAAAGGGACCCTGCCACTGTCATAAATGTGAGTCAGTTGCCGAATGCCCGAATCCCGGCCCCGTGACCAGGGGATGCAGCGGAGGCAAGGGAGGAAAACAGCCACCAGTCCCTTTTTCTCCTCTGCTGTTGCTCAAAAGTCGGATGCTCAACAATGGGTTCCTATTTATGACGGTCGCCAGGGGTCACGTGATCCTCTTTTGCGACCTTCTGACAAGCAGAGTCCGGGAGTAGCCAGATTCACTTAACGACTGGGCCAAGAAAGGTCGCAAAATGGATGAAAACCCACATAACAAACGTCTCCCTTAGCATTTGGGGCTCAGCATTTGTGGTCTGTCAAGGGCAACCTGTCCTGGGCCGGCCGGGGCCCTCGGCTCTCAGCCAGTCACCCAGGGCCCCACGCTTTCACAGAGGACCTTGCAGTCACGCGGAGGGGGGGGGGATAGAGAGTCCCAGCAGGGAACACACCCCAATGGAAAAGGCTGCCTTGGGGCCTGGCCGAACTAGGAATTGAGAGGTCCATGTCCTTCCAGCCCCTTCTGGACTTTGTGCCTGAGATCAGGGGGGAAATGGAATTGGGTTTTCCTTCCTTCCTTCCTTCCTTCCTTCCTTCCTTCCTTCCTTCCTTCCTTCCTTCCTTCCTTCCTTCCTTCCTTCCTTCCTTCCTTCCTTTTCTTCCTTCCTTCCTCTGGGTTTTGTTGATTAGATATGTTTGTTGTTATACTAATGGCTGGTATGTATTCATGTGTAAAAGTAAAAAGTTCAGGCTGTAACGTTACTATCTTATTCTACTGGGCTGAAAAGAGTGGTAGGTCAATGTTTTTCTTTCTTTCTTTTTTTCACCTTTATTCTATACTTCTTTGTCTTCTCTTTTTCCTCTCCATTTCCCCCCACGATTTTCACTTTCTTTTGCATTCTACATCTGGATAAACTTAATAAAAGTATTTTTTTTTCAAAAAGTCCACATCATTCCAACAATGTTAGTTTCCTTGCAAATTAAGCACAGGTTTGCCAAGCGATCATTTGCCCCCCTGCTTTCCTCTGCCATCTGTCTCAGACGTGGCATTGAGGCCCATTATCCCCGTTTCCCACCTCCAATATCTCCCCCTTTTTTTCCCCTGTGGGAGGGACCCCAGGGCTGTAAAAAGAGTTGGCTGTAAAGAGCTGCTTGCTTGCGTGCGTGTGTGTGTGTTCTTGTTCAGAAGGGAAAAGGAGGGATAGGAAAGACAGGGAGAATTTCCTAGTCTTGAGGCTGAAAAATACAAGGAAGAGGGGGTCTACTTCATAGGCTCTGGTCCTTCCCTTGGAGCTGGGACAACCAGCTTTCTACTACCCAAGAGGGACTCTAAGCCACACCTGGGAAGGACCATTTTTGCGAAGGAGGGTTAGTACTTGGCAGGGACTCCCTTTTTCTGTTTGCATCCAACTTGCAGGGGGAGAGGGCAATCTGCCTCCAGCCTCTCACTCTCTCCCCTCCTCTTTTTCCTCCCAGATTCAAGGCGCCCCCAGGAGGAGGTGGAAAAGCTGGAGGAAGCAGCACCAACAAGAGTGGGGTCATCCTGGACATCTCCTCTTTGACCATGAACGAGCTGGACTCCGAAGTCCTTCCCCTGCCCCCTCGCTATCGGTTTCGAGACTTGCTCTTGGGCGACCAGAGCTTCCAAAATGAGGACAGGTAAGGCGACACAATGGGACAAAGAAGGAAGAGAGAGGTGTGGGTGTTTGTGTTTGTGTTTGTGTAGCTGCGAAGGGCATGGAGCTCAAATGGGGGGTCTCAAGGTGTTGGAGGAGGCAGCCAGACAGGGGGGAGCTCTCCATGGTGCTGATTCCTGCCTTTCTCCTTTGGGTGCAACTGGCTCCAAGGCAGCGGGGACTTCTAGGCTGAGCTCTCCGTGGTGCTGATCCTTGGCGGACCTGGAAAAATCCATTGGTGACTGCAACTTCGCACGGTTGTTTATAGGTTGGTGTGAGGTCCAGATCCTGTTCTGGTGATCTATTTGATTGTGCTGATTGTACTATCCAGATAGGGCCCTGTCTAACCGTGCTGTTGTAGACTTAAGTTTGCCCAAGAATTAATCTTCTGTTCTTACCTACCTAGTGATTCTTTGCTAAAGGATGATTTTATTCGTGTTGCTCAAATACCTTTGGGAACATTCTGGTGATTTGTTACTCTTGGGTTTTCGTGAGGGTGGCAAGAAGGGGAAGAGGTTGCAAACTGAAGCCTCTTAGAAATGCAGAATATAATATGGTTTACAGAAGTAATGGTATTGAAGTAAAACTGTAGCCTACGTGGTTATTCTATAAACTGTTTTTTGGGGGGAGTAAACACAGCTGAGCTTAATGTGCCTCACTTCTGCCTACCTCGGAAGGGTTTATACAACCTACCATCCCGTGGTTTGCTTAATTGTGTTTGCAGAAACAAAGTGCAGTTGCGCTGGATTTGCCCAATTTGCTAAGCCATTAACCTGGTTACAAACCACCACAGATCACAGAACGTATCGAGTGAAAATGGACTGCACCCTAGTTGTACTTTGTATGAGTCAAGCCACAAGATTAACAGAAGACCTTAAAGTTTAGTTAATCTTGATCTTAATTGTTTGTGTCGCCGTGTGTTTCAAATCAGTTGGGTTAGTTTGTAGTTTTGTGTATCTGGTGAATCTGAAAAAAAGAAAGAGTTAATATCTCAGTCAGGTTCAGCATGGTAAATGTGAACCCAGCTGTGAAACCTCAAATGTGACTCTGGGGGCCATTCGTGTTCTGATAGTTACTGGTTTACAGGAGGGTTCAAATGTTTTCAGTAACAACTCCCACAATCCTTTGCCAAGGGCCATGCTGGCTGAAGATGATGGGCACCAAAGTCCCAAATAGTCCAGAGCATAACAACATACTGCAAAGTTGGGTGTTGCTTTTCCATGCTTTGCAACAAAGGCTCTCGGTGGTGAAAACGCCAACCTTGCATTCAACCAAATGCAGAGCTTTTTCCAAACATCCCTTTTAGTAGAAGGATCAGAGTGACATGATAGCATCATTCCAATATCTATCTTTGGGCTGCTCCAAAAAAGAGAGGATCAACTTATTTTCCAAAGCACCTGAGAGGCAGGACAAGAAGCAACAGATGGAAGCTTATCAAGGAGAAATCCAACCTAGAACTAAGGAGAAATTACCTGACCGTAAGAACCAACAACCATGATATTGATATCAAGCATGATGGGGTATTCCAGTATTTGAGGGGATGCCGCAAAGAAGAGGGGGTCAAGAGCATGAAAGGGCAAGACAAGAAACAATGAATGGAACTAAGGAGAAACTTCCTAACAGTGAGAACCATTAACCAGTGGAACAACTTGCCTCCAGAAGTTGCTTTAAACCCTCCCATCAGAATGATACTCCCTTGAATTTTGCAAGACACCCACCCCAGGCCTATTTCCTTAAGGGAAAGCTGTGTCAAGTACCCTTTCTCTACGTGATTTATTCTGCGGGGAGATAATACAAGGTGTTCTGGCCTCTTGGATGCTTCTTGAATGGCTGGCATCCAGAAATGTTTCTTGCAGGGGATTTGAAATGGCATGCAGCTCCAATTTCTCCTGATCGCTTAGGGCCACGTGGCACTTGTTTTAAGACAGGCACGCTTAGCTGTGTGCAAACAGAAGTGATTTATTTCTTAGCACCGATGACTGTATCAGCAGAGCCTTTCTCAACAAACCGTCGGTTGGAATCGTTGGTTCCAGGGAAGGAAACGGCTCACGGATTTGATTTGAAAACAGCCCTGGGGAGTTGGAGCTCTGCATTTCCGTTGCCCTGAAACCACTCCCCTCTTTCTCGTTCCGCCTCCACTTTCCAATTTTCTATGATTTATGAAAGTGTCTTTGGAATTACGACCAAACTGGGAACCTACTGTTGCTTAGCTGCAAATGAGCCCTGATAATGGGGTGGGAACAACCTGAGTTAAAGCAAACAGCAATAACGGAGCAGTTGCTCACTGGTGTAATTCCTCTCCCAATCGACTTGCAACCATCCATCACTCCTTCTCTTTCTTCTAACAGAATGCTGACTGAATAAGGGTCTTAGAGATCTTCTAGTCCAACCCCCTGCTCAAGCAGGAGATCTTCTACCATTCCAGACAAACGGCTCTGCAGTCTCTTCTTGAAAGCCTCCAGTGACGGAGACCCCACAACTCTTGGAGGGAAGCCGCTCCCCTGGTCAATTGTCCTCACGCTTAGGAAATTTCTCCTTAGTCCTAGGCTGGCTCTCTCGTCGATGACTTTCCATCCATTGCTTCCTAGTCTGCCTTCCGGTACTTTGGAGGATAAGTTGACTCCCACTTCGTAGCAGTCCCTCAAACTTGGAAGGCTGCTCTCATGGCACCCCTGGTCCTTCTTTTCACTAGACTAGACCGACCCAATTCTGGCAACCGTTCTTCATAGGTTTTAGCCTCCAGCCTCCTAATCATCTCTAGAGCTTTCCTCTGTACTCCTTTTAGAGCCTCAACATCTTTTTTGCATTCAGGTGACCAAAACTGGATGCAGTATTTCAGGGGTGGTCTTTGACCTTTCTGCACTGTAACCATGACCATTTTCTGCTTGATATCTTTTGTGTTTTTAAAGGAATGTGCAGAAAAACCAACTACTTCTCCTCCTCCTCCTCCACACACCACACTCCCTTCTAGCACTGTTGACATTCCCTAGTTAGGTCATGAAATGTCCGCAAGAAAATAACCAAATTCAGAGAGCACCAAGGATCCCGCAGCCCTCCTCCTCCTCCTCCTCCTCCTCCTCCTCCTCCTCCTCCAGATGGGGTCAATCAACAGCGTGCCTGCTTCTTCCTCCTAAATGCTCTCCCAGGGTCTGAACAGTTTCTGGCTTCTATATTTTTATTTTTAAGTGGTGCTATGCTGAGGCTCCCTCGCAATCCAGAGTGATATTCTCTTTAAAAAGGGAACACGGCGGTGATTAGTTTGGAGCGCAATAATTAGAACCATTTGTATCGGCGGCTGAGCCAGGCTGACAGCTGGGGAGGGGCGGGTGGGAGGAAACCTGGTGGCTCTTCAAAGGGAAAACGTTCAGGAGTGACCTAGGTGCTCCTTTTAACAAAAAAATATCATTTCTATTTACAGTGGGGAGGAGGAAGAGGAGAAGGAGAAAAAGGAAAAGGGTGCTAGCATTTTTCCGAATGGTTCATTAGACCGAGGAAGGCCGCCTTAGCTGTGGAAGGAGTCGGCCTAGCTTAAAATAAGGGGAACCATGGTTTAGGGGTCATATTTTAGGGCAGGAATCCTCAACCTCCGGTCTGTGAACTGGCACTGGGCCACGGCATGCCAGCAACCATTTCAACAGATTAACAGAGTTGGAAGGGACCTTGTGGGTCATCTAGTCCAACCCCCCGCCCAAGCAGACCCTACACCATTTCTGATAGATGGCAGTCCAGTCTCTTAAAACCTTCCAGGGATGAAACTCCCACAACTTCTGAAGGCAACTTCTGTTCCATGGGTGGATTGTTCTCCCTGTCAGAAAATTCCTCCTTATTTCCAGGTTAAATCTCTCCTTGATCAGTTTCCATCCATTATTCCTTGTCTGGCCTTCAGGTGCTTTGGAGAATAGCTTGACCCCTTCCTCCTCTCTGGGGCAGCCCCTCAAATATTGGAAGACTGCTCTCCTTGTCTCCCCTGGTCCTTCTCTTCCTTAAACTAAACACACCCAGTTCCTGCAACCATTCATTGTATGTTTCAGCCTCCAGTCCCCTCATCATCCTGGTTGCTCTTCTCTGCACTCTTTCTAGAGCCTCAACATCTTTTTTATAGTGTGGTGACCAAAACTGGATGCAGGCCTCTAGGTGTGGTCCACACAGTCCACACAAACAAGCCACGCAAACAAGCGAGGCCCCATCCGTGGGATGCAGGCAGCACACAAAACCACACTCGCTCCGGTCTTCGGAAAAACACCTTTGATATGTGGATTAGGTCTGCTAATTTGATTAACTTGGAGACACTGATTCTCAGACCATGGTGCACTTGGTTAATATTTTAAGGGAAGATGGAAACTGCATAACGAATAAAATGTATTTGAATATAAAACTCATCACGAGGCCCCCATGTAGTGAGAAATTAATCACCCCTTCCGACTGCATTGATTTCCAGAGCATCTAATAAACACAGATTTTTAAAGTATTTTTTCCCTTTGGATTCTTTTACCTTGGGGAAAACTGTTTGTAGAAAGAAAGAAAGAAAGAAAGAAAGAAAGAAAGAAAGAAAGAAAGAAAGAAAGAAAGAAAGAAAGAAAGAAAGAAAGAAAGAAAGAAAGAAAGAAAGAAAGAAAGAAAGAAAGCAGCACGATCTGTGTCTAGAAACAATTGTCCTTTTTTTGAAGCAAAGATTCTATAGAGGAAACATAACTAAGAGAACAAAAAAATGTCTCCCCCTGCCCCCCCCAATTCTTATTAACCTCACTCCAACCTTGCTCCCTTTCCACTGTGCAGATGTGGGAGAAGGATTTTGAAGATTTATTTCTTACAGTGTTAACCCTACTGTTCCTTCCAGGTATACAGGAAAACTTGGTTCATACTGGGATCTAATGTAGATCCCTAAGAATTTTGGGAGGGATTTATACATTTCACAAAATCTGAACCGCATATTCTAATCTATCTTTCTAAATTAGGCTGCTCTAATTAGGCTGTTGTGCATCTGTGTGTTTGTGTAGAGAAAGATGAGCTTGTTTTGGTTCCCGGAAACGAATACTTGCACTCACCCTATGTTCAGAGGCATTCTGTTCCGTCTTCCAAAATGTTCGGCCCCTAAACTGCCAACTGACTTGGTTTTTGATCTTTGATTCCTGGCAAGTGCCTGATGTCAGACAAATCTTGGCATGGTTTCAGAAGTGATTGGCCATTGCCGGCTTCCTAGGGTTGAGAGAGAGTGGCTGGTACAAGGTTGGTCAGCTGGCTTTGTGTCCAGGATTTAAACTCATGGTCTACCCATTTTGCCTCAACCTCTACACCCACCTGATCTTTGAGAGGAAAAGAACGAAAAATGTGCCGATCGAAAAACTAATTCTGTGTTTTGTTTTAATTGTTTATTACACCAGGGTGGGAATTAATCCTTTGCAATTATGTTTTTTTCCCTAATTGCCTCTTTTATTTAAATAAGCTTATAAGATCAGAGGGAGGAAAAATGCAGTCTGGGCTCTGAGCTCAATTTGAACTGTAGTTTCCATGGTTTTCCTGTGTCATTTGAGCAAAGAAATGGGATATATTTTCACGCCAGGCTACGAATCTGACCTTTTGAATGTGATCAGCATCAGATCCTAGCTCTACCCGATCTCTTTTCCATTTAAGGTGCAAAAGGAGCCTGTTTTATTTGTTAAGAATTTGTCACCTTCCCAAATGTTTTCCTTTTATGTTTTTTGCAAGCGAACATAAAAAGGAAGAAACAAGCCTACCAGATTATTTATTCAACGTACGGCGTAACATACACGCACCAGCAATATATAGTATTAACATTTCACCTAGGTTAAGTCAAAATAAATAAAAATACAATAAAAATATAAACACGCTTGAAAAACAAATAAATAAATGTTTCCAGAGATGGCAGCATTTTTTTCTCTCCCCATTCTTAGGGAGAGAGAAAAAACAACAACATGTAAAATCCTAAAAGAATTTAGGATGTTCGGGGAAGAAGAAAAAACCCACAGTGAATAGTAATAATAATGACCAACTGTCCGAAAGCAGTTCTTTCTTTTGATTTTGGGCATGCCAGTTAGTTGTGTGCAGCCTTAGGTTGGCTGACATGGAGCGTGGCAAGGAAAAAACGTGCAGAGGAAATTGGAAGGAACACTGCAAAAGGGTGGCTGCAGCTTCCCCATCACGGCTTTGCATTGTTGCTAAGACAAGCTTAATATTGTTGTGGGTAAATATAGTGTTCTATTGGCATCTTTGAAATTAGGTGAGGGATTCCTGGCTTCCCGTCTTAAAAGAAACGGCGAGTCACCGTTAATCATCCCAACACTCATCTTTTCTCCACGTCTTCCCCCACATAGCAAGCTGGGCTCCAGTGCTCATCATAACCATGTGCTTCAAAGTTGAAGGCAAACCATCAGGATTTGGGAGCAGAAACATGTTGAGACAGGAAGCGTTTTCAGATTTTCAGATGAACAGAGTTGGAAGGGACCTTGTAGGTCATCTAGTCCAGCCCCCTCCACCAAAGCAGGAGACCCTGCATCATTTCTGACAGAGGGCAGTCCAGTCTCTTCTTGAAAGCCTCCAGCGATGAAGCTCCCACAACTTCTGTTCCATGGGTGGATTGTTCTCCCTGTCAGAAAGTTTCTCCTTATTTCCAGGATGAATTTCTCCTTGGTCAGTTTCCATCCGTTGTTCCTTGTCTGGCCTTCGGGTGCTTTGGAGAATAGCTTGACCCCTTCCTCCTCCTCTCTGGGGCAGCCCCTCAAATACTGGAAGGCTGGTATCATGCCTCCCCTGGTCCTTCTCTTCCCTAGACTGGCCAGGCCCAGTTCCTGCAACCATCCTAATCATCGCTGTGGTTAGGGTTAGGGTTAGAGTAGAAAGAAGAGGGAAGCTACCACAGAGAGGAAGGGGTCAACTTATTTTCCAAAGCACCTGAAAGCAAGACAAGAAGCAATGGATGGAAACTAATCAAGTACAGAAGCAGCCTGGAACTAAGGAGGAACTTCCTATCAGTGGAGCTAATTGTCTCATGGCGAGTTGGCCGTGGCAAGGTGGCCATAGTGAATATTGGCCATGGCGAATTGTGGTAAGCCCCTGGGAAAGCACCTCTGAGAGAGACAGGGGGGTCAGTTAAGAAAAATGAAATATAAATAAATAAAAAGTTCAACCCAGCAAATCACATGACCACAGGGATGCAGCAACGGTTGTAAATGGCGACCGGTCGTAAGTCTCTTTTTTCGTTGAACGTTTGCTCAACAAACGGCTATAAAATCAAGGATGACCTGCAGCTTCAGTGAAAACTGCTGTGTCTTTTTAAAAAACAATTGCTCGAAGTGAGCCCTCCAGCTGATCTCACCCTTTCTCCTCCTCCCTCTATGTGTGTGGGAGGCGGCATGATTCCCATTCAATAGGCACCTGCCTGGGTTAGGTGGGAAGAGAGACACCGAGAAGGCCTGAAATGCAACCACTCAGGAACAGCAGGCCGGCGACGGCTCATTAAACGGCACTTCATTGTCTCCGGGCGAAGCGTTGAGGCTCTTTGCGAAGATCAATGCAAAAGGGGCATTTAGCGAAAAGTCTGGGAAACGGTGCTTTGATTTGAGGCAGCAGGAATCTCAAGTGGGGGCCAGGGGGGGAAAAAGAACAGCTCAGTCCTTCGGGTTACATCAAGCATGAAATTACTGCTCAATTCCCTTTGGTGACTTAGAGCAGAATGAGAGAGTCTCATTTTAAAGTTGACAATACAACACTGCAAAAAGCAATCGTCCCCTAATCATCTTCGTGGCTCTTCTCTGCATTCTTTTCTAGAGTCTCAGCATCTTTTTTACATCCTGGCAACCAAAACTGGACACAATATTCCAAGTGTGGCCTCCCCAAGGCCTTATAAAGGGGCACGAACACTTCACGTGATCTTGACTCTGTCCCTCGGTTGATGCAGCCTAGAACTGCGTTGGCTGTTTTGGGTGGTGTGGGATTCTCTGCTGAGGGTCACTTTTGATTGCAGAACAAGGTTCTAACCGGTGCTCATTTCTGTGATTTTGCACCAAGCAAAAACTTTGTTCTCCCCAGAGCAATAAAAGGTGATTTATTTATTTTGTTTGGCTTGGGCTGCCCCCAGAACTTTTTTTTGGGGGGGGCACCCAAAAAACCTTCTTGGGAAGGGAAACGAAAAGTACATTTCTCTTTCCTTCTCTTGAATGAGAATGGTGGAAAGGTGGAAAGAGGGCCACTAGGGGACGCTCGTGCAATGGCTGAGCTGCAGGTTCCTATCCTGATTTCTTTGAACACACACACACACACACACACACACAGAGACAAAACCACCTTGGCTCCACGCCGGCCAGGAGTCACCGGAGCTTGTTGGGATTATCAGCCAAAGAATCTACTGCAGACCAAATCTTCTCTCTGATCATTTTTGTAAAAAACGACTTCGATTAGTGGCAGCAGCAACAACAGTGAGGATCTTGGGGGGGGCAGAGCTGACCTCCCTGTGGTTGAAGATGATATAATTATCACCCAGTGAGCTGGTTTTGTCTGAAGATTGTTTCAGCCATTTGTGCCTTTTGCCTGGTGATGAAGAGGACCTTAATTGGCACCTTCTCCTCCCATGAATTCATCTTGCTGGGTGTGTGTGTGTGTGTGTGTGTGTGGAGTGACTTGAAGCACAAGCTGGCATTGTGCAAAAACTGTATACTGGTTATATCGCAGGGAGGCAGTGAAGAAACACAGAATAATAGGTTGGAGGGGCTTTGGAGGCTTCTGGTCCAACCTCCCGCTCAATAAAATTGTTAACGTTGCATGTGAGAATACGTCAGGAAAAATTAAGTAGGGAGAAGATGAAAAGCTTCCCTGGGATTATATGGCAGGCCATGGATGAGGAAAAAAGCCAGTTATTATCCAACTTAGAAATAAGAAGTAATTATAGGGCTCCATTTGTTCATTTCTGCCACTAAAGGTAGAAGACATTGTACATTTCATTTCTATTTACTCCTAAACATACATACTCCTAAATCTCGTCGTTCAACTCTCTGAATCTCTCTGTTATTAATAGAATAACAGAGATGGAAGGGACCTTGGAGGTCTTCTAGTCCAACCTTTTGCTCAAGCAGGAGACTCTATCCCATTCTGGACAAGGGGCTGTCCATTCTCTTCTTGAAAACCTCCAGGGATGGAGCCCCCACAGCTTCTGGAGACAACTTCCATTCCACTGGTTAATGGTTTTCACGGTCAGGAAATTTCTGTCTTAGTTCTAGGTTGGATTTCTCTTTAATAGCAACAGCACTTAGACATATATATCGCTTTCCAGGGTTTCTCTAAGCGGTTTCCAGAGTCAGCCTCTTGCCCCCAACAACCTGGGTCCTCATTTGACCCACCTCGGAAGGAGGGAAGGCTGAGTTAACCTGGAGCCTGGTGGGATTCGAACTGCTGAACTGCAGGCAGCCGGCAGTCAGCAGTACTGCCCTCTAACCACTGCATCTCTGTGGCTCATGTTTGCTTTCCAAGCCCTGCCATGATGCTGCAGCTCCTAGAGCATCTCTCTCAGAAGACCTGGTGAATCTGTCCCATTATTTAGTTGCCTTCTTGTTGGTCCAAATGACGACTCCTAATTCCTTGGCATTGGCCATTCGTAGTGAAGCTGATGGGCCCAGAAATCCATACCACCTCTTGCCAATGCTGTAGAAGAAGCCTCTGGTTAGTGGCATCCTGCCATAAGTAGAACGGTCTGACGATCCGGGTAATAGTGGAAACCAAGGGTTGGAGATTCTCCCCCTGCCTCTTGCAAAGCTTGGCTCGGAACAGGCGAATTGCAACGAGGCGGAAAGACGTGTCACCTGCTCAGAGCAGCAGAAAGGAAATAGGAGGGAGTAAATTGGTTGTAGCAGATAGAAATATATCAGTGGTTTTCAGAAGCTGCAGAGGCAAGCGGTCCGTTCTTCTAGATGGTGGGATTCGAAAATGTCTCAGCTACAGGGAGAATATAGCAAGGGGAGACGGGTGATTATAGCCACTCTTTGGCATTCCATCTTTCCCCTTATTGACAAACAATTCTTCAGTGGTTGTGAGAGGTTGTGTATCTGGGCTCTGGGCAAACTGGAATCTGTTCCTTGAGAAGGGAAGGGAAGCCTCTGCTGACTGGGGATACCTGAATCCAGGGTATCAAGTTGGAAAAAGAAGGATTAAGCCACAATTTTGCCCGAGAAAAGGCTTCTGATTTAAGGAAACAGAATTGATCCGTGTAAAAATGTCCTCTCTTTTTGTTTCTTGTTACTGGCCAGCCTGGTTAAAACCACGGATTGTACGTTGGATAAGCAATATTGCAATAATTCAATTAAATGGAGTTCAAAGGGTTTAATTAATTCCTGCAATCTCCCAGCAGGACAGAGAAGCAAGCAGTTTTGCCCAGGGAATCTCTGCATTATTATCTCACCAGTGAACAAAACCGTTCAAAAAGAATCATTTTTTTCTTCCCTGCTGGTGCTATTTGTCAAGCAGGAAAGTCCTCAAACTTGGAATGGAAGGAGTTTTACATCAGAATTTGACCCAGTTTAGTATCGACCGTCCAATTTCCTCCCTCCCTCCCTTTCCTATCGCTGGCTGGGGAAGGAATGTCATCTAAGCCCATCTGGGTAGAGGAGACTGGACTCTGTGGACTGACCTCCTGCGGATTTTCAAGAGACCCGGCACCTTTTCCTACCTTCTCTCCAAGGTCCCATTTATAGCAGTTGTCTGCCATGGTGGCTGCTTGACTTGTGTGGTCCTATAGGCAGGAGAGAAGGAGAACTTGTGTTTGGGGCACAGGGTGCAGGTCGAGAAAGGCTGGAAAAGAGAAAGGGATTTCCTACAGGGGGCAGAACCTGGTGCCGAACTATAATTCTCAGCACCCACAGCCAGTAAGGTCCAGTGCTGAAGGATATTAGGGTTGCCTTCAGCAAAGTTTGGAGATTTCAGTGGTTTTACCCCTCTGGGCAATCAAGAAGCAAGTTTCTTTCTTTCTTTCTTTCTTTCTTTCTTTCTTTCTTTCTTTCTTTCTTTCTTTCTTTCTTTCTTTCTTTCTTTCTTTCTTTCTTTCCTTCTTTCTTTCTTTCTTCCCTCTCTGCCTCTGAATCCTTCCTTCCTTCTTCTCTCACTCTGAATCCTTCCTTCCTTCTTCTCTGCCTCTGAATCCTTCCTTCCTTCCTTCCTTCCTTCCTTCCTTCCTTCCTTCCTTCCTTCCTTCCTTCCTTCCTTCCTTCCTTCCTTCCTTCCACAATGTTTTTTAGTTAGATTACAAAATTCTACATTCTGTTTACCTTTACATAAAACAATTCCTTGTACACAACTTGGAGTGGTTTTAAGCTTCACCCCTTTTCTTCCCCTGCAGTCCTAACCTGAGCTTTGAAAACCCCACCAATATTATCCTCCCCATTTCGGCTTCCTTTGGCTGCTGGGTTTCTTCAAAAATACACAAGGGAATTGCTGACTCACTCAAAACCATTATGCTTTTGAGGTTGGCACTTGCTCCTGGGTTTCTCAGCAGGCCAGATTTTAAAATCCCTGTTTTTAAAATCCCTTGTTTTATTTATTATTTTTATTTTTATTTTTATTTTTATTATTATTTTTATTATTTTTATTATTATTATTATTATTATTATTATTATTATTATTATTATTATTATTATTATTATTATTATTATTATTATTATTATTTCTCAAGATGAGCTAGGAAAGAATTCAGCCTTATCCCAATGTTTTCCCTGGTGCACGTTGAAGTTGACAATATCTAAAACTGGCTTATTTCAGAGTAAAGCCTGTATTGCTGATTTCTGAGGACTCTACCATGATCGAATGCTGGCTTTCTAAACCATTTGGAATGGTTGATGGCTGGTGGTTGCTATTAGGGTTAATGGGAAAACTAGTTTGGTTTAGTGGTTTAAGGCAGCAGGCTAAAAAGTGGGAGGTGGTGAGTTCTAGTCAGGCTTTAGGCACGAAAACCGGCCGGGTGACTTTGGGCCAATCCCCAGGGCCCGTGGCCTTTCGAAAACTCACCCTTGGGTAGCATGTGATTGGTGCCTGGCTCCTGGTTTTTCCCTCCCTTCTCTCCCCCTCTCCCTTCTTTCTCTTCCCTTCTTTGTGACCCCTGACTTCCTTAGCCTTCTCTGCCCCTTCCTTCCAGTTTATTTTTCCTGCCCATTTCAGCTTCTGGCTTCTGGGATCCTGGAAGCTGACAGGAGGCCAAAGAGAGGAGAGAGGCTGGTGGGAAACATTCATTAGACTAATTGCTGTGCCGAAGTCCTTTTGTTTGCTTGTTTGCATCTGATTTTTGGAAAATCTTTAGCCACAGAGCTTGGAGAAGGCCACTGGCAATGGGCCGGCATTTGCTATCTCTCCAGATAACAACTCAGCTTAGAATCCAGCACTTTCACACCATCCCCAATGTAGGCTGTTTTGCCCCAGCGGGATAATTTTCCACAAACAAATTTATTATCATAGCATATTTGCAAACATTTTTTTTTCCTCTCCCGTTGGACGTTGTCAAATACAGATCATCCTTGATGTACAACCACAACGGAGCCCAGAATTTCTGTTGCTGAGCGAGAAATTTGTTCATTTGAGTTGTTTCCCCTTTTTATGACTTTTCTTGCCACTTCAGTTGAGGGAATCGCTGCAGGTTGTTAAATGAGCGACACGGTTGTTAAGTGAATCTGATTTCTTCGTGAAGTTCACTTGTCAGAAGGTGGTGAAAATTGGTCACCTGACCTGAGCCCAGGACATGGCAACCATCCCAAGTGTGAATCCCCCGTCAAGCATCCCCGTTCGGTAGGGATTCACACACGGCCAGTGAAGGGCAAGGAAGAATCCTTCCTCTTTGCATTTGAAGAGAAGTCCGTTCATTTGCACTTCAAAGAGCAATTCTGTGATTTGGAACCCACGGAAATCTCCTTCCAATTGTTCCCTTTTCTAAAGTGTGCAATCTCTGCGGCGGATAAAAAATGATTTGTGCTTATCATTAAAGAAAACAAAAACTAAGGAGAAATTTCCTAACAGTGAAAACAAACGAACCAGTGGAACAAGGGCTTGCCTTCAGAAGTTGTGGGAGCTCCATCCCTGGAGGATTTGAAGAAGAGACGGGACAGCCATTTGTCTGAAAGAGGTTTTCTCCTTGAGGAGGGGGGGTTGGACTAGAAGACCTCCAAGGTCCCTTCCAACCCTGTTATCCTGTTATTCTTATGAGCTGAGCATTAATCAGGGAGAAAGGCCAGCTGCCTGCATTCCTGTTTCTTCAGAAGTCTAATCTTTTATAGCCCTTGAGTTGGGGTCGACTGAATCATCTTATTCTAAACATCTCTTTTTTATATCCTAAGAGCCATTTATTCTGCACTTCAGGGCCAGGATACCAAATTATTATTTGGAATATAACCAAATGAATCCTAAACCTTCAGAAATGGTGCGTGTTCCATCATTGGAGGCTTTTAAGAAGAAACTAAACAACCATTTGTTTGGAATGGGATAGGGTCTCCTGCTTGAGCAGGGGGTTGGACTAGAAGACCTCCAAGGTCCCTTCCAACTCTGTTATTCTATTAATAACAGAGACATTCAGAAATTTGAAGCAATAGATTTATGAGTACGTCTCCAATCGAAATGTATAACCTTTAGTGACAGAAATGAACAAATGGACCCCTGCCTGTACAATTATTTCTTATTTCTAAATTGGATAATTATTGGCTTTTTTTCTCAGCGTGGCCTGCCATATAATCCCAGATAATTTTTATCTTTTCCCTACTTAATTTTTCCTGACTATTCATACATGCAACATTAACAATTTTCTACTGGCAATAGCTTCTGCCGGGGTTTTATTCCCAAATGCTAGCAAGAGGGAATGGCTGTGCTTTCCTTTGTCTCACAGCTTGAAGGAGCTACAAATTCTGCAGCCTTGGCAAGGAAATCAAACAGGGAGCCAAAGATCTGGTGGATGAAAAGAGTCGCTTGCTGTTAAGACAAGGAATCAAAAAAACCAACAATGTGTTTGTCAGTGACAAACGTTTTAGCAGCCCCTTAGATATTGGAAGGCTGCTCTCCTGTCTCCCCTGGTCCTTCCCTCCCCTAGACTAGCCAGGCCCAGTTCCTGCAACCATCCATCGCATCTTTCATCCTCCAGCCTCCTCGTCCTCCTGGTGGCTCTTCTCTGCAACCTAGTCCCCTTAACTGTGCATCGTAGGGTTTAGAATAATCACCGATGATCATCAATGCTATGATGAAGCCCCAGACCAGGCTCTTGTTCTTCTGCCTCGCACACCCTGCTCTTTCTTACCACAAGCTGAAGTGCCATTGCCCAACTTCTTTCAGCCTCCTTGAGTCGGTTGGGCGCAACCCAGCTGTGGAATTCCAGAGGGTTCCTGGAGGGACGGGGAGGCATCTGTTTTTGAACACATTTCAGCATCTAAATAGTTGTTGACTCAGAAAGGACAGCTGAGCTTCCTCCATTTTTAATCCGGCATGCCATTCCCCAGCGGATTCCAGACACCCCCCCTGAATCGGGTGGGTCTCCTGGGTTGGTTGAACCTACCTAGAAGGGGGAATCAAAGGATTCTTTGTGGGGTGACTAAGAAAGCTCGGGTGGCCAGAATGCTAGGGGGGCTTCAGAAGGTCTCATGTCTCTCTTGGACAAAGGGTTGGCTTCCATTTGTCTACAGGTGGTCCTCGACCTACAACACAATGGAACCCCAAATTTATATTGCTAAGTAGGAAATTTGTGAAGTGAGTTTTGCCCCATTTTATGACCTACCTTGCCGCATTCCTTAAGTGAACCAATGCAGTTGTTAAGTGAGGAACACGGTTGTTAAGTGAATCTCATTTCCCCATTGGCTTTGCTTGTCAGAAGGTCGCAAAAGTAGATCACATGACCCCACTGGACACGACATCCGTCATAAGTGTGAGTCGGTTGCCAAATGTCTGGATTTTGGTCACAGGACCATGGGAATCACCCAAGGGTTAAATTTTTCTCCCCTTATTTTCCTCCCCAAAAACTAAGCCCGACCACATAGTTTAGTAGCGAAGCACAGGGATCCAGCTAGTATATTTATGACAGAGATATATCTTCCAATCCTTGAAAGACTTTCCCAGGAAAGGGGGCCTTAATTATTCTCCAAAGGCCTGAGGGCAGGACCAGAAACGATGGGTGGAAGCTGACCAGAAGGAGATCCAATCTAGGAATAGGGAAGAATGTCCTGATGGTGAAAACGATCCATCAATGGAACCGCTTCCGTCCCAGAGTCGTGGATGCTCCAACACTGGAGGTTGTCAAGGCTGGACAATCATTTCTCTGGGGTGGTATAAAGTATCTCCTGCCTTGAGCAGGGGGTGGACTAGGAGACCTCCAAAGTCCCTCCCAGCCCTACGATTCTAAGAACCTTCCTCGCCTGTCAATTATGTGTCAAAGGAACAAAGGCCGCTGTCCAGGGTGCTGAACATCGTTTCTTCTTTATCCCTTTGCATTTTTCTCCAGCGCTGAGTCAGGATGCTCTGGGCATTTTCTGATTCATGGCTTCATGTTTCAGCTGCGATCCGGTAGTGCATCATTGTATTCATGCAGCAAGTTCCCCAACTACGCTAAAGATCTAAAAGAAAACAGGCTGAGCTTAATTAGAACCACTTTGGCATGCCCTTAATCTTTTCTCTTATTCTGTAGCTGTCAAGGTCCCAAATCAAGAGTGACACATGAGTTCTTTATTGTTTCACACCCATAGACAAAAGGAAATGGCAAAGGATCTTCTGATTGATCGGGGTTGGACTAGAAGACCTCCAAGGTCCCTTTCAATCCTATTATTCTATGTTCTATTCCACAGGAATCTCTCCAGATTGGCAGCCTCACTTGGGAAAGACTAGATAAGGCTCAGGGGCACTTGGGGCCGGGTGGGGTGAGTCAGACCCAGCCCATTTGCGACCACGTAAGGAGTCCGAGCTACTTCCCTGCTTGACTCCTCCTTCCAACTGGGATGGTTGCTCTCTCTCCAACAAAGGCCGACTAACAGAGAAACGCTTCCAACCCAGCGGGAGGGCAAGAAATGCCAGCCGGAAGGGGAAGAGGCCTTATTAGAAAGCCCCCTTTAACTCGGCCTCTCAGAACCATCTTAAAGAATTCATAAGCCGCAGGTCTATGCTAAATATTTCATCGCGAGGGAGAGGCAAGTGGTTTGCTTGGTGCGCCGTTGGCAAGCGTGGGTTAAATGACCATCTGCCAGCAATTGGAAGCCAGTGCCGGGTGAAGCTCCTTCCAATCAGACTTTGCAGGAAAGAAAGAAGGAAGGGGGAGAGAGAGAGAGAGAGAAAGAGAGAGGAGCCCAGGAACGTCGCCCATCATTCCTCTCACTGATCATGTGCATGAATCCGTTGAGCCTCCAGAAACGTTTTGTGCCCCTCCGTCGCTGTGCTACACGGAGAGGGATGCAGCCCTGCCTTCCCCACTAGCATGGAGCCTCTACAAGACGGGGCTTGTTCCACTGCGCAGCTGTGTTGGGGTGTGTATAGAGGTCTGGAGGTGTATGTGTGCGTGTGTCGGAGAGCCGGGAAGAGAGAGACGATGGTCCATGCCTCCATTGCTGAACTCCACAGCCCAGCATTGCGATGAGTGGAAGGCAGCCTGGGGAGAAAAGTAAAGAGAGGAGCCACCCTCCTTCCCCAGAAAAACCCCACCGCTCTACAAGATGGCCAGATCGAAGCTGAAGAAATCTCCCTCCGACAGCAATGCGCATCAGAAAACCATCCCTCCCTTGGCAACAAGCGAAGATGTGCCAGGCATCAGCCCCCTGTTGCCTGTCCGGCGGCTGGGATCCGTGGGGAGCGAGATGGGACACAGGTACCGAAGCAGCCCGTGAATGCCTCTCGGCATGCCAAGGCTCCCCCCCGCCACCCTCCCTCCCCCCCCCACGCCCGAGCGAATTGGGCAGCATTAAACAAGGAGCAATCAGGAAGGCTCCCCCCCCCTCCAAAAAAAGGAGGCTGAACATAGATGAAAGACTGGGAAAACAGGAAGTGCCTTGTTGGATAAACCGCCCCTGAATTGCTTTCACTGGGTTTTCCCCTCTTTCTTTCTTTCTTTCTTTCTTTCTTTCTTTCTTTCTTTCTTTCTTTCTTTCTTTCTTTCTTTCTTTCTTTCTTTCTTTCTTTCTTTCTTTCTTTCTTTCTTTCTTTCCTTCCTTCCTTCCTTCCTTCCTTCCTTCCTTCCTTCCTTCTTTCCTTCCTTCCAGGAGCTTCCTGCCTTTGGGAATTTTTTTTAAAAGGTGGGGGAGAGGCACCCAACAGAGGAATCCTTGTGAACAGAATCATCCTCATCGTGTGCGAGTGGGACCTCAGCCTTTCCCCGCCCAAGTTGATTAAAAAGCTGAATGGTGAAAGAGGGAGAAAAGGAACCGTGGTTTGTTCTCTCTCTCTTCCCCTGATCTCTCAGCTGGTGCTTTGATGCAGCATCTTTGCCAATGGGGGGGGAGGTTGAAGCAGGCCGAAGAAGTCCTCGCTTTACACAAACCCCTGCTGGGACCCAGGATTCCCAGCCTTTGGCCGGGCGGTGTGAGAGGAGGGCGGAGAAGGGAGCACTACCAATCCACTGCAGCTGGAGCACACTCACAAGGCACAGGGACGCAAGAGGGAGGCAGGCCCGGCGTTTTCTTCGAAAGAAGTGGCGTGTGTGTGCCGGGTGTGTGTTTTATTTTGGTCGGCCTTTCAAAGAATATGCAGCATGGCTCTGGAGGCGCAGAGCAGCGAAGGAATCCTCCTCCGTGCTTCTTCTGCCCTCCCTTTTTCTCCTCCTCTGCTCTTCTCCATTCCTGCCTCCTGGCCCCCCTCCAGCCTGCTCAGCCTTCCCCTCCCCCACCTCCCCTCCCCCACCAATCCTTCCCACGCCTTCATCCCACACAGTAGGGCTCTGTCACACGCCGAGGTGTGCACTGTGCTCGTCTCCCCCCCAGTTGCGTTGATGTCAAAAGAGGATGTTGCTTAACATCCCCCCCCCCCCGCAGTGTTTGCTCCCCCCCTTCTTCTTTTGAAGGGAGGGGGAGATGAATCCCTCTGGAGCAAGAGGGGGCTCCTTTCCCCCCATGAATGTTTGGGGGAGGGGAGGTACGGCGGTGCTGCTAGCAAGATAAAGGAGGATGCCAGAAGCACCTAGGCCTTTAGCAATCTTGGCCTTTGGTGTCGGTAGAGACTTCGTAGCCCTTCAGGTGGATCCTCCTTTGTGGAAGAGAGAGTGGATACGATGAAGAACGGTACTTTCTCTGTTTCTTTTCCTTGCGTTCTCCAGCCAGGTTGGTGTTTTGCATTAGGAGGCATGTGCCAAAAATTGAGTTGGGTAGAAAGTTGGTTTGAAAACAGAACAATAGAATTGGAAGGGACCTTGGAGGTCTTCTAGTCCAACCTTCTGCTCAAGCAGGAGACCCTCTACCATTCCAGACAAATGGTTGTCCCATTATTTCTTAAAATCCTCTGGTGTTGGAGCACCCACAACTTCTGAAGGCAAACTGTTCCACCGATGGGTAGTTCTCCCCGTCAGGAAATTTCTCCTTAATTCTCGGTTGGCTCTCTCCTTCGTTACTTTCCATCCGTTGGTTCTTGCCTTGCCTTCTGGTGCTTTGAAGAATAAGGTTGACCCCCTCTTCTTTGGGACAGGCCCTCAAATATTGGAACATTGCTATCATGTCACCCCCTAGTCCATGATAGCTCCTTGGACTTTGTTCTAAGCACGTCTGAATGGGGTGTTGCAGGAGACAGACTTCCATTGACTCCCATCTTAGATCCAGGTCCTTCCTGTAGCTCCATTCACCAGTAGCAACTTCTCCATGCAGTGCCATGATGTCCTGTTACCAGGTCTTCTCTTTGGATGTTTTGGTGTGGCCACAGAACAGGAAGCAGAGGAATCTCGCAAGAGATTCATAGCCCAGTAAAGAGTCACTTGCATAACAAGCATCCTGTTATCTGGGTCTCAGATCCGTTAACCACCTTTGAGCCTAAAGTGTTGTGGGAATCCTATCCACGAGTCTGCATGGTTAGTTGATGGTTCAGTCCGTTACACAAACTCAGAGAATTGGACCAAAAGAGTAAAACCTTTGCCAAGTTGAATTTCATTCCACTCTTCTTGGTGGCAGTAAGAAGCAGCTGGCTATCACCTTCTTGCAAATCCAGCCTACAACCCTGAGATTTCCTGGTACCTCATGAAAACTCGATCCTGCTTAGCTTTTTGAGGTTGGTTAAGGTAGTTCCGGTGATGGCTGTCTAGTTGGGACAATTGTCGGCCTGACTTATTTTCTTTTTCTTTATCTGGAGGACTTTATTGTCCGTGGCATAGAGGATGAAACCTGTTCTCTGTGCTGATGTTGTTGGACACAATCCAGCAACATCTGGATGTGCCACAAGTCTCTGTTTGCTGCTGAATCATGCATCTGCTGAAGCTGGAACAAGCTTCTGCAAAAAATAAGGGGATTGGAAGTGGCAGGGCTCAAGCAGAATCAATACTGAGCTGTTCGTCTTCCAAGAAATACTTCGCTCATTCCGTTCGAGTATCTTAAGAAAATAACAGAGCTGGGAGGGGCCTTGGAGGTCTTCTAGTCCAACCCCTGCTCAGCAGGAAACCCTATGCCATTTCAGACAAACGGTTGTCCAATCTCTTCTTGAAAACCTTCTCTTCTCTTCCTTCCTTCCTCTCTCTCTCTCCTTTCCTTCCTGGCTTTTCTTTGAAGACGTTTCGCTTCCCATCCAAGAAGCTTCTTCAGCTCTGACCAGATGATGAGGAAAGGAAGGATTTACATTCCTTGCAGACAGCTGGTCATTTGCATCCTTTTAGAGGGTCATTGAGGCCACTTGGAGGTTTATCTGTGTCCTCTAAAAGGATGCAAATGACCAGCTGTCTGCAAGGAATATAAATCCTTCCATTCCCCACCATCCTGTCAGAACTGAAGAAGCTTCTCGGATGGGGAGTGAAATGTCTTCAAATAAAAACCAAAAAGTCCAGTTGCCTCTTTAAAAAGGCACTTTTGGGACAACCAGGACCTGGATGACCGGGAATCTCCATAGACATTCCTCACAGCCAGTGTTTCAGGACTGCAGTTAGTTTCCATAGAACCAAGACTGGACAAATATAATTAAGTCTGGAAAATTAAGAACGGCTTAGTTTCAAGGTTTATCAGCTGACTTTAAACCACTCCTCTGTGATTTAAACTTCAAACAACTCTCCTCCTCTGAATTTAAACCACCACATGCTAAACCAGAGAACACGTCCAAGTTGTTTGCAGTTCTGGGTGAAACCTGGAGGGACAAGCCATCATCGGCAGCCTTGACCCTTGGTGGATGGAGAGAATGGTTCCTCCCATGTGAACGGACCTAGAAACTCTGTCTAATTAGAAGACGTGGCAATGATTCAGAAACTGGTTTCGGCCCCGGCCTCGCCCCTCCTTGAAACTCGGTGCAAGTTGGTTGTGCTTTTTGGAAGCTTTGGAAATGGTGTCACTTGGGCAGGAGAGAAGAGGGGGCCGGACTGAATGGACACCTCCGCAAGGTATATAACGCATACCTGCTGCCAACCGGTGTATAGAGGTTACTCTCTCCCGCCAGAAAGGGAAGAGAAAGTAATCTTTTCTGAATCTGGGAATTTGGGGAGTTTCTGTGGGATTCTTTTTAGCTTACCGGGAAGGCCTCTATACTGGGGAGGATAATGTTGCTATTCTTTTTAGATTTCTCCTGTCCCTGTCAGAGAAACCCATTGATTTTTCAGATGTAACATCCTACAAAAGACACATTAGCTGTGAACTGCTGAGCTGTGCAATTTCACAGCCAAGGTGTATTGCTTTCATTTGGACAAAAGCATAGAGCAAGAATGAAACCTCCTTTCGTTCTGGAATTCAGGATAATTCTTGGGCAGCCCTGTGACATATTTCCTTCCTCCTTCCTTCCCTCTCCATCCATCCATCCTTGTGCTACCAAAAAAAGAAAACCATAGTTAGTTCAAAACCTAGTTCAGACTAGGATGGAAGCACAAATGTTATTAAAGGGGAAGTTAAAAGAAGGGACCATTTTGCGGTTGCCCTACACTTCTATTTTTTAAATGAATCCTTTGAGCCCCTGAGAGCAGTGGGATTGTGTGGCATCCACTAAAGGCACTCAGGGCAGAGTCAAAAGTCCTCCAGAGAGACATCCCACGACCTACTACAACTGGGAAAGAAGGCACTCTGTTCAAGACATAAATCGTTCTGCAAGGCTCTGGGTCGAAAGGCCTTTTAAAAGAGGCGTCCTCTCCTGCAGCATCGAACAAAACTTTGCAAGCATCCAAGTGGAACATGGAGCAGGAGAGCCAGGCTGGTCTGTGGCAGCCAAATTCCAGAATAACAGAGTTGGAGGGGACCTTGGAGGTCTTCTAGTCCAACCCCCTGCTCAGGCAGGAAACCCTATACTATTCCAGACAAATGGTTGTCCAGTCTCTTCTTGAAAGCCTCCAGTGATGGGAGCATCCACAACTTCTGGAGGCAAGTGGTTCCACTGATCAATTGTTCTGACTGTCGGGAAATTCCTCCTTCGTTCTGGGTTGCTTCTCTCCCTGGTTAGTTTCCATCCATTTTCTTCTTGTCCTGCCCTCGGGTGCTTTGGAGAATAGCTTGACCCCCTCTTCTCTGTGACAGACCCCCAAATATTGGAAGATTACTATCATATCTCCCCAAATAGATTCCCAGTACAAACTGATTGTGTGGGCAAAAGCGACATTGTGGGGACCCAGCAAAACAAAAGCTGCTGCCCTGGCATGTCTGTGTTGTGGTTCAATGAGACGTGGGGAACGACGCTTGAGAAAGGGGCAGCCGTGGCTGCTTCAGTCCCTTGAAGACTCTAGGACGGTTCAGAAAAAAAGAATTGCGGGGGGGGGACATCCTGTATTTGAAGCTGGAAATGTTCCCATCCTCACCCTTCCAGGCGCTCCCGCTTCTGCTGAGCTCAGCTTGCAAAGAGTGCCTTGCATAACCCTCTTGTGTTTTTTTTCAAAGGCTGCTTAAAATTTCCCGTTATCTCCTTCCTCCCAAGAACGACCTCTAGGTGGTTGGAAACTGAATTATGATTTAATAATCATCTTTGTGGTTTGAACTCCCTCTGCCCTGAGCCACTTAGCAGCAAACCAAGCTTTTCCGGATTTCTGGTGTGCAAATTCATTGGGAAACCCCCAGAAACGTCCAAGTGTGAAGTCTGAGCGCAGCATTTCATCCAGGGGAAGCGAAGGGCTGTCCCAGAAATAACACAATTGTTAAATAAACACACACAAATGGACGTGCTTCTAAGAGGAAGCTCTTGGTTCTGGGGTGGGGATCTTGCAAACGAGCGCATGCTAAATAAACTTGCTCCTCTGTAAGTTATCACAGTTTTACATGTTTATTTGCAAGGAAGCCTCACTGCACCAAACGGAGCTGATTTGTAGTTCGAAGCGTATAAAGCAACACTGCAAATTTTAATAGAGTTCACTTAATGACCAATCTAGATACGCACGCATAAGTAGAGAGAATGGCTTTGCACTGCTCCAGAGTTCTTCTTCCTGGTTGACCAGGAGATTGAATTAAACAAGAAAGAATTAAACTTTTTCTAATTTGGCATCGTTCCTTTCCCTTGTGGCTTGCGCAGCTTTTTGATCAGTTCACAAGATTCCTTTGGTGGTTGGCTCTCAAAAGGAGCATTTCGTGTCAAACTCAACTCCTGAAGACTTCATTGGGGTGTTCATGGTTCCACCTGTGTTTCTTAGTACAAAGCTGTAGACCCTGGTCTTCTTCTGGGAAACTTTCTCGGTGCCCCAGTCTGGCCTATAATTTCCTAATCAAAATATTTCCTTTCAAAATATTAGCCAGCTTAATGGAAGGGGAAGCACAAAGGCTTTACCCCGTTTAATAATACATGGCTTTCTTAATAATACGTCTCTTCAAAGTAAAGTAGGGAACCTCGCAGTGTTTTTGAATTTTAGACTTTGGTACATTCATCCTTAACTAGCTACAGGCAGTCCATGACTTATGACCACAATTCAGCCCCAAGTTTCTGCCGTTAAGTCAGTTTTACGGCCATTTTGCTACCTTTCTCTGCCACAGTTGTGAAGCGAATCACTGCAGCTGTTAACTTAGTAACATGGTTGTTAAGTGAATCTGGCTACCCCATTGACGTTGCTTGTCAGAAGGTCGCAAAAGGGAATCCCGTGACCCCAAGGGGACACGGCAACCGTTATAAATACGAGTCAGTTATGAATTTTGGTCACATAAAAATGCTGCAATGGTCGTAAGTGTGAAAAATAGTCCGACGTCCCTTTTTTCAGTGCCCTTGTAACTTTGAACGGTCACTAAACAAACCGTTGTAAGTCAAGGACTGTCTGTATGCTGCAAATGTCCAGAAATCCCTCTCTCTTTTTTTGTTGGTATGTGTATATTTTTTTCTCTTAATATTCCTTATGCCCTGTGTTCTTAGGCCACATAATGAAGATTTCAGCATGGATTCCTCGCTTTCACAGTAAGTTAGCTTCAAACAACTGCATGCACTGGGCAATGTGGCGTTGGTGCTCTGGGAAAGGATGACTCGCAGCTCTCCTTACTACTGAAGACTTAAGTTGGCTTGAAAGTTGGCTTCCCTTTGCGAGAAACGAGCATGGTGGGAAACGTAGTTCTCTGAGAAGATAGATATTAGGGCTTGTAGCGAATTCTGCTCACCTCTGGATGAAGTATGTGAAGTATTTAGTTCAACAGATAATGTTCAGTTAGTTATAATCGCTCTCTCCAGAATTTTGATGATCAAAGGACATCAGGATGATGGCATTCCTATTTTCAATCTCTGTCAGTTTCATATATTTTCATCGCTGATCCTTTGTGTCCTGTTTGTTGTGTTTGCTAGGGGAAACAATGTCCAAGCATTCGGTATTGAACTAAGTACACAAATTTACAGTCATTTGATTCCCCCCAACCGAGACCTTTTTTATGTGGACTGTCTCCTAAAATATTGATTGCGGTGGATGTTTTCCTTAGCTGAGAATGATTGCAGAACTGAAAGAATCACTGGAAGAAGAATAAGGTTAAGAAAGGAACTGCTTTCCACACTTGATCAAGCAATGAGGACGATGTTCAGAGAGTTTTTAAAACCTGCAGCTAAATTCATCAGGCATTCTCAAGGATTGTAATTGTGCTTTCTGGGGGAAATCACCAGCAAATGGCAGCTTCCTTTCTTCGAGCCCAAATATAACTATTCTCTTTGTTCCATTTTCTCCAAAAGGCAGTATTCTTGATTAAAAATGGATGAAATGGGAAAAAAGCAAAAACGTTGCATTTCTAATCAAGTTCCTGTCTCTGTTTTTCACCGCTAAACTCAGCGTCTTCCATTCTGTTTTGCCTATTTAAAACGTGTGTGTAAAATGTGTTTTCTTAACACATATCCCTTGCTAGTTTTTCTCTAATGTGTTTGGCGTGCAGAAGCATATTTTGCTGTGGACTTAATGGACTCATTCTTACACATATTTTGTGGTGGTCTACAGAGAAGTTGAATCAAACATCACTTAAAGATCCCTAAGGGACGTTCATACAACATACTAAATTCAGTTATGGTTAACCTCGGTTGGTGGGTTGTGATTTTTCTAGTGCAAGCCCAGCTTATTGAGAGAGGGCGTTGCTTTGTGTGAGCCGAGAGATCTAGTAACTAGGACTGAGTGTGCGGAATGGATGTAAGCTTTGGCGTTCATCGCACCCTTGCAAAAAGTAGATGTCAGTGTGCAAGTGTGTTCATCAATTTTTAAAGCAGGAAGGCCTTAAAGTACGAAGAGCATATTTCTCTTCCTTGTCTCATCCAAGAGGAGTGAGATAATCTTGCTGTATTTGCAAAACTGTCTCTCGAGCCCTTTTGAAACTACTGCTATCTGTATGCATTCAGGTTTTCATCCTGGTGTGGAAGAGGAGAGAAGGGGAGGGGAAGAGGAGAGGACAGGAGAGTAAAGTAGAAGATAGTGGAGTGGAGTGGTGTGGAGTGGAATGGAATGGAATGGAATGGAATGGAATGGAATAGAATAGAATAGAATAGAATAGAATAGAATAGAATAGAATAGAATAGAATAGAATAGAATATTTGGTCAAGTGTGGTTATAGAATTAGAGTTGTAAATAAGGGATGGGGCATGACTTTTCCCCTCCTATTCATAATGCCACTTGGGAATGTTCAGATAAATGAGTGAACCACAATTCAAAACAAAACAGCTTGTCATATCCTGAGAATTCTTAACCAAAACAGTTATTTGCATTGTTTTTTTAAAGTTGATTTATTTTCCTTGTCTTGCGATATGTGTACATTTTGATCATAACTAATGAGCTTGTGTTCCATTTTGCACTGATTAAAAAAACAGGCTTTCTTTTTTCTTTCAAAGAACTATTTTTCTCTCTTGGTTGTTTGAACACCACCGTTAGCAAAGATAACAATGATTGATCTTCCAGATTACTCAGAAATTAAAATGTAAAAGGTGTCATGGTGCTTAGCTCTATGGAACATCTTTCTTAAAGTTCTAAGTACCACGGTGCATTTTTTCCTCCACAAAAATTGCACAATGGTCAGATTTGAGGCTTTGTTTAACCAAGGTTTTGCATCATTTTATCCCTTTTTTTTAAATGTCACAAATGTTGGCGTTCCTTGGCCACACATACCTTGACAATGTTCATCCAACGTGTTATTCACACCATGTGCTCAGCTGGGTTTATTTAAACTTGGTTAGATTTTTTGGGGGTGGGTGGGAGGCTCAGTTGCTGTGATTGGGTTCATTTATAGTTCAGAAGCCCAGAATGTGGGTTAACTAAATTACCAGTTGTGTAAATAGAGCCACTTACAGCGTCTTTCCACCTGACTCCGTTTTGCCTGCTGCCCTCCCCAATTTCTCATCAGTGTTTGAACTCAGAAACGTTTTGAGAGAGAATGGCTAAACAAGAGTGTGAGAACGAGGCATCTCATCCTTTGTACCGGAGCAGATTCAATCTCGCCTCCGTCACTTGAGACAAAATGTCCAACGACACAATTGGGATCTGAAAGGAAATCTCACTTGTTCTGATTTTCCCCTTCTTGTCCTGGCAGGGTTGAAGTGGAGTTTTACGTGAACGAGAACACCTTCAAAGAACGTCTAAAGCTCTTCTTCATCAAAAACCAGCGATCAAGTAAGTGTCAAACCAATTCACGGTGCATCAATCATCGATGATTTAATTTGCTCCCCACAAACCTGAATGTGATTTGTTTGGGTCTGAGTTAGTGTCAGGTCCAAAGCCAAGAATGACATAATTCTTCCAAGCTGAGTTCTTTATTGCAGTGGCCCCAAACCTTTTGGGCACCAGGGACCAGTTCCGTGGGGAGAGGATGTGTTCTGTGGACCGGAGGAGCGTGGTGTCGTGGGCTGCTTGCATCCTGCGTGTGGGGCTCTTCGCTTGTTTGTGCAGATCGGTTTCTGGCATGCTGCAACCCAGTGCCAGTCCACCGACTGTGGGTTGGGGGCCCCTATTTTATTGTTTCACACCCATAGACCAAATCTTGCCAGACTGAAGACTCCACTCTATGTGTTCTAACCCAGTTCCCCAAACACAACAAACCCTCCGATGTGAACTCGAAAGGGTTCCTTTATTAGGAAATGCCGGCAGCCCAGCCAAAAGTTTTCCCTGCAGGCTGACAAGTCCATCTGGCCGGAAGATGAATAGTTGTCTGCCGCATCTATTTGTCTCCGCCCCCTGCCTTTTATCCCCAGAGCTAGGGTGGGGCTTTGCTAGCAGTGGTGGCTCTTTCGGCCAAGGACCGGCCCATAGATTTCCACTGCTCTCCTCTCCTCTGCCTTCTGTGAATCAGGCACTGGACCCAGCTGTTCCTCCTCTTCATCAGCCACCTTCAGACCTGGGGGCTGTTGACTCTCCATCTGAGGGCTGACGGACAGCCTAGGCTCTGCCCCTCTCCCTCTCCCTCTCCCTCTCCCTCCCCCCCTCTCTCTGCCAGCTCCGTTCCCTCTTCCCCCTTCGGAGCTCTCAGGTTGCCTTGATGCTGATCCTGACTCCCACGCCTCCTCCTTCTCTGATTCGGCTGCTGGAGCGGCTGGCAGCCAACAGGCCACAACGGTTTGTTTCTACACTCTGGGAACTAACAGATAACAGATAATCAGAGTGGAAGGGACCTTGTAGGTCATCTAGTCCAACCCTCCCGCCCAAGCAGGAGAGGAGCTATTTTTTTCACACAGGCTACATCCAGGCTGAGTTGTCTCTTACTCTTCCGGGATGTAGCCCCTACCTCCTGGGGTCCACCTCCTCACCAAGTTAGGGTGTCTTGCCAAATTTATTGATTTGATTTGGAGACCGGCAACTTCCAAAAGGCATCAACACCTTATCTCAGGGGTCCCCAACCACCGGTCCCGCGGACCGGTACGTCGCGGAACAACTCCTACCGGGCGCGGCTTGCTGGCGCCATCTTTTTTCATGAAAAAGTGCTTCCGGTGAGCTTTTCCAGGTAGAAAGCTCACCGGAAGCACGTTTTCATCAAAAAGATGGCGGCGCTAGCGCTTCGGTGAGCTTTTCCAGGTAGAAAGCCATTTCTACCGGAAAAGCTCACCGAGCGCGGCGCATCTTTTGATGAAAACGTGCTTCGGTGAGGTCACCGGAAGCACTTTTTCATCAAAAAGATGGTGGCGCCCAGCTGATGCCGGTACCGGGCCGCGGCGTCAAAAAGGTTGGGGATCACTGCCTTATCTGAATTATTTTCCAAGCCCTGACCAGCCCCAAGGCTTCTCATCTCGTGTTATAAGCCGCCGTGTCCTTTCCAGCTTTCTTTTGTGGCATCTGCCATGAAGAGTCTTGGAAGAATGACAGCTTTCAAAACGAGCACACGTGTGCGTCTTTCGAACAAGAGATGCTACCAAAGATAGATGAGAGAGCGAACTGACAATCACACTTCCATCAGGACATTTGGAGCTGATCGAACCATGGGCTTTTTAAAAAAAATATATATATTTTTTTAAAGACTCGCTGTCTGTTTTGCGGGGATGAAAAAGCAGCTTTCGATTGCCAGCATGTGGATTTTTTAGTTTTATTTTTCTTTAAATTAGAGAAAATTGCTGGAGAATTAGAAAAAAAAAAAGGGTGGGCGGGATGCTAAGGAAGATCCGTCTGTCTTTGAAATGTGAAAAGCGTTTGATTTCTCGCCTTGTTGGAGGCAAGTACTGCCAGATTCTGCCAAGGGCCTTAATTGATATTTTTTAAAAAGAAGCAATCAATCCTTTAATACAAAATGACTCATTTACTTTCACAGTTCCCTGCTTATGAATTTGAATTATTGGTTGCCTTGTTTCGGATTTTAAGCTATTTTTCTTTCTGCTAGCACTCAGTTTTCCGGGGATGGATGCTGTTCTCGGAAAATGCAATCCTGCACCTGCAAAGTTTGGTTCTTTTCGGTGCCTTCCAGTTTTCCACTGAATTAAAAAACGAGTCCTGCCTAGCCACAACATACTGGCACAAAATATGTCTAGGGGTTGATTTCCCCTATTATCACTGCCTGCCAAATTCCTTCCCTTGCTTTCTCAAGACTGAAAGACTCGTCTCTACTTTGAGCTCAGCTTTTCCTCGTAAAACAGACTTGCATTCTTCTGGCAAGGAAGTAGTTTTGTGTGTTGCAGCAACCCTGTTTTTTTTAAAAAAAATCTCCTTCAATTTGGAATTTTCTTCATTTTCTTGTTCCCCATCTCTTCCACTGAGATTCAGCTGTTGCATGCTTTGAATGAAGGAGGTTTTTTTAGAGCCAGGTGAAGCTCCGAGTCACTTTTGCCTAAACTGGGTATGATAAGTGGAAATTGGACTTCATGGTTAATGAAAATAGTGGTTACAACCCTAAAGTTGCTATGCTGGTGTGGTGGGCTGGCAGGATCTAGATCAGGTCCCCTAAGTGCAGGGATTTTTCCACCGAGCTGCACTTATTTTATTGGTGCTGGTTTTAGTTATTATTGCTGTGGTGATTTGCCTAACGACATGGATCTATTCTCTTTATGTCAGGCCTGAGGATACGTCTGTTCAACTTCTCACTCAAGCTTCTCACTTGCCTTCTTTATATTGTCCGCGTTCTGCTGGATGACCCAAAACAGATAGGATGGTGAGAAATTCTCATTTACAACAGTAGCAATCGCGATATCACTTAGATTTCTACAGATTGGGAGGGAAGGGCATATTGGCTCCCATTTGGTTTGCATCACCCATTGGATTTGGATTGTCGGTTGGATTCAGAAAGATTTGAAAAAAATGGAGATAATTTGGTTGAATCCTTTTTTAAAATATATATATATATATATATATAAATTGGAAAACATCTGAGGCAGATGACCAAGGCATATCAATCAGTCCTCAGTCTGATTCAGAAGGTTAGTTTGATTCAATGAATCGCATAGGGGGAAAAAAATCTGCTGCAAACTCCTTATGGGCATTGGGAAGGGCGTCCGGCCAGTAAACGCTCAGCTCCATCCAGTTGTCCCAATTCTAACCTGAATTAAGGGATTGCATTTGATGAATGGACTTGCTCTCAAATGGAAACCCACACCCACCCATTCAAAACTTCAGCCGGCCCTATTAGGGGACTGGAATAAAATCAAGATATTGTTTTTGGAGCTGATCAGAATTAAATCACCTTATTTATATAAGGCATATCTCCAGCTAACCCTCCCTGTGTGATTAAACATTGTATAAAACATCACCCCCAAAGTTTGAAAATGGATTATTGTTAATTGGATAAACTAATTATTCATCTTTTAGTCTATCGACCATTTGCTTCGACTGAATTTTGCTTCTAAGCGCCTCTTCTTTTCTTTTCATTCAGCTGGGAATGTGAGAAACACATCTACTCCGGCTTGAATCATTCATCATCAGAAATCAACTGGTAAAGGGGTTGGCAGCTTTTCTGAAGGTTGTTGTTGAGCTTCGGTTTAACAAGGAGCCAGTTTAATTTCTGGGTGAAATCAAGCATGAAAACCACCAATCTTCTAGAAGGCAGGCTGCTAAGATAAACATCGATTAAAAACCAAAAGAACATCAAAACAATGCACAAACCCACATTTGTTGGTCCACCTCCGTTGCCCTTATATGATGATGATGATGATGATGACGATGTCTCCTTAATATCTCTTCCAAGGTCCAAGACACTCTATCCCAAGGGTCTTCCAGCTTGGCAAGTTTAAGACTTGTGGATTTCAACTCCCATAATTCCTGAGCTAACATGACTGGAAGAGGAATTCTGGGAGTTGAAGTCCACAAGTGGGGGCGTGCATAAGCGCACCAACGTGCCTACCGTCCCTGTCCTATTGTTTCTCTTATTCTTCTTTTATTTTTCTTATATGTACCCATTTCATGTATTCACAACTATGTATACACTTATACTTATTATCTTGTAAACAATTGGCAAATCAAATAAATAAATAAAATAAATAAAATAAATAAATAAATAAGTCTTAAAGTTGTCAAGTTTGAAGCCCCCTGCTCTATCCCATCTTCATCTTACCTTTGATTTTTTTTTTCTGGGTAGGTGGGCTTCTCTCTAAGGAAAACCTGGCTTGTGGTCCCCACCCATTTTATTTATACCTATGAAGACTTTTAAATGCCCCTTGGAAATAGATTCTAGATGGTGCTTTAGTTTGCAACAGGAATGGTCTCTTTTAGAAGAAGGAGAAGGGGATTACATAGGCAAGGGGACCTCATAAATGCAAGAAAATATTCATGGATACACCGGCAGTTGTAGGCACCCTATTGACTAGTCCAACTATATCTATTTTGCAGCATGTTTTGATGCATATTTTATAGCCTGAATCAAGGACATTGGAGATTTGCAAAATTTGAATGACGTGCTATTTCTTGATCTGGTCTGTTTCTTGTTTCCCAATTAAGTCTTCTTCTGGTTGTGGTTGAGCTTTTTTTCTGTAAATATTCTCTACAGGGATCCCATTTTGTGGGTAGATCGAAACAAGCCGTTGTGGGCAATACAAGTAAGTGTGATTGTGTGTTGGTGGAGCTGAACTTACAAAATTTATAGCATCCTATTCAGTGGTGGTATTCAAATTGTTTTACTACCAGTTCTGTGGGCATGGCTTGGTGGGCGTGGCAAGGGAAGGACATACTGTAAAATCCCCCTTTCCCTCCCCACCCCACTAACCTGCTTTCCAGCTCCCTTCTCCTGTGCAGGGCAACCAAAGGAGACCCAGCCGATCAGCTGGGACTTTGATGAGCTGGGACTCAGGAGGCAGCAAATAGATGGGGGCAGGGGTGGGATGCAAGCATTTTTACTACCGGTTCTGCAGGCGTGGCTAGGTGGGTGAGGCTAGGAGGGCATGGCCATGGGTCTGGGTGGCCGTGACTTCCTCTTTTTTTGCACACACACCCACCCACCCCCTGGGCCTCAGGGAAGCCTCCTGGGTGAAGCAGTAAGACAGCCAGGGGGATCCTGGCACAGCTGATTGTCAGAACAGCTGATCGACGGGGAGGAAGAAATACTGCTTCAACTGAACCAGTAGCTGTTTTTTTACTACTATTGGGCCGAACTGGTAGAATACCACCACTGGATGGGGGCGGGGCCAGAGGTGGTATTTACCAGTTCTGCGAACTACTGAAAATTTCTGGTACTGGTTCTCCAGAACCTATCAGAACTGGCTGAATGCCACCTCTGATCCTGTTCCTCTCCCATCCTGGTCACTTATTCCCTATCTTTCTATCTTCTTCTCCTTCTAGGTCAGTGTGGCCATCATTAGCTTTCTCGAGACAATGCTTCTGATCTACCTCAGCTACAAGGTAAGAAGGAAGATGGGAGGACATGTTTTGGCCTGCAATCAGACAGGACGGGACGGGGGGAAGTGTTTTCTGTACATGGTTATGGATCTGACAACCTTGATGGTGAATTGTTGATTTGAAGATGTCTGCGGGTTCAGTGGGAAGGCCAAGATCAACCCAACTTGTGTTCCCCAATTCTAGTATACAGTTCACTAGTCCCAGAAAATAAGTCAGTGCTTCATTTTTGGTTTGTTTGCTTCTGACGCCTGGAAGTCCTCCACTCATCCAGTCCTTATAGAGCTCGTGTTGGCTTTTCTAGAACTTGATGTTCTCCCGATCCGTTTGAGTATCTCATCCTTCTTGTAAAGCTGTATTAGATGTCTAATGCAGAATAGATGGTTTGGAGTTTCATCCCCAACTTGATGTTCTCCAGATCTGTTTCAGTATAAGTCTCATCTTTTTACTGTTGCTAGACATCTCATAAAACCAGAAAGGATGGGTTGGAATTTCATCTCCAATTTGATGTTCTCCAGATCTATCTAACTCTCATCCTTCTTGTATTGCTAGATGTCTAACAAGAACAGAATAGATGGGTTGGAGTTTCACCTGTCACAACCAATGTCAGTGTTAGGGATGGATAATAGGGACTGGCGGTTGATGCTCCTGGAGGTAGCAGGGATGAAAATGTTCACCTAGAACGTCTGAAAGAGAGTCATTTGTTTGCTTACCTAGTTGACTTATAGGCTGCCTCAATCTTTAATGATGCAATTCGTTCTGATCATGGAGGTAACGAAGACTTAATCTTCCATAGCTTAGCCTGTATCCAACTCTTTTTTTCCTTTAGGGTAACATTTGGGAGCAAATCTTTCGTGTTTCATTCATCCTTGAAATGATCAACACCGTGCCATTTATTATCACGGTACGTTTGATGACTGAAAACGAGAATTTCTTTTACCTTCTGATGGTGGGTGGAGCCCATTCTTTAAGACAGTCACTTCCCTTTACTGAAAATACAGGTTTTGAAAGAGTACAGGAGCTAATGGGCCATAGTCAACTCAGAATATATGTGGGCTTTGTAAGAATCTAGTTACCAGCATGGCAAACCGTTTCTGTGCTGTATTGCTGCCTTGGGAACTCTACAGATGTCTCCATGTAGTTAACAGGAGAGAAGCTTAGCTCAAGAGAGAAGATATTTTCTAGCAACCATAACCTGGTCCCTTTGGCTTTTTTAAAAGATATTTTGGCCACCTCTACGGAATTTATTCATTCCCGTGTTCTTGAATTGCTGGTTGGCGAAGTATGCTTTGGAGAACATGATAGTAAGTAGAGGGTGGAAAGGAGGGCCTTTTCTGCACGAGAAGTTTGGGGCATGTCCTTTTCTGCATATCCCGCTTTGTTGCGATGATGCACATACATTGGACTCATATGGCTTGCTAAATGCTACACCTGGATTTACAAAATGCAATGGTTGGGTTTAGAAAGAACGGTGCATCTAAGTAAATAAACCATAATATGGTTCGGGTGAGAACATAATGGTTTGGGTCACATATCATGTGAAAGCCAGGAAGTTGTTTCTATGACATGCTGAACCACAAGCTGGAATGAGATACAAACTGAATTTTTTCCTTTCCCTTCCCTTCCCTTCCCTTCCCTCTTTCATTCTCTTCTCCCTTCCCTCTTCCCTTCCCTTCCCTTTCCTCTTCTCCTTCCTTCCTTCCTTCCTTCCTTCCTTCCTTCCTTCCTTCCTTCCTTCCTTCCTTCCTTCCTTCCTTCCTTCCTTCCTTCCTTCCTTCCTTCCTTCCTTCCAGAATGACTTACATCGAGCAATACAACGGACTCAGTCTGCCATGTTCAACCAAGTGCTCATTTTAATTTGTACCCTGCTTTGTCTTGTTTTTACTGGGTAAGTTCTTTGGCTGTGTCCTCTTCGTGTCTAGCATTACAGGAGATCTGACTTGAAGGAGACGTGATCCAATCTGTGGCATTTGATTTTCAGCAAAATCAAATTGACCTAATCTAATGTCTGTTCCAATCAATTAGGAAAATCAGACCCAGCCCATTCATCACATAGTTTGAATTTTCCAAATCAGATGGAACCAGATCAAGCCAATGATTTGAAACAAGTGTCAATAGTTCCATATTGATTGTTGACTAATGAAATATCTGCAAGAAAATCACCAAACTCAGAGATTACTAAGGACCTCACAGTTCAATCCTGAACTACAAATACTCCCTTCTATAAACAAAGGAGTAGAAAGTTACCAAAATATTAGTTCTTTGACCACATCCCAACTGAAACAATATTGATTAGCTCCTTTTTCCCAGTTTCAAAAATGACTCAAGAACCTTGGATGATTGCCATCCAGCCCAATGAAAGGTGTTGATATTCAATGCTGTAAAAGGAAGAAGAATGAAACCTAACTGAGTTTTACGATAAAAACCTGGTTTTACTACTAGGATCTCATCTTTCCTCCCCTGTGATCTAGAACTTGTGGCATCCAGCATTTAGAAAGAGCCGGTGAGAACCTCTCGCTCTTCAAGTCCTTTTATTTTTGCATCGTCACCTTCTCCACCGTCGGCTATGGAGACGTGACTCCCAAGATCTGGCCTTCTCAGCTGCTGGTGGTGATCATGATATGCGTGGCCCTTGTGGTCTTGCCTCTGCAGGTAAGGTATGACTCTCTGGGGTTTACAACATGGATGGGATGAGCCATAAGTAAGAGGGGCTTTGGACTGAGGGCAGTACAGGAGTTCAACTTGCTAGATCAAAGCACAGAGAGTTGGGAGTCCATCAAAAGAGAGGTTATGGGGTATGACACTGCAGCCTGAACATTTCAAATTCCATATGTATATACATACATACATACATACAGTATGTATGTATGTATGTATGTATGTATGTATGTATGTATGTATGTAAACAGGATCACAAGTGACCGTAAATCACACATGTCAGAGTTGGCCTCAAGTGGGATAATGCCGCCATGTTGCTCCTAATAAATCTTTTGGATTCCTTTGAAGCTTGGCTCGAGGCTCATGATTTAATTAGGGCAATTGCCGGAACCCTGACAGCAAGCCGAATGTATGTATGTATGCATGTTTCAAAAGAATCCAAAATATTTATTAGGAGCAACATGTCGGCATTGACCCATATGAAGTCAACTCTGACACACGTGATTTATGATCACCTGTGACCCTGTTTCCCCCCTCCCCCCTGGGTGTGTCAAGAATCAGATTCTCCAACAAAGCATGTTCATAGGCTGTGTGTCATCAATCACATTCTCCAATGAAGGATTTCATATATCCCTCCTTCCTTCCATCCCTAATAGTATGATCTTTGGTCAGATCTCCATCACCTCCTGAGCTGGTGGTGGGAGATCTTTCTCCATCAAAGAGAACCTTTAACCACCAGATTCCAGACCGTTGGAGAAGATCTGCTGGCTTGTTTTTTGCCTACAGTTTGAAGAGCTGGTTTACCTGTGGATGGAGCGGCAGAAGTCAGGAGGAAATTACAGCCGCCATCGGGCACAGACGGAGAAACATGTGGTGCTTTGTGTCAGCTCCCTCAAGATAGACCTGCTGATGGATTTCCTCAACGAGTTCTACGCTCATCCGAGGCTGCAGGTGAAGGTTGGGTTGGACCTCTATTGGGAGGCAGGCTTAGAAAACCGAATTTCTTCCTGGGTGGGAAGCTAAGATAGTTCAAAGATTCTGCTTTTCCCTTTCAGGATTATCTTAAAAAGATTAAATCATGGCAACCAGATCAACATTTATTGAACTGAGACATTTTGTTTCCCATCCAAGTCACTTCTTCCGTCAAAATGAGAACACTCTGACTCTACGCCTAACCAAACCTTTTCATTTTGACTGCAAAAGTTACTTGGATGAGTAGCAAATCATCTCAGTTTAATAAACTTTCATCCACTTGGTCCATGATTTAATCTTTCTAGATACTTTTGGCCTGGATGTTTTGAGTTTTCATTGACATATTTCAATACATTTTGGAGAGGAACCCCTGCAGTTGGTGTGTGAGAGTTGGTACATTCCAACGACTCTCTGACTCTGTGCCTAACCAAAAATGTTCATTTTGACAACTTGGTTGAGTAGCGAAACATCTCAGTTTAATAAATTTCCATCCGGTTGGTCCACGATTTAACCTTTTTTAGCTACTTTCACCCTGGGTGACTGAGTCTTCATCTACGTACTTTTCAGGATTACTACGTGGTCATCCTTTGCCCTACAGAAATGGACCTTCAGGTGCGCCGAGTGCTTCAGATCCCATTGTGGTCCCAGCGGGTGATCTACCTCCAGGGATCTGCCCTGAAGGATCAGGATCTCATGAGAGCAAAGTGAGTTGGAAAGGGAAAGCAGATTTTCGTTGCCTTCTTTCACTGGATGTGATTTTGGGGAGAGGTAAAACAGGAACGTAAACAGACAGTAAAACAAGGGACACAGGGGCTCAGGGGCTAAGACGCTGGGCTTGTCGATCAGAAAGGTTGGCAATTCAGTGGTTCGAATCCCCAGCGCTGCCTAGCGGAGTGAGCTCCCGTTCCTTGTTCCAGCAGCTTCGGCCAACCAGTTTGCAGTTCGAAAGCACGTAAAAATGCAAGTGGAAAAATAGGGACCCTTTTGGTGGGAAGGGAACAGCGTTCCTCCGTCATGCTGGCATTCAATCATGCCGGCCACATGACCACGGAAACATCTTTGGATAGCACTGGCCTTCGGCTTTGTAATGGAGATGAGCAGCGCCCCCTAGAGCCGGAAACAACCAGCACAGATGTTATAATAGCCTGGTTTTTCACACTTACAACCGACACACGGTCCACGATGTGATTTACATTTGGATGCTTCATATTTATGTGCCAGGCTCACATGATCCCCTTTTTGTGACTTCCTGATCAGCAAAGTTGATAAGGAAGCCAGATTCACTCAACAACCATGGTATCAATTTAACAACCGAAGCAGTTCGCTTCACAAACATGGCGAGAAAAATCGTAAAATGGGGCAAAACTCACTTAACAAATGTCTCACTTTTAAATGGGGTTTCCCCTCTCCAGGTGTATGTCTAATTTAACTTCCCAGGAGGTTAATGGAATATCTTATGTTTGCAGGATGGACAATGGAGAAGCTTGCTTCATTCTGAGCAGTCGAAATGAGGTGGATCGCACAGCTGCCGTAAGTCACAAAGCAAAATGACAACATGATTAAGCCAAGGAAGGGAGAAAGGGGCTTTATCCCCCCTTCTTAGACAACATTTGTGAAACTGCAAAAATTATAACTGTGAAGGAGATTCACAGACGAAACCATGCAAGAATTCTATTCTGTTCTGTTCTGTTCCATTCCATTCCATTCCATTATTCTATTCTATTCTATATTCTACTGTTCTATTCTATTCTATTTTATTCTATTCTATTATGTATTCTACTATTCTATTTTCCATGCTATTTTTTATGCTATTCTATTCTATATTCTACTATTCTATTCTATTCTTCTATTCTATTTTATTCTTTGTTCCCTTCCCTATTCTATTCTGTTCTATTCTATCCATTCCATTCCATTCTTATAGTAATGCCGTAGCAATTAATATATTAGCTTAAGGCAAGCCGATGATTGCTTGTACATTCTCTTGGAAATGGCGGATTCCAATAATTTGGACCTTTTAAAAAACGCCTTCCCATGCCAAGACCCCTGCATGGAATGTGAAACCTACCAGGGACCATTTCTAAGTAGGATCTTTGTGCTCCCTCTTCCGTAGGACCATCAAACCATCCTAAGAGCTTGGGCGGTGAAGGATTTTGCTCCCAACTGTCCCCTCTACGTTCAGATTCTCAAGCCGGAGAATAAATTCCATGTCAAGTTTGCAGGTGGGACTTTTCCGATAGTCATGTAGATGCACAAATCCAACTCAAAACTGGCGGGAGGGTGGGGGGGGGGACATTTCTGCAGACAGGGAAAGGCTGGGTGGTATACAATGTGTTTTCAGTCCTTTTCTAATCAATACCATCCAGCAGATTATCAAATGGGCTGTAAAAAGAAAACACAATGACTTGACATCTGCAAACATATAAACAGCATTTATTGTCTCAGATACAGCTAGTTAATTTTTCTGGAACATTTATTGGACAGTTTCATTTGCACACATTACCCTGGTTACATGTTCATGGGTTTTATTTTTCTGTTTTGTGTCCGTCATTCTTGCTCTTCTCTACCCCATTTTTAAAAGTTACCTACAACTTTTAATTTGTGATAGACCTGTTTTCAGCTCTCACGATGAAGGAAGAAATCCCTGCATTGCCTTTGGTTAAGATATCCCTCAACCTAATTGAGATAAAGTGAAATAAAATCAGACTTTATAGTTTAGCCAGATATATGAAAATCCAGAAGAGCAACTGATCTATTAAAAACTCCAGGCACTTTGATAGACTGTGTAAAATAACAGATTGGCAAGTAGAAGTTTTTGGTGTTAGAAGAGACATACAACAAGAAAGAATTACAAGTGTTTGAATTTGTACATTTGGGGGAAAATTAGAAGAGGCAAAAAAATGGAGAGTAATATATTTTTTCAGTTGTTTTTACAATGATAGCAAAAGGCACTTTAATTTTTCCACTGCTGTTTATTAGAGAAACACGAGGTGGTTTACAAAGACAAAACCAGTCAAAATCAACTTGTCAAAGGGATCCTGCTGGAAATTTAAAATGATGCCTCAGAATATGAAAGGACCTGATTTTTTTTAAAATTTCAGATCATGTGGTGTGCGAAGAGGAGTGCAAATTCGCCATGCTGGCCCTGAATTGTGTCTGCCCAGCTACCTCTACTCTTATTACTCTTCTCGTACACACTTCCAGAGGGCAGTAAGTAGTGAAAAACTGTGACAGGCTGGTCAGTTTCTAGCTGGGGCAACATCTGAGCCATACATGTCAAAGAGGTTGAATGTCAAATGTGAGAAATCAGGAAACCCAGGCAATTCAAATGAATATAAAGGTTTATGGCAAGCTGAAACTCTCTACGAGATTCTGAATTACTAACAGTCAAAGGAAATTGGTGGTAGATAAATGTCAAAAAGGTGGGCTGGATTTAGATCTTCTGTGAGCACGAAGGGATTCATGACTAATGACATGTTTGACCCATCCCTCGGGCTCAGCCTGGTCATCTCTTACATTGTGTTTCTGTTTAAGAGAAAGTTGTCCATTTTTGGACTATGACTTCTTTCACGCATGAGACCCAGGACAATTGCCACATCTTCCCATAGGTTCCGTCCTTGGTGATTAGGTCTTTCTGCTTTCCATAATGCGTTCTTCTAGAGAGTTGAAAAAGGTCTAGTGCACGCCTCAGTGCTTTTGTTTGATTTGAATCTACTTTTCTCGTGCGAGAAATTTCCTGACAATTAGAACAATTAACCAGTGGAACAACCTGCCTCCAGAAGCTGTGGGTGCTCCAACACTGGAGGTTTTTGAGAAGAGACTGGACAACCCTTTGTCTGAAATGGTAGAGGGTTTCCTGCTTGAGCAGGGGGTTGGACTAGAAGACCTCCAGGCCCCCTTCCAGCTCTGTTGTTCCGTTCTTTCCAGGGAAGGCCAGGAATCGCCAGAACAATGGCAAAGGATGTATGGGCGATGCTCGGGCAATGAGGTTTATCACATCCGCATGGGGGACAGCAAGTTTTTCATGGAGTATGAAGGAAAGAGCTTCACCTACGCATCTTTCCACGCTCACAAAAAGTAAGTGGAAAAACCAGATTTCTTACTTGAACTTTGGGAGATCTGCTTGCTGTATTCCCACCCGCTTGGCAGCATCGGCACCGAGGTTCAGTTTTAAGTTGCCGCGACCGGTTTTATCTCGATCCTTTATCCTCTCAGGTATGGGGTTTGCTTGATGGGTGTGAAAAAGGAGAACAAGAGCATCCTTCTCAACCCAGGACCACGCCACATCATGACCGCGTCGGATACGTGTTTCTACATCAACATCACCAAGGAGGAGAACTCCGCCTTCATCTTCAAGCAGGAAGAGAAGCAGAAACAGAAGCTCTTTATGGGAAAAGGAATCTACGACGGGCCATCAAGATTGCCGGTCCATAGCATCATCGCTAGCATGGGTGAGTGGCTCTTAACTTCCTCCCATGTGTCGTGGTGGAATCTCCAGCTAGACTGGAGGAGGCGTTAAGAGAGGGCTGAGCTCAGAATCCTTACATGGCAGAAAGCGGCACAGAATCCCTGATGCCTTTAAGTGACCATCCCCAAATTAATGAGGACAGTCTGGAGAAATTCTTGCAACTAGCAATAAAGCAACTTCTTGAGACCCTTCATGGGTGATCATGGTTGCTTACGCCCAACAGGTGCGTTGCAAAATTCCTCTGACTTCCAAAAGCCGTCGTTTTTGTCTCCTTCGTCAGTTTCCCACAAGGGAAAAGGCTTGTTCCTTCATGATGATGATAAGACCTGCTGAAAAGGCAGTAAAAATAAAAAACCGGGAGACCAGAACCCTACTGGCATTTTTCTGTAGCATCCCCTGTTCTGTAGTACACACTTCCCCATGGCCCCCTACCCATTTGAGCCTTCTGGAAGGACGTAAAGGGCTGGCTTTCCCCCTAGGCATTGAGAGGGGATGAGATGGGAGTCTGAAGGTTGTATGAATTGATGGGGGGGAGTTATGGGTGGAAACTGGGGGCTGAAATCCTTGCCATTCTTCCCTTCCTTTGCCTGAATCTCACTCGAGAATCTTTGTAACACAGATTCGTGCTTGGAGGGGAGAGAATTAGGAGCCCAATCGTCTCTCTGGAGATACTAAATATAGGTAGTCCTTGACTTACAACCACAATTGACCCCAACATTTCTGTTGTTAAACGAGACATTTGATTAAGGGAGTTTTGCCCCATTTTATGACCTTTCTTGCCACCCTGGTTAAGCGAATCACTGCAGGTGTTAACTCAGGAACATGGTCGTTGAGTGAACCTGGCTTCCCCCGTTGACTTGGCTCGTCAGAAGTCGCAAAATGGGATCCCACGACCTCGGGACAGGACTGCCACGGTCACAAGCGCTGGACCAGTGGCCAAGGCTCTGAATTTTGATCATGCGATCACTGTGTCATACAGTCATAACTGTGAAGAACTGGTTCAAGGGACTGTTGTAAGTCGAGAACCCCCTGTGCAGAGCTCTTTGGAAGAGGCGTCCAATTCTGCCTGGGAAGTAGACCCTGTTGGTCTATGAGAACTTCAGACCGGCAGCCCCGGACAGCAGCTGATGCCTCCTCTCTTCCTCCCCCTCCTCCTTGACCAGGCACGGTGGCCATGGACCTCCAGAACACCGAGTGCCACCCCAACCACAGCTCCAAGTTAACGTTGCCGTCGGAGAATGGGTCTGGGAAAAGGAGGCCCAGCATCGCCCCAGTTCTGGAGGTGGCAGACGCTTCCTCCCTTCTTCCCTGCGACATGCTCAGCGACCAATCCGAGGACGAGGTGACTCAGTCCGATGATGACGGACTGACCATTACAGAGTGAGTTCTTTTCCTCCTCCCCGGGGGGAGCCCAAACACACCCACACACACAAAGGCCCAATTGGAAGAAATATCCACCTGGTTCAGTTCCAAGCCGGGAGAAAGGCACTGGGGACAAAATGGAAGCTGGAGGCGGATTAGAAAGAGGGCTTAATGGCGAAGCAGAGCCCTTGGGTTCTGGGCACTAACCACGTGAAGTTGAGATGGAGGGTGGGATGTTTGTACCTTCTCTGGGGCTTTGCACTTGAGCTTCCTGTTCCTGTGCAAGAACACATATTCTCTTGGGTGTTGTGGGGGGTCATAGCTGGCTCTGTAGGTTGAGCTAAGTTTGGTTGACGTTTGGACTGCTGATGTAATGAAGGGGCTTGTTGGGCAATTCCTATTGTGGCTAAGGGCTAATCCTACCTTTGTTCAGGAAATTTGCTTATGAATAGAGCTAGCTATTCTCTTTATCTCTTTAATGCTGACATCTGCTGAGGGTTGTTATGAAAGGCAGGGACTATTAAGAGTGAATCTGCTTCCAGCCTCTAAAATAATACAGATTTCCAGGGAAATATAATATTCTGCCTTTTTAATATTTCTCAAAATATTTCATTCTTCTAGGAGAGGGGAGGGGGTGCTAACTTTCTACAGCACACACGCACAGACACCTACACAACAGGGAGACCTTGTCTTGTCCAAACTCCTTTTTTAATTTCACTCCACCTCAACCACACAATGAGTTGGGCATGACCTGAAATTCATGTGTGATATCCTGTTATTTTGCCTTCTTCCCAATCATAAAACCCTGTTTTATTCATCAATTCTATTTGATCTGCCATTCTCCTCCTCGTCTCAACACCTTCATCGTGTGTTTATTCCTCTTAAAACCAGCAAATGTGCCAGATCTTTTAATCTGTCCATTAATATTTCGATTCTCTTTGAAATGTTTTTTAAAAATGTGTTTGGATGCGCAACGGAGCACGTCGTCTCTGCCAAGATTGTGCTCCGAGTATTAAAAAAGACTCAGTGTGATTCCAGCATTCAGTTGCCCCATAAGTGCAGCCATGCAAATTTCCTATTATTTACCTCCCAGCAGGAACCTATTTGCATACATTAACCTCTGCTTAATAGTCTATTTCAGCTCTATTTTCCTAACTCCCACTAGAAGCTGTCAAAAAAATGGGGAGGCGATCAAGAGTTTGTTTGGCTCGGATGGAGCAGCAGCACCATCTGGCGGGGAAAAGTGGAGCTGTTTTGATTCTCTCCTTCCATCTCCTTGAAACAAAGACGGGGTTCAGCCGAAAGGCGGCCCCCTCCGCTCTCATTTTTTCAGATCTGGTCTGCATGCTGTAAATTGGAGTTCTGTTAAAAGGTTGGGGAGGGGGGACTTGATCGGGGTTTGTGAAGTCCAGTTGAGCAAGACGACCTTCTACATTTCCGAAGTTCTACTGAACGTCAATAGAGCCCCTTGCAAGTAGACCAACAAGGGTGATAAGGGGTACGGAAGCTGAACCGTATGAGGAACTGTCAACAACTAACCTGTCTAAACTCTTGAAGAGAAGGATTGGGGGGGGGGCATGGTAACTGTCTTACAATACTTGAGGGACAGAGTAGACGGGATTGGCTTGTTCTCCAGAGCGCCAAAGGGCAAGGCAAGAAGAAGGCTCTTAAGGAAACATCCAACCTGGAAGGGGGACTTTCTTGACAATGAGGACAACTAACCAATAGAGCAGCTTTGGCCTCCTGGAGTTGTGGGTGCTCCATCATTGGAGGGTTTCAAAAATGGACTGGAATGGTATAAGGTCTCCCGCTCAAGCAGGAGGTTAGACTAGAAGATCCCTGAGGTCCCTTCCAGCCCTTGGAGTCTATGTTCCACACTCAGGGAGGAAAAGGTGGCTCAAATCTTCACCTCCTTTTGTTTTAAAGGTATGTGAAGGGGTATCCTCCAAACTCACCTTACATTGGAAGTTCTCCAACGCTCTGCCATCTTTTACCGGTCAAGGCCCCCTTCTGTTGCTTGCGTCTGGACAAGGTGAGAGGCCACTTCTGAAGGTCCTTAACTGGAACCATACAGGTAGCCCTCGACTGGCGACTTGCAACTGAGCCCAAAATTTATGTTGCCAAGGGAGAAATTTCTTAAGTGCTATTTGACCACTTTCCTCGCCACAATTTGTTAACTGAATCGCTGCGTTTGTTAAACGAGTCACCCGTTTGTGAGGTGAATCTGGCTTCCCCATTGACTTTGCTCCTCCTCAGAAGGTCGCCAAAGGGCACCCCGGGATGCTACAACCGTCGTAAATGTGAATCAGTGGTCAAGCATCCAAATGTAAAGCAGGTGACCATGAGGACGCTGCAACGGACATAAGTGTGAAAAATGCTTTTTTCAGTGCCGTTGCAACTTCGAACGGCCACTAAGTGGAGGACTTTCCTGTATCTTTTGCTCAATTAATATGTATCAATTTTGGGGCAAAAAATGAGCATGAATCCCAGCCTATTCTCAACTCCCGTGTAACAAGGACGTTTGTGGTGCTGTGTTTCCAGGGCTGCAAGCACAACAGTTACGAAGACGCGAAGGCCTATGGCTTTAAGAACAAGTTGATCATTGTGTCCGCTGAGACCGCCGGCAACGGCTTGTATAATTTTATTGTCCCCCTTCGGGCGTATTATCGTTCGCGGAAGGAGCTGAATCCCATCGTACTGCTGCTAGACAACAAGCAAGTTTTTTCTTCCTTCCTTTTCTTCTTTTCTTTTTTCCTTCCTTCCTTCTTTTCTTCCTTCCTCCCTCCCTCCTTTTTTCTTCCTTCCTTCCTTCCTTCTTCTTTACTTCCTTCCTTTCTTTTCTTTCTTCCTTCCCTCCTCCCTCCTTCCCTCCTTTCTTCCTTCTTTCCTTCCTTCCTTTCTTTTTCCTTCCTTCTTTCCCTCCTCCTCCCTCCCTTCCTTCTTTTTTCCAGATGATTTATCTTGAACACACAGTATGCTGTGTCACTGCTCCATGTAGAAACACACGCACAACATTTATAGCAGAGAACCAGAATGCCAGCCAGAAGGAGTGTACAGCTGGACAGGGCTGAGTCATCATTAAAAGGCGTGGGGATCTCAAACAATGCTGTGTTGGAAAATGTTCCGAATTAGAGACCGCAGCTCCGGTTTCTTCCTTCCCTCCCTACCTGTTGTGGAATTTGGTTTCCATTGGTTGCTAAGTTGAGGAGAGAAACTTGAGTCACTAGTGGAGAGGAAGAGGAGATGAAAGCAGGTCCTCCTTAAAACTTCACAGTATTTATCTAGTAGTGTCAGGCGGAAGGCTCAATTAAATTGATTTATTGCTACTACTCACGCCTGTGCATAGGAATCTTCTCAGCTAATAGTAGCTTCTTGGAGTTAGATCAGGGTTCACGGAATTCAAGGGAGGTTGGCTTTAATTCTTTTGTGGCTATGTAGGGATTCTAAGCTGATTCCTCTTTTAACTCCAACCCAGGTTCTGCCCTTCCTTCTCCTACAGCTAGTTATGCAGGGTGTGCTTTAGTCTGGTGAGATTAATGTCAGGGGTAAGAAACCAGAAATGACCCCAGGGACTGGTCAGAGTGGTGTGTTTATCGTTGGTTGCCAATAGACAGGAATCTTGCTGGACTAAACACAGTTCCAGATCTCCCCACCTTACTCTCCTTTGTGCTCAGTAATTGAGGGCGTGAATGGAAGCTGTTCTGCTTAACTTACGGCCCCCTATGAAAACTTAGCTACTTGTGAGATCTGAATGATGATCAAAGGTATCCATGATCTATCAAGAGCTTAACAATTAGAAAAATACATTTAGAAAGGAATAAGAATGTTAACAGAATTGAACCTGATTTTTTTTTGTCTCCATATTTTTTTAGACCTGACCATCACTTCTTAGAAGCCATCTGTTGTTTTCCAATGGTTTATTATATGGAAGGTACAATTGACAAGTAAGTGTCTTCTTCTTTGTTCCAGAACATTAAAATCCATCTTCCATATGCTTGAAGGTGTAGGAGATGCAAGTAGAAATAATTTTTTACTGCTGATATGCTGCATATTTTTGTTTCCTTCTTTCTCTTCTTCCCATTCCTTTCTTCTTTCTATGCTTTCTCTTATATCTTAAAGTTGTCTACCGCTCTCAGCAATAAGCTGCATAATGAATTTCCAGAAGGATAATTTAAAAAAAAAACAAATTGCAAAGAATCAAACTTCTCTTACAGCCTCGATAGTTTGCTGCAATGTGGCATTATTTACGCTGACAATTTGGTGGTGGTGGATAAAGAAAGCACCATGAGTGCAGAGGAAGATTACATGGCAGACGCCAAGACCATTGTCAACGTCCAGACCATGTTCAGGTGAGGCAGCAAGAGATGAGAGCACGCACACATTGTCCCCTTGTGTAACCAAAACAGATGAACGGCTCTTCTAGGTTCAAAAACAGCTGAGAATGGCTGGGAAGTCAAGTCATAGACTTCCTGTTGTGTCCAATTTTCAGAGACTCCCTGGACAAGTCCTTGAAATTTTCTTGGCACATTTTTTCCAGAAGTGAATGGCCATTGCCTCCTTCCTAGAGCTGAGAGAAAGTGGCTGCCCTAAAGTCCTCCCAGTTGGGTGTTGGTGCTTAAGGCGGGACTAGAACTCACCATGCGATTGGCCCAAAGTCACCCAGCTGACTTTCATGCCTAAGGGCGGGACTAGAACCCACCCTCTCCTGGTGATTGACCCTAAGTCACCCAGCTGGCTTTGTGCCTAAGGCAAGACTGGAGCTCACCGTCTCCTGGATTTTAGCCCGAAGCCTTAACCACTACACCAACTGTGGTTTTCATCATTTTACATAACTCTCCCTAAAAGACCTGGTCAGTTTCTCCTGAGGACAAAAAGTATGATTAAAGGCTAAAGAAGATCCTTGATTTGACTAAATATGGTTTTCAGATCTTTAGGAGACTGTCACTTTTTATTCCCCCCCCCCCCCTTTCTTTCAGACTTTTTCCAAGTCTGAGTATCATTACTGAATTGACACATCCATCTAACATGAGGTTTATGCAATTCCGGGCGAAGGACAGCTACTCGTTGGCCCTTTCCAAACTGGAGAAGGTAATTAAACCATACAAATCCCTAACTCCAGGTCTGTAATAAAAGTACACCAAGCTTTTGGGTTTGAAGTTGTCCAGTAGCCTGATTTCCCCCCCTTAAAAGAAGCTAGTATTTGTGAAAATATTCCTGGATTCTGAGCTTCACACATCCTGAAAAATTGGACAGCGGTCTCTTGGGAACACAATGACTCCAAACTGTTGACATGTTTAATTCTGCCTTCTAGCTTTTAATCTGCTATTTTCTACACATGGATAGTAATGGGCTTCAGTGCAGTGGTGTTCAGCCTTTTCTAATGAGCTTCCTAGATTTATTGATCACTGGAGACAGGAATACTGGCCTGCTCTGAAAAACAGCTATTTTTATCCTGTTCCATAATCTTGTCTCCTGCACAGAAAGAACGAGAGAACGGCTCCAACTTGGCATTCATGTTCCGCCTCCCATTTGCTGCTGGCCGGGTTTTCAGCATCAGCATGTTAGATACTCTCCTTTACCAGGTCAGAAAAAGGAACAAGTTGGATATTTTTTTAAATGCTTCTTTCCAAAGACAACTACTCAAATCCTTCACAGACACTCCTTCAATTTCATTTTGCAAGCAGTTCCATGCTGAATCATGGTGATGGAGGACGAAGGTACTTGAGATATGGAGACCTCAAAATGAAGTGATTTTGAAGAAGGCTTTGTCCTGGGGCCAACATGTCTGCATTTGCCTCTCGTTCTCCTTCCAGGAAATGGGGCTTCTTGGCTTTTCTCTTCCTTGAAGAGAAGCTTTTCAGTCATCATCCCTGAATCACTTCAAATGTTGACTTGAGCCTAACCTGTCAACATCATAGCTCTAGCTTCTGTCCCACCAAAAAGACTGATGGATGCCTTTCTTCTTTTCAGTCCTTCGTGAAAGATTATATGATCACCATCACAAGATTATTACTTGGTCTGGATACAACGCCGGGATCTGGTTATCTCTGTGCAGTAAGTGTTACTTGACTTTTCTCTTGGCTGGTTCAAGGGAGAGTTATTTTGTCTCTAAATATCTCTAAAATAGATTTAGATCATAGGTTTGCCCCATCTTGGATCTACTCATTGGGAGCATTGCTAGCAAGAAGATCCCTAGAATACCTTCCTTAAGTCTATCTTCAAAATGGAGAGTAGCACAATCCAAAATCTACTATCTATCATGCCTTCTTCTTTTTTTCTCTGTCTTCTTTACTTCTTCATGTTCTCTACTTTACTCAACAGATGAAAATCACAGAAGACGACCTCTGGATCCGATCCTATGGACGTCTCTTTCAGAAGCTGTGTTCTTCCAGTGCGGAGATTCCCATCGGAATCTACAGAACGGAATCCCATATGTTCTCCACCACCGATGTAAGACAACAACATCCTTGTTAGAGGATCTCTTTCTATCCTAGAGTAGCGAGCAGGCAAAGCTTGTGATCCAATGCTAGAATCCTAGTGTCAGAAGCTCCCTTAGTGATCCTCAAGCTGGATCCCAGCCCAAGATCCACAAAAGAAGAGACCAATATACCGTTATACTTCCAGGCTGATGTACATTTCAGGGTATGCTTTAAAAGAGCTATTGGTCTCACCTGGTATTTTTGCCAATCTACCATTCAGCAAAATGGGGGAAATGGGTACTCTGCATTGTTTTCAAGATCACGTGTCAAGTTTTCTTTCTTTCTCTCTCTTCTCCCTGTCTTCTCTCTTCCCTCCACCTCCACCCGACCCCAGCCTCATGATATCAGAACCCAGGTGAGTATGGTCTGAGTCTCCATATACTCATTCCTTTTCAATTTTGGCTTCTTCAAGTCAAAAGCCAATCAAGATGGAGGGAGCTCGGGGACGGGGGTCACACGACATGCGCAATCCTATGTTCCGGTAACAACATTGTGCTCCAATCTGGAAAGGCTGACTTGGCTTCGTGCGATGATCTGGTTCCTCTAAGATGAGCAGCCAAGAGCTGGGCTCACCAAAGATCCGTTGAATAGCTAGCATGTGGTTTGATCCAGATGAATTCTCACTGATTCAACCTCAATCCTCTTAGGTTGCTTTAATTGCTAACCAATGATCTCTTTTAAAAAGTTTCCTTTTTGTTAGGGTAGATTACTGCTTTTTCTATATCTTACGGTCAGAATGGCTTCTCCTGGGAATCATTCCCTCAGAATGGGACAACTTGCCATGGCCAACTTGCTGCAGGACAATTCAAGAATTCAATTTAATTATTTAAAATAGTTGAAAAAATTATTTTAATCTTCGTTGTTCACATTTCATTTTGTCCCTCCTTTGGCATCCTTTCTGTGATGATTCCATTCCACTATTTCTTCCATATTAGTATAAGTCTTGTCTCGCAGCAAGATGGCCATGGCAATGTGTCCCGTGATGAGTTGGCCATGGCCAGTTGGCCTTGGTGAGTTGGCTGTTGTGAGTTGGCTTTGGCGACTTGGCCGTGGCCAGCTGTCGTAGACCCTCATCCCCCCAAGCGGTTGATGGCTTCCTTCTCATCATCTACTGGTGTTCCCAGTCACAGATTTCAATCAATGTGGAAGACTGCGAAGATCTCAAGGAAGGGAAGGAGACCTGGAACGCCAAGCCGCACCACCATCACCGGAATTCGTGTCCTGCTGATCAGACAGAGCACCCACTTCTCCGGAGGAAAAGCATGCAGTGGGCTCGGCGGCTGAGCCGGAAGGGAGCCAACAAGCAGACCTCAAAGACGGCTGAGTGGATCAACCAGCAGCGATTGAACCTCTACCGGCGGTCGGAAAGGCAGGAACTGTCCGAGCTTGTGAAGAATCGCATGAAACATCTGGGCTTACCCACAACAGGGTACGGTAAGTGGTTCTCTTGGCTCCTGCCACCAGCCGAAAGGCCCTGGTTTGTTTTCACCCAACAGTCTGTTGCTTGGAATTCTTCTGCAATGATAAATTCTCTCTTTGGTTTCTTCTCCTGTAGCCAAAACTCCTAGTTTCTGGATAATTTTCACTTTCTCCGCCTCACGAACCTTTTCAAGGGTTCCCTTCTACTCCTACTATATTGATCCTTGGCGGTCTCTGAGCTTGGTTGTCTTGTTGCAGACATTTCATAACCAAACCAGGTAACATCATCAGTGCCAGAGGGTTTGCTTTCTGTTTCCTAGTTAGGAATGAAATGTCTGCATGGAAACAGCTGAGCTTAGAGAGCACCAAGGGCTCCTCCGTTCAACCCTGAACTACAAATATTGCTATTGGTACTTATTTATATATTGTTTACATTAACCCAGCATGTTGGCTGAGGAATTCTGGGAGTTGAAATCCACCATCTTACAAGTTTAGGAAACCTTGGCTTAAATAAGCACGGATGCCCCGTTCTTCAGCCTGAAAGATTCAGCAGCAGCTTCTAGAAGAGCTGATCTAGATAAATATTTTCAGTTCTATCACTGGGGAAACAAAAGGGGGGAGGGAAAGAGAGAGAGAGAAAGAGGGAGAGAGGGGGGGAGGAGGAAGGGAAGGAGAGAGAGAGGAAGGTATTATGAAGGAGATAGGGAAGCTGGGAAATGGAAATGCCAGGTTTTCATTTTTTTTCTTTTTTTCTATGTCACTATATCCAACAATCAACTTAGAAAGAGGATCTTTATCAGACCCAACTCCTGGCTATCTCGTTCTATTCTAACTGGCCGAAGCAGATGTTATTTCTTTGATTTCCCAAACATCAATATTGCATTCCGTTTTTCAGAAAGGAATTTTATCTCCCACCGTGGGGATAAAATCACGCCCAATGCAGAGGCATGCAGAGAAGGAAGCTTCGCGATGCTCTTGGTCTTCGCTTCTTTTGATTGACATAAGCTAGAGAGAGAAAGACGGTAACAAGTGTGATGGCGTTTAACCTGCATTGGTCAATCATGATTAATCCATAGGTAGAAGAGTTTGCACAAAGCCTTAAGATAAAATAGAAACCAAGCCAATGTAGTTGCTTAACATACTAAGTTCCACATGTGCTTTTCCAAAAGGCAATTGGAGTTTCTTGGTTGTTTTTTTTTCCCCTTTGAAAACGTTTCACTTCACATCCAAGAAACTTCTTCCGTTTGGTGGGGAACAGAAGGATTTATATTCCTGGCAGTCATCTGGCCTTAAAGGCAAAGGTTCCCCTCCTTGCACATCTGTGCTAGTCATTTCTGGCTCTAGGGGGTGCTGCTCATCTCCGTTGCCAAGCCAAAGAAGAGCCAGCACTGTCCGAAGACGTCTCTGTGGTCGTGTGGCCGGCAGGACTGAACGCCCCTATTTTTCTACTTGCATTTTTGACATGCTTTCGAACTGCTAGGTTGGCAGAAGCTGCTGGGACAAGGAACAGGAGCTCACTCCGTTCGGCGGTGCTAGGGATTCGAACTGCCGAACTGCCGACCTTTCTGATCGACAAGCTCAGCGTCTTAGCCGCTAAGCCACCATGTCCCTTCATCTGGTCCTACAAGAATATAAATCCTTCCCTTCCCCACCATTCAGTTAGAACTGAAGAAGCTTCTTGGATGAGGAGAGAAATGTTTTCAAAAGAAGAAGAAAAAAACCCCAAGAAAATCCAGTTGCCTTTTGGGGGAAAGCTCCTTTGGGGCAACCATGACCTCTCCTGGATGATTGACTATTTCCAAAGACATTCAACATACTAAGCTTGGTGAGTGTTAATCCTCGGCTGGTTGTACAAATCCGGTCGCTTTGCTTTGCTGATAGTTTGATGCCCTGTTGAGACTCAGAAGGTGGGTTCCGCATGTTGGGTGTGAAGGCAGCCAGTGAATCCTGGGTTGGGTAGAACAGCATTGGGCACATTTAAAAGAAGAGGGTTGTGTTTTGTCATTATTCAGACTGTTTTCACAGCAAGATCACCACAGTCTGATTCCATCATTTCATCACGTTCACCTCATCGTCCACATTCCATAGGTAGAAACTTTGGGAAACCTTCTTAGCGAGTCTGAAGATTTTCCTTGACATCTGCTTAAAAAAAAACCTTCAAAGAAATTGTAGGATCAGTCTGACCTAGAGGTGAAAAGATCCAGGGAAAAAAGAGACAGAGACAGAGAGAAAGGAAAAATCAGGAAAATTAAACGCTGGTTGAAGAATGAATGAATGAATGAATGAATGAATGAATTCTTTATTGGCCAAGTGTGATTAGACACACAAGGAATCCGTCTTGGTGTAAATGCTCTCTTTGAATCTCCCCATCACTGATCTAACATAACCACAAGTGAACTATAGGGAAGTTCTGTTAACTTAGAGACCTCGGGAGGGTGGGGGGGAACCCCAGAGTTTCTCTTTCTTTTTGTTATGATGAAAACCTTTTCAGTCCATTTTTTTAAAGGGAGATGGCTTTTCTTCCCCCCCCGCTTCCTTTTGCGGAATTCTTTTGGGCCATCTCTCGCTGCATGCTTTCCCTTCTGCTCTCAGCGATATAGTGCCCTGAATTTCCCGGTCTGTAAGATTCTTTTCTCCAAATTGAGCCACGCAAATCTGAATTGCTGTTTTTACCCTGGCAAGCCAGCCTTCTTGTCATTTTCTGGAGGTCTCCGAAAGGGAGAAACTTAGAACAAAGGGTGCCACTCGTTTCAATTCCTGCCTTGAGCCAAAAGCTAAGGGGGCTTTCTTGCAAAGTGCTCTGGGATTAGCTTGCTCCAAAGCAAAATAATCTTTTCCCAGAGTTCATGCATGTATATTTTATTTTTATTTTTCTTATATGTATCCATGTATTCATAACTATGTTTTTACTTATACCTATTATCTTGTAAGCAATTGACAAATAAAAAATAAATAAAATAACAAAGTCCCAGTTACTGAAGTCCCTGGGGATGTTAACGCTTTTGGGGAGGGGTCCTTATCCATTTGCCTGATTAGGTTTCTTAAAATAGAGGGGGGGGGGGTTTGATGGTTTTCTGGTGCTAAAACAGCTGAGGGCTCCTTGCAATTTCTTTCTGAATTTCCTCAATCTTCCTTCTCAAGGAGAGAACCCAAAGCGAGGGAATTCTTTAACCAGACCTTGCATCCAAGCTTTGATGGGACTGGAGTTAGCTAAATTCACCAAAGCTAGGATAATGAAACCGTTTGTAAGAAAACAAGCAAGCTCAGAGTGCACCAAGAACCCCTCAAATTGGCCAAAATTGAAAGGAAGCCAGCCCTTTAGCTGAGATGTCCATCTTGTTTAAGTGAGATTGTCCGAAACCCATTTTTATGACATATCACCTGTTGGTTCATGCAACACCATTAATGCCTGGCGTCCTTTTAATTTGCTTGCTTTTCTTTCTGAACTTATATGTACCTATACACTTTGGACTACATGATTTGGCCTGTGTGACCACCGAATCTCGTTTCTGAATACTTTCTGAATCGCTGCTTGCTGATTTTTTTCTCTTCTCTTTCTCTCCGTTTATGTCTGTGCTGTGTTGTGTTCTCTTTTGTTTCCCCCTCTTCCTTCCCTTTTCTTCCGTTTGATTTCTGTTTGTTTCTTCTCCTTTCCCCCCCCTCCTTCTCTGTGCACTCCGTAGAGGATGTAGCAAATTTAACAGCCTGTGATGTGATGAACCGAGTAAACCTTGGATATTTGCAAGGTAAATAGTCAAGTAACCAAGATGTGGCCCATTGGATTCTTGGGGTAAAACACCCTCTGTAGAAGGATGCTGTTCTGGGTTGAGATTTTCAAAGAGCAGGTGAGGTAGCTAGCACGATGAAAACACTGCAGTGGGTGTGTATTTAAGGTGTCTCCTTGAGCGCAGACATGATCAACAGTGCCCCATTCACCCTCAAGATAGATAATCAAGAAATAATCTTCTTAAAGATACATGACACCACAGTCAGAACTGAAGAAGCTTCTTGAATGAGAAGCGAAATGTCTTCCAGGAAAAACAACAACGTCCAGTTGCCTTTTGAAAAATAAGTTTTGGGACAACTCTGACCTGGATGACCGATGATTTCCATAGATGTGATGCCATAGGAAGCCCAACTGGGTTCACCAAGTCTATTTCCTAGATGAGCTGCATTCTAACTCAGTCAGTGTGAATGTGATGGGAAAACCCAGCTTATTAGTTAGTCTGTGTTGCAGCCTCTTGGGCAAACCAGGAAAGTGAGTTACATTCGTTGCCAAGCTGAATGTACGGTGCAAATCAGAGGTGGTATTCAGCTGGTTTGAGCCAGTTCTGGTGTATTGGTAGCTGAAATTTTGACTAGTTTGGAGAACCGGCATATACCACCTCTGGTTGGCCCTGCCCACCCGCCCCTGCCATTTCCTCTCCTATATTCCCTTGTTTTTTAGCTCAGCTGAAGTGCGCACATATAGAACCATGCATAGAACTGGTAGGAAACCATTTGGAAACCCACCACTGGTGCAAATGTTCAAACGCCGTGGTTTTCCATCTTAGTTTAAGGCAGGATCCAAACCATTTGAGCAAAGCAACAAATGGCTCTTATTTTGATTTCCGTCTGGGGGGATGCCCATGTGTTTACGGCCATAAGTGTAGCTACAGTTCTTCAGTTCCTCACGACCCATGATTGAAATGAAATAAGATATTCCCCCCTTCGTCCCAAACTAGCTTGTTGGTATGAGGGTTGCTGCAGTTTAATCATTAACTTCACCTTGGAAATGAATGCTAGGCGGCATTTGAACAACTCCCCAATGGAAGAGATGTTTTTCGGGGCAGTTAAGGAGCAATGGAGTGGAAAGAGCCTTCACAGTAAAGTTGCATCCGGCAAAAAGCGATGATCTGTTGCAACTGGCAGTCCATTAATCAAAGTAATCAATGATTATTTGATCTGCATTTTTCAGAGCCCCTCTCTTTCCTGATGTAGCCATCTTTGGATTTGTAACCTTGGAGGTCTAGTCCAAGCCCTGTGTCAACTCGTAAAGCATTCCTATGCTCATTTTTGAGTTTCCATAAGCAGGAGGGGGGGAAAGCCTGAAGGAGCAGTACAGAAATTAAAACCAGAAGTATATTCCATGCTTATCCTACAAAGATTGTAGCTAGGCTACCGGGTCTTCTGCCCTTGAAAATCCTTCGTTGGAGAATGTGATTGATGACACACAGCCCGTGAACGTCCAGGGGGATGGGGGAAACAGGGTGACAGGTGACCGTAAATCATACATGTCAGAGTTGGCCTCAACTGGGATAATGCTGACATGTTGCTCCTAATAAATCTTTTGGATTCTTTTGAAGCTTGGCTTGAGGCTCATAATTTAATTAGGGCAATCATCGGAACCCTGACAGCAAGCCAACTCTGACACACAGAGGAGGAGACCATATACCATTTCAGACAAATGGTTGTCCAATTTCTTCTTTAAAATCTCCAGTGATTGAGCACTCACAACTTCTGGAGGGAAGCAGTTCCACTGGTTAATTGTTGTAAATGTCAGGAAATTCCTCCTTAGTTCCAGGTTGGTTCTCTCCTTGATTGGTTTCCATCCGTTGTTTCTTGTCCTGCCTTCGGGTGTTTTGGGGAATAGGTTGACCTCTTCTTTGTGGCAGACCCTTTTGCTTTCTATCATGGCCTTGCCCAAGGAATTTCTGGAGAGAACCAAAGGGTTCCATATGCATGAGTATGTCTTACTAATATTTCTAAGATTCTGTTTGGAACTTAATGGCCCAGGTGTGCATGAGACAAGGAGATCTCCTTGAAAGATATAAGAACCAAGATGGCTGACCTGAAATAGCTGTGGGCCACATGCTTTTTAAAATACCTGTTGCTGTGTGTGAGCAACTGTGCCATTCTGATACATCAACCACCTTCTTCATTATCTCATTGTCCTGTTTCTGTCCCCAGCTTCAGTGTGGAGCATCCTATCACAGGCAGCGTCCCCATTTCTTGGATTCATTGAGCAATACTGACCCTATCGCTTCCCTTTGGAAAGGGGATGTGCCCTAAATTATCTTTATTCAGAATGAAAAATGAGTGAGTAAGGTCCATGTGTTATCCTCCAGCCTAGATCTACTGATGATAGACAGGAAAGAGACACAGAAAAACCTGGGAGATACTCAGAGGGTTCCGTAGCCCCGAAGGTTTGCCACTTTTCAGCTGGTTAACTACTGTTTTGCCTGACTGGATGACCACTTGACCAACTCTTTTATTCCAGATGAAATGAACGACCACCAAAACACACTCTCCTATGTTCTCATCAATCCTCCTCCGGACACACGGCTAGAACTCAACGATATCGTGTATGTATGAAATTAATTCAACATATTATGGTTAACAACATGGCCTGCAGAACTGGTGGCTCAATGTTACATTTGAGCTACTGAGAAAGAATCAATCGGCGGGAGGTTTTTAGAATGTGTCTTTTTCCAAGAGGCCAGCTTTAATTAAGGATAGCCACAGCACATGGACTTATATGTCACTTCATTATGTTCAAGAAAGTCCAAGAAATCAGCGTTTCGTTTAGTTTGTCAGGCAAACTAAAGTATAAGTATGAATGTAACATATAGACATATAAGTATAAACAGGTATAAGTACATAATAAATGAATATGAATAAATGGGAACAGGGACGGTAGGTATGCTGGTGCACTTATGCACGCCCCCTTTAAGGACCTCTTAGGAATGGAGTGAAGCCCACAGTTGAACCGTTTAAGATTCAAGTCTTGGGGGGTTGAGGATGTAACAACAGAGTCAGGAAGTGAGTTCCAGGCATTGAACCACGCTGTTGCTGAAGTCCTAGTTTCTGCAATCGAGTTTGGAGCGGTTTACTTTGAGTTTGTATCTATTGTTTGCCCGTGTGTGTTATTGCAATTGAAGCTGAAGTAGCTAAGTCATTGACAGGACGTTGTAGCAGACAATTTTGTGTACTAAGGTTAGGTCAGACCGCAGGCGGCGTAGTTCTAGGTTGTCCAAGTCCAAAATTTCAAGCCTGGTGAAGGCATCAGGTGTTCTATTGTGAGCGGAGGAGTGGAGGACTCGCTCAATCCTATGAATGTCCGTTATACATTGTGGATTCCAGGCAGATGAGCTGTATTCGAGAATTGGTCTGGCGAAGGTTTTGTAAGCCCTAGTTAGCAATTCAATGTTACCAAAGGAGGAGCTTCGCAAAATGATGTTAACATCTTCCTTCCTCCTCAGGTATTTAATACGACCCGACCCCCTCGCTCACGTGGAAAATGAAGGTCACAGTCGGAAGAGCAGCAGCCATAAGAACGCGAACCCTGAAACGCGAGACGAGACGCAGCTCTGAGTAACTCCCTCTTCCTGCACGGAAAATACAACTCCTTCTTCATGCATGGAACTGCATCAAAACTCCCAATAAACTTAAGAAAGGGAAGAAGATGTTTTTTCAGGAGACAGCCGTTGTACTTTGCATTGAGCAAGTTTAAAGGATGACTTTCCTCAAGCTGGACTCTGGATTCAGGATCTGCAGAGCTGGTATGAATGACCCCCGCCCACCTTTCCTGGTCTGGTTCTGGGTTCTTCTCCCAAAGGACTCCAGGTGGCTGGAGAAGGCCTAGAACCTTAGAGGTAGCACCTCTCGTGGATGGACGATTCGTACGCCACTTGGTTTTAAACTTTTCTATCATTTCAGAGGGGTTGTTGGGTTGAGGGAAGAAGAAAAATAAATAAATTTAAAATATGCCACAACTCGTGAACATGTCTTCATTGGCGTAAACCACAGGAGCACGCATGTGACTCCTTGCCATACTAGAAGCCTCATCCATCTGGAGCAGAAGGAGAGACCAGCCCAGCAATGCAGAGGGTCAAGATGCAGAGCCTGCGCTCCACAAGTTTAGTGGTCAAACTAAGGGGCTGCAATTCACACAGCGCAGTCGGTTTGCTTGGTTTCCTTTTTTTCGGTGACCCAGCAGCTGTGCCTTGTGCGGTTGACGTGCTGAGTCAGGGCTTCCCAGGCAGGCCCTAAAAGGGTGCAAAGGCAGGAGGGGTTCTGGGGGTTCTGGGCCCCCAGGCCGGCCCAGGGAGGCAGGCAGGGGCTGGGCAGAGGCAGCCGAGTCGGCCTTTCAGGGGCCCAAAGGGAGTTTAGAAATTGGACTGGGGGTTGTTACTTCACAGAAAATATTTCTTAAGCAAGACTGACTTAAGGACATAACCTTCTTTTGGAAATAAAATATCTTGGTCCTAAATATGTTTTTTTTTCATCTGAAGACATTTTTACTTGTTTGGACAACCGCTGCTGTGAAAGCAATTGGAATAAAGGAAAGAGAGAAAATACATTTTTGAAGAGTTACTTTCTATGGATTGTGATTACTTAAATATTTTCATTCTTTTTTTCTGGAAAGCTTGGCATTTATAGAATACTATATTTTGCCTATTTTTTGCTATAGAATTATCAGAAATGTTTTGTCCCAGTTGAGGTCATAAATCTGTAGACGTTTAAAGCCTCTGTCTTTCCAATCACAGAAGAAGTTACAGCTTTCTGATCTTCAACCAAACCTTTATTCAAGCAGAGATACAAAACAGATTGGAGAATAAGTCAACAGTGTCTTTCTGATAGGGTCTGTCTGTTGAGTGCATTATCCATTCCATTCTTCACCTTGAAATGGTTTGGCTTCCTCTTCCTCCTCCTCAGCTGGAAGAGGGAAATCAATCTGGAACATCTTTTGAATCAAAGGACAGAGGGTCATGATGCTAGGAGTCTTCCGGTTGGTGTCTTCTGGGGTGGCCGAAAGGGTGATTTGACTACAGCTCGTGATGGAGATAGGTGGTTCCTGCAAAGGTGGGTTTCCATCTGTTCTGAAAGAAAAGCCACTAACAACGGGGGATGGAGTTACTGGATCTCCTTTGCTGTCCTCCGAAGACTTCTCACCATCCAATGCAATGGCCTCCAACAGAATTTCTTCCGAACGCTGGACTTTTTCACCCAAGCTACTGAACGCTTTCTTCTCCAGAGGCCATCGGTCCACCCAATGACCTACGAAAGACATAGGTTCGGTGTCTTGGACCTTCTGGAAATCCATTGGCGGGTCCTGACGCTTCAAGATTGACTCTGTCATGGGACCCTCAACCAACATGGAGGGCGGGGGGAAGGTGGTTGTGCTGACCAGCGGTGAAGGATACTCGTAGATGGAATCGATATCGCCTGGACCATGGGCTCGGACCAAGCTGGGCTGGAAGTCTGGGAAACAAGCCGCTAACCAGCGTTCTTCAGACCGCGTCTTTGCGATGTTGTGTGGAGCGCCCAGAAAAGTTAGGGCAAGTTCATTTCCTGCAAAATCAAGAGGGGAAACCCCATTAAGATGGTTGCCTTGGCCCTACTCTAGTTCAAGAAGGGTGGATGCTACTCGAGGGGTGAAGATCTTTCTTTCCGTTAGTTCATGTTGATGACTCAAGCGCTCATCCTCATCCAACCCATCACGACCTCCTGCCCTGAACAGGCGTTGGACTAGAAGACCCCTTCCAGCCCTAGGATTCTAGGATCGATGTTTCTTTCTCACCTTTGGCCTTAATTGACCGCACCAGTTGGGAATTGTAGTTTTATAGGTTTACAAAATGGCTTCCAACCCTAACGATAACCATCTGAGGTCTCTTTTCTTCTTGGTTCACGGAGAACCAAGGGGGAAAAAAATGTTAGGGAAAATGTGGAATGGAGCCACATCACATATCTTATTTTATCAAATACAGGTATAGTCCTAGACTTGGTTCATTTAATGACCGTTCAAAGTTATGACATCACTGGAAAAAATGACTTAGGACCATTTTTCAGACTTATGGCTGTTGCAGCATCCCCAGAGTCACGCAATCAAAATTCGGGGAATGCTGGGGAATGGGTTCATATTTATGAGGGGGTCACGTGATCCCCTATTATGACCTTTTGATGAGCAAAGCCAATAGGAAAGCCAGATTCTTTGCAATGATTCACTTAACAACGGTGGCAAGAAAGGTCATGAAATGGGGCTAAATTAATTGAATCACTGCCTCACTTAGCAACAGAAATGTAGGGCTCAGGCAACTGAATTTTGATCACATGATTTTGGGGGATGCTGCAAAGGTCGTAACTGTGAAAAAGGGTCATAAGTCGCTTTTCTCAGTGTTGTCGTAACTTTAAGTGAACTGTTGTAAGTTGAGGGCTGCCTGTATTAGACCACCCAGCCTATCTGGGTTCGTATGTATTTTGTGAGCTTCCTTCCATTCCCCACCACCCAGTCAGAGCTGAAGAAGCTTCTTGGATGAGAAGCGAAACGTCTTCAGAGAAAAACCAGAAAGTCCAGTTGCCTCTTGAAAAAAAAAAGCACCTTCGGGGCAACCAGGACCTGGATGACGGAGAAGCTCCACAGAAAGGTGTAGTTGGCATGTTACCTTTATGGGGGGCTGCATCGGTAGAGGACCATTGAGTACTGGCCTCTAGAAATGTCCTCCTGGGACCAAGGCCTGGCTTAGCACATCTCCTTGGACGTACAGGAGGAGGAGGAGCAGAGCCTTCGCAACCGCAGTGTCGGCATTTCCAGATCCTGCTCAGGGTGGTGGACTCCTTTCTGGTCAGGAACCTTGGCTCTTCTTGCCTGCTCCTAGACCTCCTGTGGCCGAGAACCATTTCTCCAGCTTGTTGAGCTTTCTCAAACTCCTGAGATGCTCGTGCTCTTTTCCCAGGACAACGAGGAACCGAGAACCACCCCGGACAAGGTTCCCTCAAGGGATGGAACCTGTTTGCTTCTGCTTGGCTGGATACACTAGACAGAGAAGGAGTGGAGGTCACCTCATGGGTTGGGTGCAGAGGGCAAGGTTTCCATCTCGGGCTTTTATTGGGCGCGCTTGCAAAGGAGAGATGAAGATCAGATCTCCGGGGATCTTTTCCCCCTGTCCAACTTTCTTGCCAGGGTCTCAATTCAGAAGCTGAATCACTTTCAGGAGATGTGAAGCCAACTTGGGGTTGGTGGTGGGGATGACCACGATTGCTCCTCTTTCTCCTCAAGCAACTGGGAGAAGCCTGGAGGGGACTTCCGCCCTGATGAGACTCGTTTCTCTTGGAAGGAGATGAACGAGAAGCGGCCCTGTTTTGCTTGATCTCCATGGCACTTCCGTCAGGGAAATCTATATGGACCAGAGCTGGCAAAGGCTGGGTGTCTCTAAGGTGAATCTTGGGATGAAAAGTTGGGCCGTTCGTCTGGCGGTTAACTTGCTCTCCCAAGCCTGGAATAAATAATAATGTGGTTGGAAAAGCAGAACCTCTAACATCGCCCCAGATGATGTTCTAAAGTAGAGAATGGGACAATTTCCCATGGCCAGCCTACTGTTGTAGGCCGCCACCGGCTGATGGAGCTGGCAGCAGAGTTGGACAGAGAGGACATTGGGGAGGAAACTGGGCCAGTCCTGGAGGCGGAGGAAGGCTCGGACAAGGGCTCTGCGTCGGAGGCAGAGATGGGGCCAGGACAGGCTGGCAATCATCAGCCGCCTTCGGGTTCAGAGTGAGGCGGGGGAGCTTCTGGAACCAGTTCCCAGCCTGCACATGTGCAGAGCTGCCAAAAGGAAGGAACAATTAAGAACTCAGGGTTGATGTGGGAGTAAGGCCACAGGCGGACGATGAATGGCCCCTCCCATCAGAAGTAAAAAAGGAACAAAAGGGGAGGGGGCTTTTGCAGGAAACAATTTGTTTGTTCATTCGTTTGTTCCTGCATGTGGAAATATTTACCGGGCAGCTTGCCAAGATCGATAAGGTCTGATTATACCTTTGCAAGACTGTTTGCCAGGCCATTGGCTGCAGGTGAATGCAAGAAATTCACATTCATTTAATAAAAGAGATTTTGCCGGGACTCAGAGTTTGCTTAGTGCTTTTTGGGGAAGCTGAGGACAGAACACCTACCAAGCCAACTTACTGTGGTTGATTCACTCACCTGGTTGCATCCTTGCTATCTGACCCATAGCGGCAGGTGGAACTCGGGAACCCCTTAACCCATGCATGCATGTGGGGCAGGGTCGGTCTCGGGTGCCCCTGTCCCTGGAGACTTCAGTCCCCTTGTTGGTATTGTCCTGGGGATCTGGATAGCCGGGCTGGCCGAAGACTGGACCTCTTCCTTCGTGTCCTTTCTCACAGAGGGTGACAATGCTTCGACCCATTGGGTCCATGGATAAATAGGCCACCAGCGGACTCTGGAATCTCGCCTGCTCCCCATAGCAAATTTGAGAAGCAGAGACCACCGGCCCACAGTGGGTCCCTCTGGAGAAGTGACCTCCTTCCAAAGCCGAGCTCTCTGCAGCCGGAAGACCGGAAAGGATCTGGGGATCTCCGCTGGAGGTTTTCGTTCCTGGATTCACGGAAGGTTTGAGACCGCTGCTCGTGAGAGCCTTTTCATTCCTTGACTGGTTTGCGATGGGCGACCGGCAGCTGCAACATTTGGGGAGGCAATAACAGCAGAAGAGGCCCGTGGTAAAACCAAGGAAAAAGCCACCTGTGGGTACCAAAACGAGATTGGAAAAAAGCAAATCATTACATGCTAATTATTGTGCTCTTTTTATGTCTATATCAAGAGACATTAAACACATGGATTAATGGAGAACCTAGATGGAGAACCTAGGCGTTGTGATGTCACTCCCATCAGTCTCACGTAGAGCAGCCACTGGAGGGAGTCTTCGTTTAGTTACTACATTTGGGACTGGCAACTTGGTTGTTAAGTGAAGCAGTCACCAAATGAAACCAGGACTATCCTTTGATGATCTTACTCAAGCTTTCCTTTGCTTTGCAGACCTGCAAAGGTCATAAATGCGACAACTGGTTGCGAAGTTACTTTTTCATCATTGTTCTACCTGCAGATGGCCACTCAATGAACCAGTCACTAAATAAGGACTACTTGTAATCAGAAAGATGGCAGTAATGGGTTGAAACCTTTGGCAGAAGCCAAAATAGGGAAACTGTTCCACCCATGAATAGCCCTAAGACTTACATTCCGCTTCACAGTGCTTCCCAGCGGTTTTAGAAGAGTTTTAGAAGAGCCTCTTGCCCCCAACAATCTGGGTCCTCATTTTACCCACCTCAGAAGGAGGGAAGGCTGAATCAACCTTGAGCCCCATCAGGATCGAACTCCTGGCAGTGGGCAGAGTCAGCCTGCAATACTTGCATTCTAACCACTGTGTCATGCTGGCGCTCTGTGTGTAGGAATCTAGAGTAGAACTACTTGTAAACTATTCCTCTAAATAACTGAAATGGTATATGGTCTCCTGCTTGAGCAGAGGGTTGGACTAGAAGACCTCCAAGGTCCCTTCCAACTTTGTTATTATTACTTTGTTAAGTAGCATCCCCTAATCTCTAACCACAGGTCAAGAAAGTTGGAAGTTCAAAGTGTCAAGAGGTTGGCTACTCTCAGCCTGCATTAATCGATGGAAAGCATTGCAATCAGTCCTTGTAACTCAATTTTATGACTGCTTCAATGATGCCTTACCCAACAAACCACAGATCAGCTTGACGTTTCCTGCTCGTGTTGGCGGAAAATCGAAGGTTGAGAATAGCGGGGAAGGCAAATAGCTGGAAGGTAGTGGAGCACACCCCAGGAGCTTGCTGCTGGTCACTTGCTGTCCTTCAAGAAAGAGGGGTCTTTTGCAAGTAACTCCAGCGGGCAACTGGATTTTAGCCTCCACTGATTGCATGGACTGGATCAACTGGCAGTTGCAAACCCAGGGATTTCTATGAAGAAGCAGGAAGTTGATGGAATCCGGGAGAGTCGGTAAGGTGGTCAGCCTGTTCTGGAATAACAAGAGATCTTGGAGGACTTGCAAAGGTTGGAAGGCTTCCTGGTTGATAAAGAGGATTTTATTAGTCGATAAGTCCAGCTTGGTCAAGGAAACCAAGCCAAGAAAAGCATCCATGGGGAGATACTGAATCATATTGGAGGAGACCACCAGCTCATCGAGCGTGTTTAAGTTCTCAAAAGTCCTTGGGGGAAGGTAGGTGATCCTGTTAAGGGCAAGGGAGAGTTTCTTGAGTTTCGGCATCTCCATGAACCACGTTTCCTTCAAAACGTCCAAGCTGTTGTTGGCCAGAACCAACTCTTCAAGATAGAGAAGACCCGAGAAAGCCAAGGGCTCGATTGTACAACTGGCCAGCTGGTTGTTGCTGAGATCCAGAATCTTCAGGAGGTTGACGTAAGGTGTGAAAAAGGTGAAGTCGGCCAAGGAGGAGATGAGGAATCCGGTGATCGACAAGAAATAAAGACTGGTGAAATTGCTGAAGGACAGAGGTGGTATCTCACTAAGGTTCCCTTGCTGTAGAAGGATCTGCTGGGTGGAACTTGGCAAAGCTATTAAGACTGGAAACGTCGAAGAGGGAAAACAAGGAAATGCTTAGAATGAAAAATAAGAGGTCGGTTATCAGTGTTTTGATTTCTGAAAACACCTGGGGAGAGATCGGGGAATTGAGTCATGGCAGCTGGACTTCTTTTCTTTTTTGGTTTCAAACCAGTTTTTTGGCTTGGAACCAAAGAAAGAAAAGAACTCCAATTGCCATGTCTCAACTTCTAGACAACTTCTAGATGAGGAGATGACTGAGAATCTTAATCCTGCAACGTAAAATGAAGATGCTTGGAAGGGGAGCAGAGTGAACTGAATCTACTAGAGGTCTCCAACTCTGGACTGATGCTACCCTCTGTCGTAAAAATTTCAAAAGAAAGCATCAAGGATGCACGCACCAAAATTGTAAACCTCAACAAACTGATTAAATCTGGTGTCTGCTGAACGGAACTAACTTTGGAGCCAACTCTTGAGATACTAACCTAGCATTTTAACCCAGGTTTGCTCCAAATGGTGTTCCTTCCTCCAGTGGGTGAAAAGACTGATCGAACCAGGGTTCCCAGTCTCGGCAATTTTAAGACGTGTGGACTTCGTCTCCCAGAATTCCACAGCAAGCCAAATTCTGGGAGTTGAAGTCCACACATCTAAACAGTTGCCAAGTTTGGGATTAAACCAGTCTTCCAGAATCCCCATAATTCCAGCCATTGTGATGATTCTGGAAAACTGGTTTAATCTGCTTTTTTAAAAAACCAATCAATAAAATACACTACATTAGATGAGGGGGGTTGGTTGTGTGTGTGCATAACTTGTGCTAATTCTCTTGTGGTCATTGCATTTCCCAAGTGGATAAACACTTGCAAAGCAGATCTTGATAAAACTGTAAGGGAACTTATCAGGCAGGACAAGAAGCAATGGGTGGAAATTAACCAAGAGAGAAGCAACCTAGAACTAAGGAGGAATTTCCTGAAAGTGAGGACAATTCACCGGTGGAACTCCTTGCCTCCAGAAGTTGTGGGGGCTCCAACACTGGAGGCTTTCAAGAAGAGACCAGACATCCACCTGAAATGATATAGGACCTCCCGTCTGAGTAAGGGGTTGACGAGGAGATTTTCCAACTCTGTTATTCTGTTAATCATCAGTAAATGATGAAGTGAGTTCAAACTGTTGCTTGCACATGTTTAACTGGGCTTAGGAGTCCATTCCTAGATGTTGCTAACCAGAAACTCTTCCATATATACCACCACTATGGCATGAAAATAGCCTGTAAGTTATCGGTTGACGGAAACCATGGGAGGAGAAAGGAACAGCTAGAAGCACTGAAGATGCTCACCATCTTGGAGTGAAGACACATCCTCACATTCAACTGTATCTATGGAGCATAGCTGGCAGATGGGAGGACAAGGAAGAACACTCCTCAAATCAAGGAACAACAGAGCCACAAATCCTGCGATACCTGCGGGATTCAAACACAGAAAGGCCACCATCTCCCTTGGAATGTCATCAGTTCCCCATTTCCCAGACAAGATCCCCAGACAAGAATGCAACAAATAAGGATGTCCACTTGCCATTCCTTTGCAGACTTCTCTTGACCTCATCCATGGGTGGGGGAGATCGGGTTCGCAGGACCAAGGACAGCTCTCAATTGTCCAACTCTTTCCTCTTGTCAGTGGCTTCCTCACTCCGAGGAGGAAGCAGTAGAGCTGAACGTTTTGCTGAATAAATACTTAAAGACCACGGAGTTTGTTTTAGAGAAGAGACACTGAATTCAGAGGGATTTCAGGAGGACTTTGAAGAACTTTGTTTTCGCTTGTACTGTGGTTTCGCAGACTGTGGTTTACTGAATGTTGGGTTTAGGGTCTGGTGTGAATTTAGGAACTGTGTTTTACTGAATAAACCACAGTGCCTAAGTTCACACCGCACCATAAACCCAACATTTTTAAAAAAAGAAAAATCACACACCTCTTGAATTAAAAGACCTCTTTTGAGTTATGCATACGGTTACTTAAGTGACTCACTAAGCATAAATTTAGTCCCCCCATGGGGACTAAAGGATACAAGAATCCTATCCTGTGTATAAATTGTGTACGGGGTAAACTGTATGGCCATTATTTCATTTTAGGGTGAGGCAAGTTGAGAAGAGAACACTCCCCCCGCCCAAGTTTTTAAAACTATCTGAGGAAGCAATTAAAATCCAGCCAGTTTACATTATTCATCCTTTGCTATTTTTATTCAGCCGAAAGAGCTGTGGTCGTGCAGAGATTTCAAAATAAACAATACACTTTTAACAGCCAGGTCTGCGTTACAGAAACATGCAAACAGAAGGGATCAAGGATCTTCCTCGTAAAACATTCACTCAATCAATACGTGCAATTAAACCATCAAAGAGATGGATTGGCTTGTTTCCTGAGTTCACCGCAAAGCAAATTTCGGATCACAATGAGGACAGAGAATTGGTCCATATTATAAAAAAACCAACAACCTGAAAAGTGGATTTTGGTGAACAAGACATCCTAATTATCCCAAACCACAACCCAAGTCGCTTATCAAACAAAATCAAATTACCTACCAATTTTATCATTAGAATTTCACCAAGGATGCTATGAGCTTCAAATGAGGATCAACAACATGGTGTATTGTTGCAATAGTGGCCAATATACGTAGCTCAGGTGTAGGATGAGGGTGAAGGTTCATTCTCTGAGCTTTGTGCAGGCTGGAGAATGAAACTCCACCCTCAATTTGGTGTATTGAATCACACATAAAAACAAGGAAAAGCTCGCCCATCTTCCCCCACCTTTAATAAGGTCCCACTGCAATTGGCAAGCTGGATAAACCATCAACCTAAAATTCACTCCTGCAAGGAGAAGGCTGTTCCACCCTTCAGCGTATTTTAATTATTTGTCCTCGTGGCACCCTTCCCAACCTGGTGGAGCAGCTTTGGGACTTTGGTCCAACAGCTGGGAAGATTGAGACTTCCCCTGAAATGCCAAGTTGAGGGAAGGCATTTAATCTCCCTCGGAGCCAGTTTCCATTCTCAAGATCATTTTGAAAAGATGCACAGCGGGGTGGGTTATTTTTTCCCCCAGAGAGTCATATGGGCCAATGGAGTCTCACCAAAGATGCACCTCAGGGTGCTTGGCACCACCCTGCTCACCTTCCAGAAGAAAGCTTCGGAATACACTCAAAGTATTCTAGAACGGCATTATGAGTTATTGTACAGATTCTTTCCCAAGTCTTGTCTTTTGATTTCATGGAACTTCAAAGGAAGGCGGTGTTCTACTCATGACCAGAGAGCCAGTCCTCTGGGTCATCTCAATTTCGGAGCGTTGCGTTAAAGGCCACTGGGACCTACATGGATTTGGTGGGTGGCTGGAGAAAAGCACAGCTCTGGTGCGTCAGCTTCCATCGCTCCCGTGTCCATCGGCCCCGATTCTCTACTACTTCATGCAGAAGGTTGATGTACTTAGATTCGTTTGTTGGCAACGCAGTGTCTTCTTCATATGAAGAACTGGCGAATGCAATTCTTGATGGTGGAGATGTGTTGGCTTTCTGGAGGTTTCTGGACCGAGAAGACACCGGCTTTGAAAATCGTTTGGATTTTAGCCCTGTGGATAGCTTGGCTGCTCTGATATCAGTCTGAGCAGTCTGCTTACACCCTGGAGGAACTGCTTTCTGAAGAGCAAGCTCTGGCAAGTCAGCTGGTCTTCCTTTGAAGTCTGACTTCGTTCTATCATCATTGGCTTGGCTAGTCTTGCTCTGAGATCTATGTAAATCGTGTTGACTTTGAATTTTTGTATCCAATTCCACCTTCCCTACATCTCTAGTTTCTGGATTTGATTCTTTATAAAGTGGAGGCTCCGTTTCGTTGGCTAACTCAGCCTGGTGTTTGTCCTCTTGATTGCCATCAAAGCACAAAAGATCCCCCTTCCTGGGAGATAGATGTAGCCACTCTTGATCAAATGCTGGTTTCTCCACCTCCAGCACCTCACCACAGCAAAGAGGGGAGAGCAAAGCCTGTGCTGTGAATGGTTCCCTGACACTCAACCCATTGGATCCTTGACCCCCAACCTTCCTTTCGAAAGGCCATGTCAACGAACGCCTCAACGGGTGGCTCTCCTCCTTTGAAGTCATGTCCCTTTGGGGTTTGACCTCCTGTTCCTGTTCTTCAGGGGCTGCAGTCACACTTAAATACAGGAAAGGTTCGGGAGGGACCCTGCTTTCCTTTTCAAGATGTGTAGAATTTCCATCATCTTGGATTATTCGGTCCGAGGCTTCAGAAGAAACATGAGTCTCTAAAGTATCTCGACATACTTCCACCACAACTGGCTTTGCCTTGATGTGGCTCTGAGATTCTACTGCAGAGAGTTCCTCCAGCTTCTGATAATTCCACAGTCCTGACAAAGGATGCAGGTCCTCATCTTCAGTATGGATTTTGTCACTCTGGGACCAGAGCGGCATTCTTGGTTGTTCCTGGTTTGCATCCATAGATGTTTGCTGTCTTTGGTAGAATTCTTTTCTCAGTAAAACAGCTGAGGCAGACTTGGCACGGATTTTCAACATTCTGTTTCCTGAAGCTGTAGTCCTCGCTTGGTTTTCCTTCTCTCTAGCTGTGAGTCGATGTTCTACAGAATCGATCTGAGTCTTGGGTTCTGGAGTGGGAGGTGGTTCCATGGCCTCTTGGCTTGGCCAGATACGTTTGCTGGCATATCTCACCAACCACATCCCAAACAGCAGGAAGAGGAAGGAAATAAATACTGCCAAAACAAGGAAGGAAAAATAAATTACTCAAAAATGAATCATATACCCATTCTGAAGTAAAGCATCCAGTGGCAAAATCTGAAGCAGGAAGAGGTATAAAAAATTCTGATAAACTGCTTAAGGTACAAGGGCAATAATGGAAGTGGTGAAAGCTAAAATCCAAAGAAGTTGTTATGTAAACTAGAATAGCATTGGGTAGATGTCCAAGGAAAACGTATTAGAAATAAATATATCTCCTTTAGCGGCTAGAACAGTTCTAATACTTTGGTCTACATTGGTCCAACAGACTTAATGATATCAATAAAGGAGAATATTTGTAGCTGAGGTTTGAAATGAGGGGCCCTTGGTGCACTCTGAGCTTGTTGTTTTCTTGCAGACATTTTAATTACCCAAACTAGGGTAGGAGATGACTAGATTGAGTCATAAATCATAGGTCACAAGAATCTAAATTCAGCCCACCTTGAATGCCTCTCTTATCTCCTGCTTATTTCCCTTGACTGCCAGTTGGTCAGATTCTTGTAGATCTCTTCAGTTTGCAATAAACCTTTACACTCATTTGCTTGAATCGCCTGATTTCCCTGGCACTCGACAACTAGGTAACACCATTAATACTAGGACTAGCACTGATGATATTATCTAGTTTGGGTCATGAAATGTCTGCAAGAAAACAACCAAGCTCAGAGAGCACCAAGGACACCTCAGACCCAATGATTTGCCATGGCTAAGTGGATTTGATGCTGGGTCTTCTCAGCCCTACTTAACACCTTCACCTCCTACAATAAAGGAGCATCAGGAATAGTTGGAAACACATAACAGAAATATTAAGCAGTACCTAAACAAGCCAGCAAAATTGGTAGTCCAATTTGATAGAAGCTGTTCCCCAAAGTCATTGACATGGATTCTGGTGTGCAGTTGAAATTGGAGATGTTCCAGACCTGGATCCCTTTCATGCTTGGTGGATTGTGACATATGACAGAAGTGGCATCCTGGAGCAGTGACATGTTGTACAGCTCTGTAAGAAAAACAACAACAACAGTATCCCAAAATCAGGACATTAGGTTGTTGAAGACTGTGATACATTGGACAAGTTTGCACAGTGTACTAACCCCATGGTTTGCTAAACAAACCACCATTGGCAGGGCTCACCTGGGAGGCTGAAAGTAGCAGTGGTGTCAGGCAGGAATGAACAGGATCACACATTGAGTTCCAGTTTAGATTTATTACTCCAGCCTATATACAAGAATCTAGTCAACTAAACTTCAGCACTAAATTGGCACTAGAGAAGAGTTAACAGAATTCAAGAGGGGTTGGACTTAAGACCATTTATGAGAATGTAATGATTCCAGGTTGATTCCTCTCTCGACTCCTACCCTTTGAGTCTGTCTCTTCTACATCTAGTTCATGAAACATCTGTGGAGATTCTCAGTCATCCATGTCATGGTTTACCCAAAGATGCTTTTTCCAAAGCAAACCTGGACTTTGTTTTTCCTAGAAGCCATTTTGCTTCTTATCCGAGAAGCTTTCTTCAGTTCTGGCTGAGTGAAGTGAACTAAAGAAGCTTCTCGGATGAGAAGCAAAACATCTTCAAGAAAAAAACATCCAGTTGCCTTTTGAAAAAGCCTCTTTGGGGTGGTATGTGAAACCTAAGCACTTTTTCAGTGGAACATAAAGATTAAATCTGGGTTAGGGGCAAAAATCAGTAGTTTATTCTATAATCTTTGCTTTTTTTCTTATTAAAAAAGCAGGCATTTTCCAGTGCCATACCTTGAATAAAGAATACTGAATCCTGATGCTCACAGAAACAGTTCCATGGGTTTCCTCCGAGTTTCATCATCGGCAGCCTTCCCATCCCATCAAACACATTTCTCGTTAAGCCGGTTAGATTATTGCCGGAAAGGTCAAGGAACACAAGCTTGGATAAGCTTCTGAAACTCTGACTGGCAATTTTGTAGATCTTATTGCCGGCGACATTCAGGGTGGTGAGGTTGGAGAAGCCAGAGAATGTCTCAGGTCCGATTTTGGTCATGAGGTTCTGGGCCAACGTTAGGTTCTTGAGTAAGCCTGGTTTGGAGAGCCAAGATGCTGTCACATAAGTTAGGCTGTTCTGATAGAGGCTAAGTTTAGTGAGGCCTTGGAAAGCATGAAATGTGCCACTTTCAATTCTGTGGATGCCACTGTTAGCTAAAGCGAGGCTGGTGACGGATGACAACGTTGGGCTCCTGAAGATGGTGGAGTTGAGCGTCCCCAGATTGGTTACCACAAAGAGAATGGATGTGAGGCCCGCAGGGAAGTCTGGAATAGAAATATTCAATGGGTTTTTCCAAGGCCATTTTATAAGCAATTCACGGTGCCTGCAAACACAATTGGATATTCCATCCCAACCCATCTTTGGAAGAGGTCTCACCATTTGGGATGGAAGAGCAGAAGTATTCTTTCTCCAGGACGCACTGCAACCTAGAGAGCCCAACGGACGTCCAAAGCAAAGCGAATCCAAGAATCCCTAAGAAAACAAGGAGAAGCTGGATGGTCTCTGAACACAATGATACCTAAACAATATTCAGTTCAGCAGAAGGCACCAAGATAAAAGTGATCAAGCGTGCATCGGGTCATTCAGGATAAAAGTAATGCTTTTGAAAAGTGTCCTAGATCTTGTACATTAGAAAAGGTCTTTGTTTAATTGCAGGAACACCTTATTAACGTGAAAACATTTTAACACTTGAGGTGCTTTTGTTGATCAAACTGATTTCTTTTCTGGAGGAGGAAGTATGCATTGAATAGTTTAGCCAACCGTATCTCTCCCCCTGAAAATATCCCTTTGTTCCTAGCACTTTCTCATTTTCTTCCTTCAAAATAGAGATAGCAGTTCTTAAATGGCATAAAGCAATCAGTTAATGGACCACATGCTCAATCTTTCATTGATCAATAGATTCAAGAAGAAGATAAATTATCCTTTTACATTTACAGGGGGAGAAAGGATATTTCTACAAATCATAGCTTCTTTTATTCAACCATTTTCAGATTGCCATTTATCTGAGATTTTTAAGGAATGGCTCTTGGATTCAGCAGTTCAGAAAGATGGGGGAATTTGTCTTTCTAATTGAACTAACTAACTTGACTTGGTTAGTTGATTCAAGTGAAGGTGTCTAATAGAATCATTTGGATGTTTGGAATGGAGCCGATGGCATCATTTGATCCGTCCTCCAGATTGAATGTTTGCTTGAGCAGGGGATTGGACTAGAAGACCTCTAAGGTCCCTTTCAACTCTGTTATTCTGATTAGAATGATTCACCTCTGAGTCAATTTGCACACACACACACACACACACACACACACACACACACAATGAAAGCAAGACAGGACCACTTACATTTCATCTTGGCCAACTTCTCCTTACCAAGCAGAGGCTCAAATTCACGTACCGTCGTCTTTCTCAAAGCATTAAAGGAGCTTCTACGAGAATAGCAGGTGCCAAACTCTTCATAAACCCTCCCAGATTGTCTGCCTGAAGCTCCTTTCAGTAACCGAGACAAGTTGAAACCTGCTGTGCATTGAGTTCCTCACTTCATTGGGGGTCTCCTCCATCTGTCTATGTGGCTGCACGAGTTCTATCTCCATAGCATCGCCATGGAGTTTCCCCATTAGCGGTAAATAAGTGAACCATTTCACACAAGAATGCTGCTTCAGTTCCTTTGACCAACATCTCCTGGCCTGACAAGTTGAAGATCTTTAGAATTATGTACCGTAAAAATATCGGCTTCAGGGGATAGTTATGCCCAAGGCCCTTTCCTATAAAATGTATTCTTTTATTCCAACTCAGTTTCAACCTTTTTTTGCAGTTGGGGTTCATTCGAGGAAGAATGCATTTATTCCATGCATTTCAGCTTTGCATTTATGCCATTACGCTTTATGGACAATAAGTTTTGCTACTGTAAATTAGCAGTGGCTAGTGAGTCTTATTGGAAAATGGCTTCCGGTCTCAGTTTGGACTCTGGTGGCTTGGAATTTATTTCAGGCCAGACTTCTGCCTGCTATGGAAGCCCACCTGAGCGTCTCTTCCATGGGGGGGTAGCTCCGTTTCTTGTCTTGCTCCCCTCCCCAAGCATTATTTCTTAGCAAGCCAAAAGATGAGCAACCGGCACTTACAAAACCTATTTGGTTTTAAGAGATTTTGCAACATTGAATGAGGAAATACACGAGAATTCACCCTGAAACGGGCTTAGTGAATTTACATCGGTAGGCAGGCTAAGCAATACGATGAACGGGTGGAGGGAACGAGGCCCGTCTGGTCTAAGGAAGAGAAGGACTAGCGGGGATAGGAAGCCGCCTTCCAATATTGGAGGGACCTGCTCTCGAAAAGAAGTGGGTGGAAGCTTCTCAAGGCGAGATTCCAACCTGGATCTCGGGAGAATTTCCGGACCGAAGGATGAACCCGTGGAAGGGCTTCCCTCCAGACGTGGCTTTGTCACCGGAGGCTTTCAAGGAAAGATCGGACAGCCATTTGCTTGGAATGGTCTACCAGGTCTCCTGCTTGAGCAGGGGGTTGGGCTAGAAGACCTCCAGGGTCCCCCCCAACTCGGTTCTTCAAAACCAGGGATCGTCGGAATAAAGAATAACCTCAACCGGTCTGCCCCTTTGTGTGTTGTTGTTCTCCTAAGAGGCTTCCCCAAAATATTCGGTGCTACTTCTGACCCATGAAAAGTAGCCCCTTGCCATCCGGTCAGCCTCAGGGTTACACATCCAAGGGTTTTTGTATCCTAGTCTCCCAAGTCATCCTCCAACTGGCTTAGTATATGCAAACATACGATTAAAATCATGCCAACGACATACGGATAGTCCTTAACTTACAACAGTCCATTGAGCAACTGTTCCGAGTTACGACGGCACTGAAAAAAGCGACTTATGGCCAGTTTTTCACTCTCACCACCATTGCAGCCTCCTCATTGTCACGTGATCAAAATCCAGGCGCTTGGCAAGTGACCCACATTGATGACGGTATCAGGGTCCCCCTTTGTGCCCTTCGCATGCACAAAATCAATGGGGGAGCCAACCCTGTTACTAACTTAAACAACGGCAGCGATTCACTCAACAGCCGTTGCCAGAAAGGTTGCAAAATGGGTCAAAATTCACTTAACAGTCTCACGTAGCGGCAAAGATTTCCGCCTCTCATCGTGGTCCTAAGTTGAGGACTACGAGCAGCATGTTGTAGCATGCAAGTAACCCAGCAAGGGGGCTTTGAAGGAACACAACAGTTCTGTGGAACCCAGAAGTGGGCGTTGGGAATGGGAATGACGCCTGTACGGTCTCTGGGCCCTAAAAACTTTTCCTCTGGAAAGCTGCAAGCCAAGACCGTCCAACCCTTAGCTACAGAGAAAGTGGATCTCTTTCTCCAGCTTCCTACAGACATCAATCCCATTAGCGAAACATTTTCGGTAATAATTTATCACAGCCGTTCTCAATCTGTGGTCCAGGAACCCTTGTGTTGGGGGGGGGGGAGGCATGATGTCGCCACAAAGGCTTGAAAAAATGTTATTTAAATCTGGAGTTAAGTCTTGGGGATCCATGGCCACCAATGGTATTTAAAGGAAAGGTTGAGAATCGCTCACCTATAGGTAACTCACCCCTACAGACCAACATGAAGAAAAAAAAATTCCATGGGCAATGATTGACACGTTTTAAAACCTATGGCACTAAAATCATAACTGGTTTTGGGAAATAATAAATAATAATAATAAACAGCCCCGTGACATGCAGGAACATAACCAAACACATCTTTAAAGCCTCGTGCATATGTTGACATATGTTTAACCACACACACACACACACACACAAATATAAAATGCATGGAATAACCAAAATCGGATGATGGTCTTTATTTTCAGTGCTTCCATAAAATAAATATGTCATATCTCAAACAGCGAAAAAAATCAGGCATAAAAAGCATGTAACCAAAAAAAAGAAAGAAAAATGGCTCACAACCACGTTGAATCCTCTGAATAGTTTAAGAAACGAAGCCTTATTTACAAGGTAATCGACTATTAAACAAAATTTACACACTATTTAAAACCAACGTCTGAGGGAAGGAATGGCCGACTACAGACGACCATTCTGACCCCTGACCCCCTTTCTAGCTTAGTGTTAAGAACCCCGTTTCTCGCCTCATTCTATACAAAAGTCATTTCGCCCTCCCATTATTAGTATTATTATTTTTCTAGGTTCATAAATAACAACCCAAGGGTGTGTGTTTTCATCTCTCTCGTTCTTCTCTGGTGTTAGAAAGAGCGTGTCTCTGCAGAACTCAAAAGGTCTTCAAGTAACATTTCAAGAAGTAAACATGTGCAAACTAAAAACATTTGTCAGAATGAATATATTCATTCATTATATATATATATATATATATATATATATATATATATATATATATATATATAATTATAATATTATTTATATACATAAAAATAATATTATAACATATAAATAATCCAAGCAGTAAAGTCTGAAAAAGAAAAAAACGGGGTTGAAGGCTGCAGAATTTTTTTATCGTGCTTTCCAGGAGGAGGGGAGAGACATTTTAAAACACATCATCCTCTAAGCTTCCTGCATCGTTTATTCCCAGTTGTGAAAAGGATTGGTTTGGTGTTTTTTTGTTTTAAAGGTGAAAGCACACACAGGTTTAAAGGTTTCAACTCAAAGGTTTAATATTTCAGGATGAAAGGAGAGGGGAAGGGGAAAAAAAACCCCAAACAACCCCCCCAAAGCCTTGAGCTTTCAAACCAAACACAAGATTTGTTTTGAAAACTTGCCTGTCGTAGGGGAAAATTGGTTGGCTTTTTTGTATATGTCGTCTCATCGCATTTCCTCCCCTCCCGAATTAAAAAGAGTTCCCGTGGAAAACTTAAAAAGGGGGGGAGAAAGAAGGGGAAGAAAAAGGGGAGCACACTCCCTCGTAACAGCATGCTGTTCATCCAGCAAAGGACAGACAGACAGAGAGACAGACAGGACAACGTAGCAGGGCATGGTTTTTAAACATGATTATTTTTAAAAAAAGCATCGGAATTATCGGTGAATAACTGAGTGCGCCATTTGACGGAGAGGTAACGTGCTCAGAGTGAAAAACCTTCCGCTATCCCTAGGGGTCTGTCCAACAAAGGAAGAAAAACAGAAGGGCCAAGGAGGAGGAGGAGGAGGAGGAGGAGGAGATGAATCAGAAAATCCATCTGTTTTTCTTTTTGCCATGTCAAGTTTCAAGTGAGCTCCATCCAAGCCGGTAGCACCTCTCTGTTTCTTCATGATTGTGTTTTGCCTGAAAGTTCGCAAGCCGTCACAATTTTTTCATTTTATTTTTGCATATGTCCTCTGTCTCCGTTTATTTATTTGTTTTATTTAAAAAAGAGAGCATTTTGCCATCTCTCAGTGCATTATGATCAAGAAATGGATACTGTAGGTAAACTGAGCTGAGGGGCAGGGGGGCGTGGTAGCCTTCCCTTCCCTTCCCTTCCCTTCCCTTCCCCTCCCTCCAGAAACGAGAGCCTGGCTTCACATTGGCAGTGAAATGCAGTCGGGGTGAGGATCCTTTTAAGGAATCCGGAAGCTGTTTGGGGTTTTCTTTCTCCTCCTAAACTGCAGCTTTGCCAACTTGGAGACGGGGTCCTGGTTTTTCTGTTTTTGTTTTTGCAGGAGTGTTGAATCGGAAAGGAGGGAGGGGAAAAAGAGGGGTCCCAACTGGTGCCAACGAAGAGCTTCAAGTTTAAAAGAAAAAGAAGAACGAATAGTGAATCCCCAGCTTTGGGTCGGGTCTCTGGTGAACAGCCGCAAGGAGCCAGGGATGGCTGCAGCAGCCGTTGAAGCGTCCACACCCCCTGCCTTCGGTCCCGCCGGGCCACCCTGTCATTTGCGGTTCGGGTTCTTCTTTGGCACGGCAGGGCGCTTCGATTGCCACAAGTGGTTATGGATCGTCAGCGCGTCGACGCTGACCGACATGGTTTTGGCCGGGATCAGGTTAAACTGCTTCCTGTCCGAACTGTACTTGTACAGCTTGTCGATCATTTTCTTGGCGATGCTCTTTGGGCCCGTTCCAGTCAGCTTGTAGATTTCTTCGTTGTCAGGATAGTAGCAGTAAAGTGCCCTGAACTGGCAGCCGGCGTCGCGGAATAAGATGATGTAGTGGTTGGCTTCGCTCTTTTCGAGCTCCTGCAGGCAGAAGAGGCGGCATTGGAGGGGCAGGAAAAGCGAAGGGCTCAAGGGACGGGGGGATCCTTTTGGCTGGGTCAGTAACAAAAGAGGGCAAACCCTACTGCCTGCTGCCACTGATGAGGTTACCTAGTTGGGTCATGAGAGGCCTTTTGTCCCTAAGAAAACGGGGAGCCCATCGATCTCCTTTAACAGGTGACCTTACAGGTGGCCCACGGTTTCCAAAACCCCTGAGAAAGACTCACCTCCAGGATGGAATTCTTATGCGGCTCGTTCACTTTCCCAGCCAGGCAGCAGTGGGAGATGGCGTTGTGGATGATGGGCTTGTTTGACTTGCTGCTGGGCTCCTTAAAGAGCTTTGGGCCTGCAGAGAAAGAGCCCCCAAAAGCCCTCAGACTCAGATACTCCCATTTCACGGGGCTTTATGGCCCTCTCTGAGCGGTTTCCAGTCAGCCTAACAATCTGGCTCCTCATTTTACCGACCTCAGAAGGATGGAAGACGGAGTCAAACTTGAGCCAGTCAGGATCGAACGGCTGAACTGCAGGCAGCAAAATTCACCCGCAGTGCTGCCTTCTAGCCATCGCGCCACACACAGGGCTCGCGGTTGGAGGGTTTTGTAAGCGGGTAAAGCATTCATGGCATCAAACCCACCCTTTCATGGCTCCCCCCACTCGCCCACACTTCCCTTGGGATTCCAAAGAGGGGGCCCACTTGAAATCTCCCGCTCAGCAACGGCCTTTCCCTCGGGGGAGGGGGGGGGGAGGATCAAACGGGGAGGCTCCCTCCCCTCCTCACCGGTATATTCGGCCACTGAGGCGATGGAAGAGGCGGTCGACGTGTTCTCCCAATCTCGCTCCATGTTTCGGCTCGCGTTCCTGCTCAAGACGGGCAAGGACTCCATGGACTCCACTCTGCCAGAGGAAACACAACCCACCATCCGTATATTTTCAATCAAGCGGAATAATCTGTAGCTCACCCATGAAAAAAAGGAGGCCCTTGGTGCGCTCTGAACTCGGTCGCTTTCTTGGAAGACACTTCATGACCCAACTAGGTAGCAACATCAGTGTTACTTAGCCGGATAACAAACCGTCTGCAAGAAAACAACCAAGCTCAGAGCTACTGTATATGAACTGGGAGCAAATCACACTCACTAGCACTGATGATGTTACCTAGTTGGGTCATGAAAGGTCTGGAAGAAAACAAGCAAGGTCTGAGAGCAGCATGGAACCCAACCTCCCCTATATTTCCACATGGATCATCTCTAGGCAAGGAGAGAGAGAAACCTGACCAGTGCAAACACACCTGGCCCAACCTCCTCCAAGGTAAGTGGGCAGATGGTTCGTTCATTTCCTGGGGGTGGGTTTTTTCAAATGTACTTCTAAAAGAAGATGCAGTTCCAGGCGAAACACCCTGACCGAGCGGCTGAAATGCTTGCTTCCTGGTCAAATAAGGCAGGGAGGAAACACCCTCCTTTCGTTCTCCCTACAGGTGCTCTTACCTTTGGGAAGGTGTCCCTCCCGAATGGATGCTCTCCGGCTCAGTTGTTGTTGCAGAGGCCAAGGACAAACTCGATCCCGACTGGGCGCTGCTCAGGTTATCAGCTGACCAAAAGGAGAAAGGCGAGAGACCAAGTCAACACACAGAAACAATTCGGAGCTTCACCCCCTCAGCTCAGAAGTCCACAAGTGGGGCGTGTGCCTTACGGGTAGAGGAACACTTGGTCCCCGAATCGCTGTAGGATTCCTCCCGGTGGACCGATTTGGGCCGCGGCTTCTTCGCTTTGGGTCTGGGTTTGCCCAAGCCCTGTTCTTCCAAAATCTGCTGCTGCTTTCGCCGTAAATACTCCTGTTTGATGAGTTCCCGGCGGGCTTTCTCCTCCTCCTTCCGCACACGGTCTTCTTCCGCTTTTCGCCTGCGAAAGTTAAGGATAGATTCCAGGCTCTCAAAGGAAACCAGCCCCTGCACCTTCCTCCTTCCTCAAGGGAGGGGAATAACGGTATTTACCGAGCTTCGTCCCTCTTTTGTTCAACTTCTGCCTCCAGCTGCTGTTTTCGAAGCCGGGTCTCTTCGGCCTTGCGCTGCTGTTTTAAGAGAAAAGCCGCCCGCTTCTTTGCCAGCTCATCTTCAGCTTTCTGTTCATCCTAGGGGGGGGAAAAGGGGAAGAATGTTCAAATATTGCTTGGATCAATTCGGAGAAAACACACCGACGGTGGCTTTCCTAACTGTACAATTGTCATTTCATCGGTTTACAATGAAGTGCAGTAGCAAGCTGGCAGTTCTCCCCAAATCCTGATATTCCTTTTGGAATCTATTATATTACTCCCAGGATCTGAGAGTTCTTAAACTAAACATTGCGGCCTTTTTTGTTTGGTCTTTTGACAACCAGAGGTTCAACTAAGCCGATCTCTCCTGCCCCTGGAAATTCCTAATTTTTCAACGTTGATCTCTGTTGAGGAAGAAACAGCCACCCCAGGATACACACAGGTGTCTATACGTACATAATAAACCAACTAGAGCCGCCCCGATCACATCAACACCTTAGTAAAAAATGCCTTCCCATTTCCCTTTAACTACGGCCCCCAAAGTGACAGTCCATTCCAAAAGCTTTAGAAGAGCCTTCAACTTCCAGAGTTCTCTGCCATGACAATGTTGGATGGGAAACTGCAAGAACTGAAATCCAGATTTAGAGAACGCTTCGAATATACCATCTTATGTCTGTCCCAAAGGTGCTTTTTTCCCCCCCAAGAGGCAAAATGGACTTTCTTGCTTTTCTTTCAAGAACGTTTCGCTTCTCATCCGAGAAGCTTCTTCAGCTCTTACGGTTTTCAGAAAGAGAAACAAGTTAAGGCCGTGCTCAAGTTAATCCCATTTTCCTTTTAGAGGCCTCCTCCCTCCTAATGAAAACACTTTTGACTGCAATGTTACGCAGACACATACCAGGCAAAACTGGCCACCGACACCCCTGCGTGACCGACCGTTGTCAAATGTGGGTTGACAGAAAGTTACAACTTCGCTCAGAAACCATTTCCCAAAACACAAATGGGCAGGTTGCAACTTCGCTCCCAAAACATTCCTCCAAAAAACAAACGGGCCGATGAAAGAATGATGCAATTATATCACAATCATTTCCTCCTTGCACTCTTGTCTCCAAATATGAGACAGGACAGGAACCAGAATGATTCCAAACCTGGGTTTTTTGACCTGGGTTGCCCTTACCTTGAAGAAGAACCCAACGCCCGACTTCTGGTCCATTTCACTGATTGAATCTGAAGGGTTCCCCTGGCTCTCCGCTTCTTCTTCGGGGGCTTTTAAATCCGAGAGGTCCACTTCGATGAGGCTGCCTTTGCTCTTGGAAGGCTCTTCCAGCGAGACGTTCTCCTTGGAGCCGTCCAAGCCAGCGAGGTGACGGAAGTCCTCCACGTTGCTGTTCTCATCTCGGAGGGCTTCCGAGAGGATGTTTGTGTCCCTGGAAGAGGACAAGACAAACGCCCCTCTCTGGTTATCGTCGCAGAGCCGGTAACTCTCGAAGGAAAGTTTCTCCTGCGGAGGGCTACCTGGGCCCAGGTGGTTTTCAAGAGCCATTTCGACTGGCCCCTTGGGCAAAGGGTTGGGTGGGAATTGTCTCAAGTGGGGCAAGGTGTCCACGCTGGGCGTTGGGGTCTTGATGCGAGGCGTGGTATGGGGACGGTCCTTGGCCACTTTCAGTTCAGACGGCCTCCCCGAACGGGGACTCCGGCCTTGACCCAGCCGGGGGGCTTTGCGGAGACTGCTGTTGGGGCCGGGAGGGGAGAGGGGCTCCACAAAGTGGACGGGGGCTTTTATCTTTTGGTCCTGAGAGCCTCCTCGGGTGGCGGACAGCGCCGGGGCCTTCATGAGGAGCTCCTGCTGCTGGGAGATCTTCAGGATGGCCTGCTGGAGGGTGCTGATGGTCTCGTTCAGCTTTTCGATGGAGAGGTCGCACTCGCTGAGGTCGGCGGACTCGAGGTTCTCTTCCAGGAGAGCCGCCGAGACCATCTTGCTCTTCTCGATCTCGTGGGTGGTGGGCTCTCTGGAGATGCTCTCCTCCACGAAGCCCACCATTTCCTGGACCTTCGCTCTGGGGGTGTCCTCTTCGCCCACCACCTCCTCTTTGGTGAGGAAGGCCTCCATTTTGGGGTTCAAAGCGTCCTCCTCCAGGACTTCGCCGTTGTGCCCGGAGAACTCTTTGGCGAAGTGTTCCGGCTTCAGGGGCGGCGAGATCTCCGTCCCTTTCCCTTTCTTCACCACGTGCAGGAAGGCTGCCTTGCCGAGCTTCAGCCTCTGCCGGGCGGAAAGGGCCTCCACCTTCTTCTTCTGGGCCTCGATGGCTCTCCGCTTCTCCTCCAGCTGCATGTGGAGCTGCACCAGCTCGGACGCCAAGAGGTGGACGTTGTCTCTGCTCTGCCTGGTGGGGCTCTGCTCCCTCCTCTGCTTCCAGGTGGTGAGCGGAGCCGGACAGCACTCGGATCCGTCGGGGGTGGTTTTCTGCGAGCTGCTCGTGCTGGATTTGGTTTCGTAACTGTTCAGCCGCTGGAGCTTCCTCTCCGCAAAGCTGGTCATGCGGGCGCTGCCGCTGGCCATGGAGACGCTGCTCACCTGGGAAATGGTGCTCAGACACGGGCTGGACCGCCCGCTGGCGTCGTCTTTGTCTTCGTGTTCCTTGACCTTCATGTCTTCCTGAAGCTTGGCCGATTCTTCCTCCCCAATGTACTTGGCGATCAGAGGGTGCTCCTCGGCCGCCAGGTCTCGGTCGGCTTCCTCCATGTCCAGGATGGACGAGTCCGAATCCTGCCTGACCATGGTCCACGAGGTCTCTGCCCGGTGGGAACTGGGGCTTTTCAGGTAACCGAGGCTGGTGCTGCTGCTGCTGGACACGGCCTCCTCCGCTTTGTGGGCATGCAGGAAGAACCCCGGGGAGGGCCGCTCTTGAGCGGAGAGCTCCACGCTGCTGCTTGCTTGGGGGCAAAAGGATTCCACCTGGGCGTCCAAGTGATGGACGAGGGGCTCTGCCAAACTGGGACCAGCAATCACGGTTAGTTCAGAACTCGAACCCAGGTTAAAAGTCCTATTAAGGCTGTGGTCGCCGTGGCTGCCATTGGTTTTCTTACGGGACAAAGCCGGGTGCCCCTCGCTCCCCCTCTTGGGCACGTAACCTCTGGCTTTCCCTTCCCCGCATTCGTCCTCCTTATTGGTGACCTGCTTCTCCTTGGCTGGCCGTAGAACGGCAGGCAGGAGCGGTTCCAGGAAAAAGCCCTCCGGCTTATTTTCCGTAGCCTCGCTTGGGGATTTCGGCGTCCACGCGGTGCCGGCAAAGCCGGGCGAACGAGCCGGCGGGGCGTACTGAAGTTCCAGGCTGCCGTGGTTCGGGGTGGCACCAGGGTGAATGATGGCGATCAGTTCTTCCTCGTCGTCTTCCACCTCCACGTTGTTTAGCAAGCTTTTCCCGCTGCTCTTCACGGGGGCGGAGGGGAGCTGCTGCTTCGGGGTGATGTTGACGATGTTGGACGCCAGGCTGTCTTTGCTGATGGACCTGGCCAGGCTGATGCTATCGCCGGAGCTGGGGTCTGCGTCGCTGCTCACCGCGTGGTGAAGACCAAACGGTCCGGGTTGTGAAAGGGGCCTAAAAGAAACAACAATTTTATTTATTTTAGCTTACAATATTAAAAAAGACTATTTTATCAGAGCACAAATTAAAGGGAAAAGAACACTGTGTCAGAGTTGACCAAGTCTGGGCTAATCAAAATACACTTTTAGTGTCTAAAAAAAATCTCCTTACAGATAAGATAGCCATTGAAGTTTGCTGCCTTTAACAAGCAGCGCTTGGGGATTTGAAATCTGTCACTGATTATTTGGTTCAACTTCAATGCAGGCTGTCCTATTTTAGATGGGCCTGATCCACAAACCAGCTGGCAGGGGTTACCTTTGCTTCTTCTCCGGCCACGCAAGGATCGAATCCCGAGGCTGCCCGTCTGCCCGAGTCAAGGAATTAGACCGATGCTGTTGGTCTAAAATAAAAAAAGGACCAAGAGATCACGCAATGTTTTAACAAACACGCTTGCTGATATTTAAATCCTTTTAAAAAACAACCATATTTGTTCTATTTATATGGCAGCCTGCTAAATACACAACTCAGGACAGACTGAAGAAATTAGTAAACCTCAAATTAGGTCCAGGTAAAAATAACACTCAACTAATAATAGATGCACCGAAACATAAGGACATAAAGCAAAACTTCATCCGACAGGATCGTTCCACTTCCGGGGTCAGGGGAGGTCTGGGGAGGGGGGGAGCTAGACCTTTTCATGCCTTTTGAGAGGTATTAGAAGCTCCCAGTAAGGTAACCGGGGCAGCTGGAAAAAGTAGAGGTGTTATAAGGGCATATTATGTCAATCACCCTTATTAAGCAGGGTGACTTGCATGGCTCCTGACCTCTGAAATGTCAATTCCCCCAGGGATTAGACCCAGCTGTCCTTTTTTTAAGGCCTCAGGGACATAATTTGTCCCTGGACCTGGGGGAGGGGGGTGGGGGTCAGGAGCCCATGCAGCGGTTGCCTTTAAGTTATGGTGAATTTGCTTTCCCCCAAAATTGCAGTTGAAATAAGTGTTGCTGTTTTCTGGTTTCTTACGCTCTTTTTCATTGTTTTTGAGCCTCCCAGAATCATGAAATTGAGATGGATGGGAGGAAGGGAGGAGAAGTCTATAATTGTGAGGTGCCCTTGAAAAGGAAGGAAGGAAGGAAGGAAGGAAGGAAGGAAGGAAGGAAGGAAGGAAGGAAGGAAGGAAGGAAGGAAGGAAGGAAGGAAGGAAGGAAGGAAGGAGGGAAGGAAGGAGGGAAGGAGGGAAGGAAGGACCAGCCTCAGGGCAGTATAGACGCCCCTTTCAGCAGCCATGAGAGCTTCACACATCAACTCTCTCTCTCCGTCCGTCTCGAAAGTTGCTCCTACATGAATCCCAAGGACGGGAATTGGGCAATTACCGGCAGTGTCTTCTCCCTGGACCGTCTTCTGTTGCTTCTGCCTTAAAGGCAGCAAGGGGTGCGACGGGCTGAAGGCAGGACTTCCTTTGCCACTGTTGGGAAACACACCAGAGCAGTTGTCTTGTAACAGGCTTTCCTTTCGAACAGAATGGGCAAGGAAGCCCCTATCGGTCGACCCCTCCCAAGCCTCCCTCCCTAAAGGCCAACTACAGCAAAAGAAAAAAGAAAAACAAAGTCGGCTTAAAAATCACACTCGAGACAGCCGCAAACCGAAGAGCTGCTTGTGGAGCGGACAACGCACGTGGTCTTAAAAGGGAGCGTTCTTTTTTTTTTTTCCTTTTAAATAATTACAGAAGAGCGAAGAGGAACCTTTAGGCCTCCAGGGTTCTTTCTTCAAAATTAATTACCATTAAACTCGGCCAGGGAGGGTGAAGCGACGGAGACAGGAAAAAAACAGGCCAGCAAGGTCACCGCACAAAGCAGTTCAAACGTGGGACGAGATGATCCCAGAGGAAAGGAGGGGGCAACCCGAAAGCCCAAACGATTTGGGTCAAGATGCAGTGAACCCGTCCGGGGCTGAAACGGGGAGCTTCTTCAAACGGCCCCTTGCCTGCTTCGTGTCCTTGTGGCTCGGTTAACCTCGGGCTGGTCTCTGCAAAGGGTTTCCGGCTCTAATGAAATTTGCCAAGTATTTCAGGGCATTGGCCTTACCTGCCGCCAGCCTCCTGCGAGAGTTGGCCCGGCAGCTGCGTGTCGGCGGCACTGGAGACCGCCGGACTCGGCATGAAACTCCGCTTTGTGGCATTGGAGATGGGGACCGATGGGCGGCTGCTCTTCTGATGCAGCAGGGCTTTAGCTGGAACACAGCAGCGTTAGGTTTAACTGGAGCTCAAACATCCCACCCCCCCACCCCCCCAAAAAAAGACACTGGAAGAATCTTGCTAAGTGTTAAAAGGTTTAATCTCACAACATATAGGCAGACTAGCTGGATACCTGTGCTTCGCTACGAAACTATGTGGCCGGGCTTAGTTTCTGGGGAGGAAAAGAAAGAAAAATTCTGCCTCTGCCTACCAGCATCCATGGGTATTCCTCTGGCTAGCGTCCTGTCAGTGTGTGAGAGAGTTGAGCACTGTTTGGAAACTGAAGCAGTGTGGGCTGTGTGAGCAAGGTGGAGACAGCAAGGAGCCTGGGCGTGGTTGAATTCAACTGTTCTGTACTAAAGCTGCTGGGTGCTCTGAAACTGAAACTGAAACTCCTTTCCTCTGCTTGTGTTTTGCATTTGGAAGAGATTTCTTTTTTTCAGGTGGGGAGGAGTCGTCGAACTCCTTAGCCTCAGAGCTTGTTAACAACAACAACAACAACAACAATTATAATAATAATCTAGGAAATACTCTAAATGCTCTGATGGACATTTCGAAAAACAATCCTTTCTTAGTGAGCCCCTAGAAGCCAAGAGGAACCAATGGGCCAAATTTTTGTTCTCTTCAGTTCGGTTCTGGATAGCTTAACTGAGGGAGCTTAACTGAGGAAGGAAAGGAGGGAGGGAGGGAGGGAGAGAGAAAAGAAAGAAAGAACAATTGGGGAGGGGGGGGGTTGGCCCAAAGTCCCTCTTCTTTAGCCATTTGCAGCATCTTGACAAAAAAAAGACCAATTTGCCCTTTTGAAAATGAACAAGACTTAGAATATCCACCAGGGTAAAGACAGGGAAATCAATTCCACTGTAAAATTTCTTTGCTACCATTGACGAATCCTCCCAGCCCAAATGACTCACCATCTTTGACTTCTTGGGGGTCCCTGGGGCGCACAAAATCCGGCTTGACGTTCTCAAACCACCAGAATAATTCGGCAATGAAAACCATTATGTTGGGCTAGGGAAAAGAAGAGGAGGAAAAAAGGAATATAAACCAGATTGCCTGCATGTTACTGAAAAGTGTGTTCAGTGCCTCCCCTCTCTCTTACCTTTAGAACTAACGGGGCATACAACATATCTTCCAAAGTGAGGTAAAAACATTTGTTCAGGTACTCGTTGGCAAATTCTCGAAGCAACTGAATGTTATAGATGCTGTCTGCAATTGATGTCACCTCTTTCAAACAAATTTCTAGGAATTGGAAGGAAGAAACAAGAGAATCACCCCGAAATAGCCTCTCAGTTTCCATGGCTCCAGACAGAGGACATCAGCAGCAACCTGACACCGTTTGAAGGCTGCACTTTTAAGGTTTCACAGCCAACAGGAACTAAAGAAATTCAAAGACTTGAAATGCTGAGCACATCCAGAAAATGCCATATTTTGTTGGGGGGGGATGAGGGGGGTGAGGGAGGGTCTTTGAAAATTTGCCATGGCCAACTCACTGTAGGACAACTTGCCACGGGATAATTTTACACAAATATCAAAGAAATGTAGAAAGGAATCATGAAAGAAAGGAGGCAAAAAAGGGGGAGGGGACAGAATGAAATATCAATTACAAAAATGAAAGTGTTTTTAAAAATTTGTTTTAAATCTTTAAATCAAATTGTTAAATTGTTCCACAGCGAGTTGGCCATGACACAGACTCCAGAGGATAATTAGGACTGCAGAAAAAACAGTTACTACCAACCTGCCTTCCATGGAGGACCTGTATCCTGCACGAGACAAAAAAGAGGGCTGTGGAAATATCTACAGACCCCTCACATCCCGGACACAAACTGTTTCAACTCCTTCCCTCAAAACGACGCTATAGAGCCCTGCACACCACAACGACTAGACACAAGGGGAGTTTTTCCCCAAACGCCATCACTCTGCTAAACAAAGAATTCCCTCAACACTGTCCAACTATTTACAAAGTCTGCACTACTATTACTATTAATCTTCTCATCACTCCTTATCACCCATCCCCTCCCACTTGTGACTGTATGACTGTAACTTTAGTTGCTTGTATCCTAACTATTTATATTGGCTGTTTCCTAGTGTGATTTGAATGATTATTGTACCCTATGACTATTATTAAGCGTTGTACATGATGATTCTTGACGAATGTATCTTTTCTTTTATGGACACTGAGAGCATTTGCACCAAGACAAATTGTTTGTGTGCCCAATCGCACTTGGCCAATAAAGAATTATAATTTTTTTCTATTCTATTCTATTCTATTCTATTATTCTAATTCTAATTCTAATTCTATTCTTATTCTGCAGAAATCTGATCTGAGCAAAAATGAAGCAATTTGTTCTGTTGCTTTCAGCCAGAGAAAGATGTTTTAACATGAGCTAAATATCTCTCATTGAATACAGATTAACAGAGTTGGAAAGGACCTTGTAGGTCATCTAGCAATTAAGAGTACTAACCCCAAGCAGGTATCACTCCCTTAGAATATGACATAGTTATAAAGAACACCACAATTAATCAAATGTCACAGTCAGCTGCCACCTTATGCCACCTTGCTTGTGCTTCGCTGCAGTGCGTTGACAAACAGTCATGAATTGTGGGGAGATGGAAGGAAGGAGTGAATGCTTGGGGAAATGAAAATAAGAGCAGCGTCTCCTTGAGATGCTGCCTCAAGGTCAACCGGCTGGAAGGAGGAGGGAGCTACATACCAAAGGATGCTTGGATTGAACTTTATGAAAACATTGTGCCTGAAACGGGTTATTCCGGCGTAGGGCAATGAGAGACAGTTAAGGAAGAGTCTGACAGTCCCCGATCCCTTTGGCATCTCCTAACATTGGATTCAGGCAGGATTTGAGTTTCTTTTAAACTCTGTTATCGACGTACCATCAAGCTTCATTTGTTCAGGGCAATAATAATGGATGACAGCCAACAAAGCGGCTCCATCACTACAATCCTTCATCAGGTCCTCAAGTAATGGGAAAAAGGGCAGCTGTCGGCTCGAGAGGTGATCTCGGCGGTAACGTACCTGAGAAAGGAAAAGGCAAAACTTGTGAGATTTTCCGTTCTGTCTTTCATTCGTTCGGAGCTCGGTTTTTTCCCCCAACCCCACAACCCTCGAGGTCGGTTGTGATTGGCCCAAAGGCACCCAGTGAGATTCCAAGGCTGGGTTAGAACTCATTTTTCCCAAGGCCCTTTTCAAATATTTCTGCCCTGATTAAAACCAGAAACTGTCTATTTTACAAATCCTTTTGTTGGTTTTGTGAATACTTGCTTGCTAATTTTGGAATCGTCTTTCTAAAGGCAGACCCTGCATGAAAGCTAATATTCTTAAGAATACTATTCTTTCTAAGAAACACACCAGGGGGAAAAAATAGAAACTTCAGAACAGGCAAAAGTTTGTAATTATCTAATTAGTATTTTCATTACAATGGTATGTCTCTTTTTCCACCCACTACCAACACATACTTGATTTAACTATTAATCTGATCAACAACTTACTTCACTTGTAAGTTGTCTCTGACAAAATAATTAAGGCAACCATTTCCAGCACTTTCATTAAGCATACAAAGCATTTCCATAGATTCTTCGCACATTATTGAAATATATAAATATATTTATTTAAATATTTAAATTAAACTTCAAAGGACACTATATAATATTGCAAAAAAAGATGCAACTGAAAACTCCACCAGTTTAGCAGAAAAAGCACAATAAGTTAAACAAAATGCAAACTTCATAATATTATATTGAGCTCTTACAGGCCTTTTAACTGATAGAGCTATACCACTTTTCTTGAGAATAACGCGAAACATAAAACACAAACTTGCTATTCAGCTAAGTAAGGCCATGTCTCCATATGAAATATTTGAGGAAAGCGAAGGCTGAGAAACTATTTTTCCAAATCGCTCTTGCCTGCTTGGAAGCTCTCAGCAGAACGGAAAATGCAACGTTGCAGAATCGGTATCGAATTTGAAAATTAGTATCAGCTAGGCAGGAGGTAAAAGGCTGCGCCAAAATCTTGAAATAAAAAAAAAGGACCGAGAAATATAACCTAATCCATGGGGCAAAGGTCCCCTAGGAAGATTTGAACTGTGATACTTTTGAAAAGGCTTTTCATCCAGCCTGAGGCTTTCCACAAATTGTTGTGTAATGTGAATCATACTGTACCATGGAGCGTAAGTCACTAGATGTATCATGCGCTTAGTAAGGCATGCATAGTATCGGTCTCAAGCAAATTATCGTCATCATTGCAAGCTAAAAGATGGCAACCAGAAATCACATATATAATTTCAATTTAATCATCTTCTTTTAACGACCCCATAATCCCTTGCAGGGTGGAGCCTGGGCAACTGAACGGAGCTAGCAGAGTGTTTACTGGCCGGATACCTTTCCTGTTGCCAATGTGGAGTTTTGTGATCGAACTCACAGCCTCCTGATTGTGAGGCAAGAGCTCTATCTCTAGGCCACCGCACCATTCATATAATTTCAGTGTAATGTTACATTAAACCTTGAGCATGATTATTTCCCACAGTCAAGTGAACTGGTGGGTTTAAAGTCCTCACTCCAGCCCCCTCTGCTTTCACAAGCTGAAGCAGCAAAAAGGGAGTTAAGATTTGTTCAAATTGCAGGGCCTTCGGTTGAATCCTGAACTCTCGGCTTCATTGGGAGAAGTCTAAACTGTATTTAATTTTAATGATCATAATGAACCGGAAGGACTTTTGCATGGGGTGGCCATCTTTTTGTATGCGACCTAATATCGTTTGGGAGGGACAGAATTGGCTGATCTCTGCGCGAAGTCTCCTCTCACAAAAGGAAAGGATCAAGGGGCCATTGCAGCGGAACTTACACTGCATGGTGTCGCTGTGCTAAATAAACTTTTAAAGTTTATTTTAAGTGTTAAGTGTTTACAAGCCGGAGGTGGCCTCGGGCCGGCAGTAACTTGTCCAAAAATTCAACCGCCACTTGCTATTCTTAATTAGCATCGGATGCCCTGGTGTCAGAATCGGTCCAAGTCAACGTTTACGAAACCCTAAGCATTCTGTCACTAAGGCCGCTCGGAAACAGGGTGTTTTGTGCCAATGTGCCACAGGGCAGCTGGAATTCTAACTTCCAGTCAATTGAGCGAGTGGTGGGCTCAACGAAGACTAGGGAGGAAACAGCCCCGGGGTCTATCTGCAGACAGTGATGGAGCACAAGAAAAAGGCCACTCTAACTAGGGCCAAGGTGAGAATCTGCCTTCATAAAACACCCAAGAGTTGCTTTTGTGTGCAAGAACTGTACATTTAGATCTTGGATCTATCAATCAGAATAGAGCTGGAAGGGGCCTTGGAGGTCATCTAGTCCGACCCCCTGGTTCAAGCAGGAGACCCTGTACCATTTTCAGACAGGCGGCTGTCCCGTCTCTTCTTAAAAACCTCCAATGCTGAAGGCAACTTCTGTTCCACTGATCAATTGTTCTCACTGCCAGGAACTTTCTTTGGAGAAGAGCTTGACTGCCCTCTTCTTTGGGGCAGGCCCTGAGATATTGGAAGACGGCTCTCGTGTCAACCCTAGCCCTTCTTTTCATTAGACTAGACAGACCCAGTTTTTTGCCTCCAGGTTCTTAATCGTCTTAGTTGCTCTTTTTTGCATTTTTTTCCAAAGTCTCCACATCTTTTTTTTAATGTGGTGACCAAAATTGGATGCAGTATTCCAGGCGTGCTCTTCCTAAGGATTTATAAAGTGGTGCTAATACTTCGCATGATTTGATTTTGATTTAGTGGACCGAGATGGTAATATGAAAGAATTTAGAGTGGGGGGGGGGGAGGGACTTTTACTACAAATACGTTTTCCAAAACAAGCTATGGAAATCCAAACCTACTGACCAATTCCCTTATTTTCAGGGAAGGAAGCCCAAATGACTTTAAATTGACCAGCTTCACCTTAATGCTTGCAAGGAAGGAATCTTTTGAAATAGAACGGACAATCTAGAGTTTCCTTGCCCTTTCTTTCTAGAGTTTCGGCATCGGCAACCATGAAATCTGCCTAGTGATGGATGCTACAAGTTACAGTACGTAGAGTCATGAAATGAAATCTAAATTTTGTTAAAAAAAGGACGCCCAGAGCCGAGAAAACATTGCGAACAGTGGAAGGCGGCGCTTTGAATGGAAGCAAATCAAAAGACCGATGGAAAAGCCAATGGTTTTAGTGGATAACAACTCTTCATACAGAATTAATTGACTTACAGGCACTAATTTCCAATACCATTTTGAAGGAGACTGTTCGGGAAGCAGGGGATGGAAAGGTGGGAAGAGGACAGGAACATCATCAGAGCATGTTACAAGCAAACTTTACGTGAGCCTCACCCGGGCCGTGCTTTCATATTGCGAACGGTTTTGACGCAGGAAAGGTGTTTTTTTTTTAAAAAAAAAAAAACCTCAAGAAACACCACATCTTTTGAGGATTTGCATGCATTAGGAGCTCATTTAAAAGTCTTTGACTGTGCAATATGAAAGTTCGACAGCAGCCTTTTCCACACCCAGTTAAGAATATCTCTCGGCAGGATTTGGAAATGCCCGCCCACTGTTGCGGCAGTGTGCTTCGTGCTTCTCAAATATTCTAATGCTGGAAGTGCAATGGCACATGTTAGTTTTAATGTCTAGTACTTAAAAGGAACAAAAGAGGGGAAGGACTGAATACATGCAGTACTAATTCTTCTGAAGACTTCTACAGATCCGGGGTTCTCAATCTTTTCTTCACCGCAGGCCCCCTTCAAATACCTTTTGTGGCCACCGACCCTCCCAAGACTTAACTCAAGGTTTAAATCATAATATTTCTTCAAGCCTTCGCAGGGTCCCTGTGACATCGTGCCGCCCCCCTCCCCAGGTATCTGTGAACCACAGGCTGAGTAACTACTGCTACAGATACAGTTAATTTTGTTAGGGCTTGTGAAGACCCAAACAGCTTCAAATCAAGGTCTGTTGCAAATGTAAACCTACAAGGTTTTCTCAGCAGATGTTAAAACCTCCCACTCACCTCTGTCTCAAGACAACATCCCACCCCCACCTCCACCCCAAGGTGAAATATCAAAGCTCAAGCAAGACACAATTTTAACAGGTATTGTTTAAAAAAAATCTGGAAAATATGACAAATATAAAGTAAATACTGTATAAAATAAAATGTGGGATGCAAAGTAAACTTTTAGAAGTGGACTGTCATAGCAGCCTCCAAATTCCATTCATTTTGAAACCTCTAAAGTATTCAAATCACTCCATATAGAAAGAAAGAAAGAAAGAAAGAAAGAAAGAAAGAAAGAAAGAAAGAAAGAGAGAGAGAAAGAGAGAAAGAAAGAAAGAGAAGAGAAGAGAGAGAGAAGGAAGGAAGGAAGAGAAGGAAGGAAGGAAGAAGGGGAAGGAAGGAAAAAGAAAAAGGAAAAAGATTAAGGAGGGAGAGGAGGAGGGAGGAAGATAGGAAGTGAGGAAAGCATCAGAGAGGGAGGGAGGGAGGGAGAGGAAGGAAGGAGCATCTGATGGAGGGAGGGAGGGAGGGAGGGAGGGAGGGAGGGAGGAAGGAAGGAAAGAAGGAAGGAAGGAAGGAAGGAAGGAAGGAAGGAAGGAAGGAAGGAAGGAAGGAAGGAAGGAAGGAAGGAAGGAAGGAGCATCTGAAAGATCAAAGCAATTTTGTAGAAGAAATGCAAGACAGGATCGCAAATTCTACTGATATAAGAGCAAAAGCAGATAGAAAAACAGTGAGGTTTGCTTCCAAGTCACAGCCACGTGAATCAATTAAACGTCCCATTTCATCTAATGTGCTTTACCTTCTGATGACCTGGGCTTTCCAGTAATTGCTGTTTTAATTTAATCTCCTTTTCCGTGATCTCTCTCATTTTTAGGTTCACCTAAAAGAACAGAGGGGGGAGGGGAAGGTAACAAGAGCAATGGTATTCCTGTCCCTGATTTTTATTTTAACTGCCAAAATTCAGGGCTTCGTCACTTCTCCCTGCCTTCTCAATACTCAAGGGGGTATTCTGGCTGTCCATAACCCTGGGCTTCACTCCCTTTTTCTTACAATCGAATCCAGATGACAATCAAATCAGAACAATTAGCAGCTTCAAATTCAAACCAATATAGATGCTACACACACACATACACACACTTCATATACAGGCACCCTCTCTAAATCATAAATCAGCCTCCAAGCCATAAAAACAAAATTACTCCCAGACCAAAGTAAATGGATTTCTGGTGTTTTATTTCCTACTCGATTTCTAATGCATTTTCGAAATTAAGTCCAATATTTCTGGTTACATACTTATTTTTTGAAATCTAAGCATGAGAAGGAGGTTTTTTGCACCTTTTAATTCTCCTGCGCTGGCTAATTTTATTTTATAATCTGTTGCTTAGAACCAAGGTGACTTTTCTTACAAAGTTAGGTAGAGTTATATGTCCTAGAAACAGTTTTCTTCCTCTTTGCTTTCATAATATTAGAAGACACAAATTGTACCCAGTTACTTGCAGGCTCCCACGCTGGTGTTTACCGATAACCAGAGACTCCCACGTCAAATGGGCTCCCGATTTACCTTGTTGATCCAGAATATCATCGCATCCTCCAGATCGTAGGGCAACTCCTTCGAGGCACTGAATGTAGAAAAACACTTGACGCTGGCCACAACTTTCTCAATGCTGATCATCTCTACGGTGTAGGCCATCATGAGAGCATCAATCATGGCCATGTGAGGACTCTACAGGACCAAAAAAACAACCACCACGCTGGGTTCAGTCCCTTTCTCAAGACGGTTGAGAAAAGGGGTTGGCCAGTTCAGGACCGGCACCAACTCAACACCTGGTTTTCTGGAACTCACCATTTTGATTGGCGCAGAGCTAAGATCGGAATCAGACACAGGGTTGTCGTCGCTCTCCATGACGTAAATCCCTTTCCGAGAGAGCGCCTGGATGACTGAGTGGTGTCCCTGGAGCGTGGCCACCTGATCCCCCTTGAGAATGAGACTGCAGACGCGGTAATACAGCTCGCTGGATAACAGCAGCTTGATGACAGGCGGTTTAATGTGTTCCTGCTCATACTGGTCTGTATAAAAAGGATCTTTTAATTCCTCCGGGATGTTGTCTGGAAGGGAAAGGCAAGCGAGTCCCAAAAGAGAGAACGGGTGTTGACACCACAAAGCTGAAAGTTGACCAGCAACTTAATGAAAGATGTAGCTGACCAGGGGAGGGGGAAAAAATCCTTATTTTAAAAATGGCTGAAAAGGACACGTTGCTTTCTCAAAGAGGTGGAAATATCATTTTGTGGTAAATCATGCTCGGCTAACCACCCACAGTATTTCTATGAATCCGATCCAAAATTCAGGAATGCAACTTCCCATCAAAATGAGTATCCTTCCTCTATATCTACAGCACATCTATCAAGTTGGTCTTAAAAGGATTCGAACTCAAGTGCTCCGATTCCTCAGGGAATACCGTGCAACCATGCTGGGAGAACCTGGTGTCACTGTGCCCCACCCACCCTTCACCTCCTGCAGGCCCAGTCAGTGGGAAATCTTGAAACTCCACAGCTTTGATCTAACGGGACCCAATCAAAAGGAGCTACTTTAGCAAACCAATCAGAAACCCATTTGGATCAAAGGGAAAACCCCAAGAAAATCCGGAAGGGCTGAATGCATAGTTGCTGGGGGCTAGTGATATATAAATGGAAGGAGGAGGAGTAGCAGTAGTAGTAACAGCAGGCTGGAAGGGATAGCGATTAGCAAACAAGGAGAACTCAGGCCCCTCGCAGAGAAAACTGAACATTCCCCAGGAGCCACATAGCATCAAAACAACAGGGGAAAAGCCTGAAGAATTTTAAAATTTAGGTGGATCGATAGAGCCAATTTTCAAGGAATTTATCATTTAAAAGCTTTCAGATGGAACATGGAGGGACGGGACAGTTTGATCCAAACGACATCATATTGTTAATAGCAATTCCACTTTTTCTTTTGCAAGAGGACGCAGTTCTCCCTCTTCCAATTCTTTCCCTCAACAACTTGTTGGGTAGGGCTGGGATTTAAACAGAATGATCTAAAAAGTCACTTTCAGGGTGTACCCCCCTGTCCACCCCCTATTCTCATCCAGCACCTTGAAGCACGCTGGCTTTGTCAAATCAAAACTTCAAAAGCAACTCGCTGGACTACAGCATTTTGGTTTATGCTCTCAGTTAGATATCTGTACAACCTCAGTCACCTAGCTTGGATGCAGTTTATAATCGTGCATGAATTTCTACATGGAGACAGGACTGCAACTGGCACTCCTGGACACCGCAGCAAGAAATGCAGTCCCCAAGGCCAGGAGGGCCACCACACTGGGAACTCGTTCAACCCCTTCATCCAGATCTGCAGGCTTTCCCACCGCCTTCTCAGGGTTATGTTTCAGCTTGTTCGCCTTGTTTCATCCCAAAGCAGCTTCGTAAGATCCCTATTCTCTTGTCCCGCCAGCTCTCGTGTGAGTGCAAGACAGAACTGTATGTCATCACAAAATTACTATTGGACACACCACTCAAAGGTGATTTACTCTCAGCAGCGCCATTCAAACTTTACAAAGTAGGCGCTGGAGGAAATCTTGAATTTGGGTGAGGCTGTACAGATATCTACCATAAATGAAGCAAGATTCTTCTGAAGTAGAGTTAAGTCTGAAGCCTTCCAAAGATTTTTAGAAGATTGGAGGTACACAGGGCCGTAGTTTTATACTTTATGAAGAATGGGAGAGAGAAATCTGTTTCCTGACTCTTACAGAACTTCATCCTGGACGACGTGAGTTAAAAGGAATTAAGTGGTCAATTCTGAATATATTCTAGTTTCTGTAAGAATTTTCCCAAGTTAAGGGAAATGTTAAGAAAATGGGTGGAGTCCCCCTTAACCTTTTTGCCACAAACCAGATAAGTACAACAATACAAAACAAAGTTTCTCCTAAAATTTACAACACAATCAAGTCCCATACAGATTTAGATATTTTACCAAAATTTACAGCAAAATTTACAATTTCTCTTTTATTCTTCTCAACTCTCACCAAATCCCTTAGTAAACAATTCAAATTTCAGCTTTCTCCTGGTGCTCATTTGGTCCCAAATAGCAACTCCTTAATTTAAGATATTGGTGGTGGTGGGAGGAGAGATAATAAGCCTTAACACCAAACTTAAAATCTGATATATATTTTTTACAATTGACTAGATGCAAACCGACAGAAATGAAACCAAGTATCTCAAATAAACAACGGTGCAGCTTCTGTACATTGACAGAAATTATACCAATTATCCTGGGAAGGCTAAGGAAACTCGGCCAATTATTTAGGAAAGAATCTGAAAGAAAATTCCGAAATCCACTCAACTGGGCTCTATAAAACGAAGTTCCTAACAGCAATCCGGAAACCCAACAGATATGTTTATAACTCTGCTATCATTCAGGTTCCCTAGTTCCCATGGAAGAAAAACACAAACACAACGTTTACTAATCAGTGGCTCCAACCTGACACACTAGAGTTCTGAAAATCAGATACAAAATATCCCAACAGACAAACCGTCATTATGGAGGGATACAAGCCTCCATCATTTTAACTGCACTTATGGAGCACGCTATGGTGAACTCGGTTTTTTTTTTAAACTCCGCGCAGGAAACTTTTGTTTAGCATTCCTAAACTCAGTCTAACTACTCGCGCACAAGTTTTATAGAACAAAGACGTACTGCATTAGCCGAAAAGAAACAAACGTGCCAGTAGAAATAAACAGCATTTTAGCCCTACTACAAAGCAAGCTAATTTTAGATCAGTTGGCAAATTAAAAGTTCGATTAAGGGCAGCCCTGTAACTCTGAATTATGTGTTTCACTCTTAGTTAGAGGCGCCATACTAATAAACAGCTAGAAGTCTTTACTCAAAAGATAGAAAGCAAGACATCAAAGCGGAAGAAAAGAATTTACTGCAATGCAAAACTCAAGTTGGCAAGAGAACCTGGGGGGGGGGGGGATTGGAAAGGTCCCAACATGCACTCTCAGGCTAACACAGGAGTTTACCAGCAACAAGATATTTTCCATCCGTAGTTTCCCTTTATTTTTATACACACCACTTAGAATCCCACACATGGGTGGGCTTCATCCCACTTTGTTCTAGAATTCAAATGCTGCAGGTTTTTTTTTTAAAGGTGACCAACTGACCTGCATACCACAAGATTTTATTTAAAAATAATAATAATTAATTACGAACTCTTGCAAACTAAGCAGCATGCATCTGCTAAAAAGAAGACTTGCAGAGTTAAAGTCCTACAAATGCTGGATTCTCGCAGGCCTTTTTAAGTGATGTGTGGGAGAGCAGAGCTTGGCGATACCAAAAGAAAACAAACAAACAATGGCACAACAGGGGTGTGCTGCACTTAAAACTACAGGCCATTCACAACAAGAAAAGGGGTGTACACTGAAGTCTGGGCAAAGCATGGAGGGAAAGCAGTCCCATGCGTTTGCTGATTTATTTATGTTTTTGCATCGTGAGAGGAGGGGTTAGGAGAAGCTGGGGTGGAGAATGGAAAAGGAAAGAGATAAAATAATAATGTTGCAATGGGAATTTTTATTATTATTATTGGTTTTTTACCTATTCCATAAGCTTTCGCGCAAATCCACTGTAGATTAGCAGCTATTTTGGCTCTGGACGAATCGTAGAGTTCCAATGGAACAATCTCAGCGCTGCTATCTGTAAGAGCATCCATTTTTCTTCTGGCGTTATCTCCACCGGCACCAATATCAACATCCACCATCTGCAATAATAACATAACAAAAAAAACTGGAGAAACAGAGACTAACCTTTTGAAATGAGAGTTCAAAATTCAAGCTGATTGTTGTTGGGCACAGATTTGCTATCATCCCAGAAACCTGGGAGGGTTCCCCCCCCCCCCCTTCTTCCCGTTGTAAAGGTTCAGTCATGAATTACAACAAAGCTCGGTTTGAAAACTACCCACCCCCACTGCCTAAAACCTACAGCCCAGGCCTAGTGGGTTCTTCAAAGTTCTGCTAGACAATCACACACACACACACACACACACCCCACCCAAATCCTCCTCCACCACCACCACCCAGCTTAACGGAAACAAGATAACTAGCACACCAACTCAGTAAGGATAGTTATTATGTTCATCTTACTTTACAGGATCCCGGCTCATCACTTTGCTTCTGCCCCAAATATTGGCTGTGAGGGGTGAAGCCCACTCTGATAATACGCCGGGGGCCCAAACCCTTGGCCGGAGGGGGAACATCCAACATCCGATTCCCCCAACACCAAAATGACTTCAATAAAGGGAAGAGTGGAGCAACCGCCTGCTGGTCCCTTCATCCTTACTCCTAAGAGGGGATCAGCGGCTGCATTGCAAGGAGCAGGTGCTGCGAATATTTTAAGCAAGAAGATAATAAGCCAAAAGAGTAAAACCTCTTACCTTTTCTGCTGGCATCTTTGGGGGGTGATCAAAGGAAAGGGGTCTCGATCCACCTTTCCTGCTAGGAAGCTTGAGTCCCCCCCCCAAATAAACCCCAAGGCATCAAATGAGATCTTGACAAGATCTCCTTGCTCTGCATCCACCACCAGTTCCTTTTTCTTTCTTTCTTTTTTGCAATCTCACTAGCTTCCCCACCCCCACCCTGCCTTTGCCAAAATCTCTCCCTGCTTTCCACCTCCAAAAGGATGAATGCTGATTCTTACTGTGATCGCTCCTGTCACAAACCCTTTTCCACTTGGGAGGAGAGGTGGGGGGATCCCGTCTCCTTAAAAGACCTCACAGTGCGGATCCTCCAGGATCTCTGAGCTTGGTGGAGCAGAGAGCTGGGAGAGCACCAAGGACCCCCTCATGTTGAGCTACAAATATTCTCCTTTACTGAGACAGTAGAACTGCCTCCAGTTTCATTCTCAAACTGCCCCCCCAATACATATTCACCCCATCCTTGTTCACCTTGTTAGGGTCTCTTCTATCCAACTCTTGACACCACGCCTTTCCTTCCCATAATTCCAGCTCCATTTTTGAAATGTACCCAAATACAAATAAAGGAAGACATCTACCCCGATTTAAATGCAAATAATTTTTAAAAGGACATGTGTCTTATAATGTAATTATATTATATGCCTTTCATTACTGCCTTTTCTTGACTGAAGGGATAATCTTGGATCGAGGCTTCTCCATTGTGCTAACCATTACCCTCCACTACTGCCTAAAGCCTAGCCCAGGCCTAGTGGGTCCTTGGAAGTTGTGCTACACCATTACACACACACACACACACACCCCACATATACAAATCACACAAACACTACCCCCCCCCCAGCTTCCCCTTGTCTTAATACCCAACTAATCAATTCCTGCCTGGTTCCAACCGAGCTTTTTTATTGCTTTGCTTGCTTGGTTTTAACTCCACGCCTTCCAAAGCCTGTTTATTTTTCCCTTTGTGTGTGTGTTGGTTGTGGTTTCTTCCCTCCACCCCTTGAGCTCCCGAAGAGGAGAAAGAGGAGGGCCGGGAAGAAAACAAGGCCTCGACCCCAATAGTGAAACTGACTTACAAAGGAGTGAAATTGACATATTAATTGGGAGCATCCAGGCTTGGGTCTCCCCCCCCTTTTGCACCCTCTTAATGCCCCATTAGCCCCTCCCCTCCATGCGCACCATAATCACACACACACACCCTTGGCTGCCCCTTTGCACCCCCATTAGAGACCCCCCCCCTTTCTTGTGGCCTTAATAAACCCACCCACCCCTTGCAAAAGCTCAAGACAATAGAAAGTGGCTGCTTACAGTCCATCACTATTTAAAGCCCCCCTCATACACCTTTAAAAAGGGGGGGGGGATAGGGGAGGGGGGGGAAGGCAAGGATAAGCCCACTTCTTACACACCCATCAATCCCCCGTCCCCAGAAAATAAGTCACGACCTCCCACCCAAAAAACCACCCCCAGATCGACATGCCTGTTTGCAGAGGTGCCTGCGAAGAGCCCCCACCCCAACTGCATTGGATAGGCACTCCCCTCCCCCAATGCTCTCCCCCCACTCCCCACAAGCAGGCCAGGCCGCTCTCGGGGGTCACCATTCGCGCCCCCGCCCCTGCCAAGCCCCCTCCCCTCTCCCGCCCCCTCACCTTGCGTCGGCCTTTCCCCGGCCTCGGCTACTCCATCGCCGCCTCGCAGGCCGCGCCCAGGCCGGAGGGGGCCGCGGCCACCCCAGAGGGACGCGGAGAAGGGCGGGCGAATGAGCGGGGCGGGCACGAGGGCGCGGGCACGGCGGTGACGGGAGGGCGGGCGCGCTCACAGCGGCTGAGGGGAAAAATGAAAGAGAGAAGGGGAGGAATGAAAGAGTGCGCATGCGCGGTCTTTCTCCCGTGAAGGGGCGGGGCGCCGCGCTCGGGGGCGCGCCGGGCAACGTCACTGGGCGCACCAGACTTGAAGGGGAGCGGCGGCGTCGCCTCGGCGGCGTCTGTCGCCTCAGTACGCAGGCGCCTAGGGCACCTCTTTCCTCCCCCCCGTGCTCGCTCTTCTTCCTCGCAACCGTCTCCAAGGAAATAAGGCGGAACCCGGCAGGGGGGCGGAAACGGAGGCGGGGCTTGCTGGAGGCTCGGCCAATGAGAGCCCCACTGATACCTTTGATTGACGTGCAGGCCCGTACCACAACTCCCATCCCCTGGGCTTGGCTTGTGGCGATGATGGGTTTGTAGTCCACCCAGGAAAAAGGGATTGAGCTTGTCATTGGGACAGTGGGGATGTCAAAAAAAGTTCATATTTCATATTTTTGAAATTTATTATGGTTATGAGATACTAATTTTAATAGCTAATATTTAATAATATTATATTAAGGGTATTTTTTATTTCCAGGTATGTCTTAATACAAAATAATAATTTGTCAGAAAATGGTGTAGGGTTTCCTGCTTGGGTGGGGGTTGGACTAGATGACCTATAAGGTCCCTTCCAACTCTATTATTCTGTTAATTTATAGTAGGATTATTACAGGATGTTTATTTTAGTTTTTGTGACTCTTTAAAAGGGGGAAAACTTAATAGAAAATTTTTATTGCAAAATAATTATTTGGGTTTTTTTCATAGGAGGAATTTTTCTTTTATTTTAAGAAAGGATTTAAATTAAGTTTAGCCAGATACTGGAGTAATCCTATAAGATGCCAACATGCAGAATATAAATGATTTTAAGTACCATGCCTGCTTTGTTTAACTTTACCTAAAAAAATATTATAAACTACTGGTAGTTTAATCATGGGGGAAACGACACTTGCAAATCTCCTGAAATGTTAGATTGTATTATAGACATATTGAATCCCTATAATCAACATGGGATGTTTTCTCCATAGGATATCAAAAGTGCAGTGGGGCATAAATTTAATAAACAGAATACATTTTAATTGTTGGAGTTGGACACCACATAAATTTAATATTGATATCATCGTCCAGAAAAGAAAATGAAACATTGCAACCAATTGGAGAAAATATTCCAATCAGGGACCCTATGCCATTCTGGCTGTGCAATCTCTTATTAGACTTGATATATAAATGTAACAAGTTGAAGCAAAAAGGGGTAGAAGATACTCTTAAGTCACACACAGAATAATGGAAGGGGCCTTGGACGTCTTCTAGTCCAGGAGTCACCAACCTTTTGGACCTCAGGGGACCACCAAACTCATAATTTTAAATCCCGCGGACCAGAGACCCTGTCTCTGCAGAAAAATTCTCCACCCCATTTTCCGACTGATCAATCAATCATTCTTTATTGGGGATTGCAGGATACCATCTCCAGCTCCGTTCTCAGTGGGGGAGAGAGAGAGACTTTTGGCTTCATGCAAGGAAAGCAGCAGAAGCAGCAGAAGTTTTTCTTTCTCTCCCCCAAACTCCACCAGAAATGAGTCTTTGTGAGTCTTGTTGCACTAGCTATCATGCCCCTTATGTGCTGTCATGATAGAAACCACTCAACAGGCTCTGCTTAGGATCCATAAATTGAATGAGAAGAGAGCCATACGCCCTCGCTTGCCTTGCCCAAAAGTTGAGTGGGGGCATTCCTTCCATCCTGATAAACAGGGATTTGTTTCTTGCAGGGCGGGACTGAAACATGCTTAGCCACATGTCTTGAGAAAGGCTGAGGTTGACTCGCAGCTCTCTTATCTTTAAGATCCATCTCTCCTACAGAGTGACTTTCTCTCTCCCAGGGAGTGCTCAAAACCAATCTGGATTGGAGCAAGGTAGCTTCTGTAAATGGGTCTACCACATTCTTTGCAAAAGAAACCCCGAGGCTATAGTTAATCAAGTTGCATTTGGGATCATTTCGTGTGCTCGGTATCTCTGGATCTTTCTATTGTAATCAAGATACCTGTGCACCAAACCTGAATCTTACAAGCTCAATTTAATTCTTTTTTTTTTTTTTTTTGGGGGGGATCAATGACCAGTATCAATCTCTGGGCTGGGAAGGAAGCAATAGAAATACCTTAGGTTCTCCTTGCATCCTCTTGGATGCCGCTTTGAATGAGCTCCCTGGTTTCCAGAGGTCTCCTGGTCTACTGCGAGACATCTAGTACATGAAGAGTTTGTTAGAGAACAGTCAATGGCTTAAAGATCGGAAGGTCTTCTCTTCCCGTTCCAAATGCTCCATAAATGAATGCTTAAAAAAGCATGACTATATAGAAACACTCACGAATCTTCCTGGAACCGAGAGAAGAAGGACATCAGCTTGAGTTGTGTGAAGCAGTGACCAGTAACTGTGTTATTAGGCATTGCTGCACGACACGTCCCATATTGTTAATCTGGTTTCCAAAGGATGGATTGCATAATAAACTCTCGTAGCCATTATGTTTGATGGAGGGTGAGATCCAACAGACAGATGCATCTCCCACGTTGCCAAGGTAACCACCGAATTACAGCTTGATTGGGCAATGTCATGGCTGTGGCCACGAGGTCGTATTTATTCTTTAAAAACCCTTATTTCTTCCCATTGCAGAACTAAAAAAACCTCTCGCTTCTTTCCATTCCAGACCAGGGAGATGGAAATCAGAAAAGAAAAAGAAAAACTGCCACCAAAGAGGTAACAGATGTTTGTGAGATATCAGATAGTGTTAGAATTTCTCTTGTCATATGGGAACTAATCCAAGTACTAATTAGATCCGATCTTGCTTGTTGGTTGGTTTGTTTTGTTAGTTTAGATCAGCCCCGGTTGGAAGAGAAAGAGGAAAAGGACGATTGAGATCATTATGATTTTAGGAAGTCGAGATCCTGGAAAACAGAAAGGTGAGAATTTTAAAAGAACAGAAAGCGACGCATGAAGCTATTCGTGGATTTGATAGGATGATTTGCAAGGAACAAAATCAATAGAAGCCTGAACAGTGTGGCTGTAAAGTAGATTTCAGTTAAGTCGTCTTATTTCTAGCTCAGGTTCTTCGGCTCGCTGCCTTCTTTCTTTCCTTTTCTCCATGTTTTGCATAACGTGGCTTCTCTTCCTAGAAAGGAAATAAAAGGATGGGTAGGCTTTTGCATACACTTGCCCAGGTATGTTCCCAAAGGCAGAAAAACTGGTTTAGCACACTGGAAATAAAAGAGGCAGTTCTGGTTGCTCTTCCCGCTAAGAACCCTCTCTCTCTGCCCAAGAGGCTCGGACTTTCTGAATATGGGGAGTATTCTGGATTGGGAGACCACCAGAAAGTCCAAGATTGGAGGCCAGATTGGAGGTATCACTTCGAACACACAGCCTCACCAAGGCTCGATGTAGTAAGATGAATTACTTTCAACGACAGTCAATTCATCTCATCATTTATATTTTTATAAATAACTCAAGGCAGCTAGCTTATCTAATATGCCCCCTTCCTCTCCCTATTTTCCATAGAACAACAATCCTGTGAGGTGGGTTGTGCTGAGGCTGGCCCAATGTCACCCATAGACGACTTTCATGCCTAAGGGGGAACTAGAATTCACACCTCCTGGTGATTGGCCGACAGTCACCCAGCTGGCTTTCATGGCTAAGGTGGGACTAGAATTCACCATCTCCCACTTTGTAGCCTGGTGCCTTAACCACGTTGACCACGTTGGCTCCCTCTTCTCTTAATAATGAATGCATCATTAAGGGTCCGTTTAACAGATTTAACAGATTAACGAGAGTTGGAAGGGACCTTGTAGGTCATCTAGTCCAACCCCCCACCCAAGCAGGAGACCCTACGCCATTTCTGACGGATGGCAGTCCAATCTCTTCTTGAAAAGTCTCACTTTATTCAGTAGTTGATATATTCTCCTCTTCTAATTCATGTAGGAGGGGTTGATTCTCTCCAGTTCCCCCCACCCACCCAAGTCAGAGGAAAATAGAATTGTGATTATAGTCACGCTGTAGCCCCGTGCACATATCTGATTCCCATGTTCCCAAGACCTTCGCAATAGTCATGGTGCAATAGTCTTCTCCCCAGGTGCCCAGGGATGTGTGCTATGACATGATGGATAAGTGGGCGGCCGGTGGAGGCAGGCAGGCAGGCATTCCCTGAGTCACAAGAAGATAAAGAGAGGCACATGGCAGGCTCCCTTGAGCGCATAACCTGGTGTCCCCATGGCAACCGCTGTGGTGAAGGCTTGCAAACTGACATCCCAAGTACCAAATGAAGGCACGTGAAAAATCTCTGAACCCAAAAGCCGTTTTCATGCCGTCACTGAAGATCATTCAGTTAACGGGTAGGAACTGAGTAGCAAACATATTTCACGCTGAAAATTATATGCCTCGTTGCTTTCTCCTTCACCGGAGAGGAGATCCAAAGCTGTGGCTTTTCTGTCTCAGTGGCCAAACCCTCATTTCCCAAAAAACACACATTTATTTATTTTTTTCAAAATACTGAGAATATTTGTAGCTCAGGCTTGAAATGAGGGCCCCGTGGTGCTCTCTGGCCTTGGTTGTTTTCTTGCAGACGATTTGTTATCCGGCTAAGTAACCCTGGTGAGGTTACCTAGTTGCGCTATGAAACGTCTGCAAGAAAATGGCCAAACTCGGGGAGCACCGAGAACGCCTCAATTTAAAAAAAAAGAAAAAATCTCCCAGCAGTAGAGAAAGCAATGAAAGGCATAATCTGAGTCAGGAAAAAACAATGGAACCGGGCTGCCAATCCAAACTTCAATCTCCGCTAAGTTCAATCAGAATAGAGCTGAAAGGGACCTTGGAGGTCTTCTAGTCCAACCCACTAGTCAAGCAGGAGATTCCATTCCAGACAGGTGGCTGTCCAGTCTTTTCTTTAAAAGGGTTTAAAAAATCATACATATTTCATCTGAAGGACATATTTTACTTTCTTGATTTCTTTTTCTCACTGTCAACAGTCCATTGCCAACGTCTCCCCATTGGCAAGGGACCTATATAATCCTCCTTTTAAATTTCCCCTTGCTTAAATTTTTTAAAAAATGTTTTAATTGGTGGCCTACATTGGGGAAAGGCTCACGTCTGGTGAACGTAACACAGCCACCCTGTTCAGCAACCTGTCAGTGACAATCCTATTATTAAACTTTTCCAGGTCAAAGATTCAGGTTTCTTGTTGTTCAGGAATGTCCGTTAAAATTTAAAACATGGGTTCACCTCTTTTATTGCAAGAGGAATCCCTGTGCCTTCAACATCTGCCTGAGCTGCTGTTTCTTCAACATCTGTCCAAGCGGGGGATACAAAAATGGCTGCAATCCTTCCACCACAAGCCACCACACCGTGTTCTGCCTTAATATGGGGGATTTGTAAGACTGCATCTGCGGAACAGATTCTCTGAATAAAAGGGGGTTGGGAAATAGATGGGAAGGGGGCATAGATCAATTTGCAAAGATTCACATATCCCCCCCAGATGTCTAAGGAGAAGAGTGCTAAGAAATTAAATTTAAAGGGTTTTGCTGTAGATGGTAAGACAATCATTTGGAGTATGATTGTCCAAGAAGAGCAAAAGAGTTGCAGATGATATCAGACAAAGGGCACTTGGGAGTTGAGAGTTGGGTTTTCCCTCCTCCCTTTTCCCTTTCAAAGGATCTGGCACTAAATCCCCTGGTTGGTTTAGGAGGCTGGCTCATCAATCCAAAATGCCTGTCCTCCAGGCCCCAGGGTGGAAGACGCGGGGGGAGAAGATGGAGAAGGGGGCAGGAAGGGAGAGGCCCTATCTTCTATTGTGCTCCCAGTTCTCTAATTTGTAAAGTTCAGCATGAAATATTTAACACTGGTTTTAATCTGCATATAACAGCATGCATATGCACGCAGCACATAAAGGGTAATGAGAAAGAAAAGGAAAGAAAGAAGAAAGAAAGAAAAGAAAGAAAAGAAAGAAAAGAAAGAAAAGAAAGAAAGAAAGAAAGAAAGAAAGAAAGGAGGGAGGGAGGGAGGGAGGGAGGGAGGGAGGGAGGGAGGGAAGAAAAAGAAAGAAAGGAGGGAAAGGGAAAGAGAAAAGAGGGAAAGAAAATATAGATAGATGGGTGGATGGATGGATAGAGTGATTGATAGATTGATAGAGATGACAGAGATAGATGGATAGATTGATTAATTGAGATGATAGAGATAGATGATGGATGAATAGATTAATTGATGGATAGAGATGATATACATGGTGGGTGGATAGGTAGGTAGGTGGGTGGGTGGGTGGGTGGGTGGGTGGGTGGATAGATAGATAGATAGATAGATAGATAGATAGATAGATAGATAGATAGATAGATAGATAGATAGATAGATAGATTTGCCCTTAAATGAAATCACTTTGGCGCTTTAGGAAAGAAAAGGGCATATAAGACTAAGCATTTTAATTTTATTTTTAAATTGAACTTTTCAGAAGGAAAAGCAGAATCGAAAAAGAAAGAAGAAAAGCAAAGGGCAGCACAAGTAACAGATTTGCAAGCCTAAGATTAAAGGAAACAAAATACTCATTCCCAGAATATTGTTGATTTTTGTTCTAATCTAAGTGCATTGCTTGGACATTAAGGCTTTACATGGGAAGCAGCCCAAATTTTTGTTCCACTGAGATGCTTTCAACCATGAATTTCCAAGTGGGAATTTTGAATGCCTCATTTGCTCCCTGCTTCATTGGTCCAGGCAGGCGAATGGAAAGGAAAAGAGAATGAAGACACTTGGGGGCGGGGTGTGTGTGTGGAGACCCCTAAAATTAAAGATGCTCCTGTGTCCTGCTGTCTTCAGCCAGGTCCATCTGCATCCTAAACCTGCATTAAGGAAATTCATTTATTGTTCTTTTTCTTTAAAAAAGCATCTTAAGAAATCATTAATAACAAACAAGAGCCAAAACCAAAGTGTATAAATGAACGAGTGGGGATCGTGGCTTGTTCTTTTGTTTTTCACGCTTATGACCATTGCAACATTCCCCACGACCACGTGATCAAAATTCATATGCGTGTCAACTGACTTGTACTTACGACCGTCGGTCATGTCATCCCCTTTTGCGACAAGCAAAGTCAAGGGAGAAGCTCACTTAGCAACTGCAGTTTTTTTCCACTTAACAACTGCGGTGAGAGAGGTGGGGCAAAACTCACTTAACAACTGTCTCATTTAACAACAGAAAACGGCTCAAATGTAGTGCAGGACGACTTGTATGGCATTTTTTAAAAAAATATTTTTATTTAAGGTTATTTCCACCGTTGATTTGAACTGCTTGACGGGCTTCAGGGCTAAACCTTCAGACGAAGCCAATGCCATTTCCCCCAGATAATAAATTTGGGCGATTTGCTTAATTGTTTTGTGCCTGTGTTTTTTTTGGTGGGAAACAAGCTGATCGCGAACCGAAGCGGAACCTTTTAGGGGCGGGACGCGGTTTCCCGGCGGGACGCCTTTGAGCGTCGGACCGACGGCCGCTGGGGGGCGCCTTTCGCCGTCGCACCGCAGCCGTTGCGGGGCGGGCGAACCCCGTTCGGGCTGCGGAGCTTTGGCATCATGTTCGCCGGCTTGCAAGAGCTCGGGGTGGCCAACGGGGAGGACTTGAAGGAGACGCTGACCAACTGCATGGAGCCCTTGAAGGCCATCGAGCAGTTCCAGGTGTGTGTGTGTGGGGGGGAAACTCCCTTCCGTGTTCCCGTTGCCATGGGGACTAGTCCCGGGGTACAGCGTGCAACATGCCCTCTTGAGTCTTCTCCCACCTTCCCACGGCGTGCACACCCTGGGGGAGAGTTTGTGCTTAGCACGGTTCTTCCACGCGGGTGCAAAAAGCACGCAAGGTCCGGGAGAGGGTGGGGAAGCTGCCTCGCTCTCCTTCCTTCCTTCCATCTGTCTCCTTCCATCACCTTTCCTCCCTCCCTCCCTCTCTCTCTCTTTCCATCTCTCTCTCCTATCTCCCTTCCATCCATCCCTGTCTCCTTCCCTCTCCCTCCCTCCCTCCGTCTTTCTTTTTGCTGCATTGCTCCTTAAAATCTCTCCGGGTCTGTTGCAAGCTGCGCATTCAGCTGTGCATGTGTGCATGCATTCACACGCACTGCATCAGGTGCAAGGGGGTGACTAACAGGCTGGCCAAGATTGAGGCTTTCGCAGCCTGAAAATCTAGGGTGGGTTTTAGTCTGTTTATGTCTTCCAGATGTTTGAACTGTCTTCCTCTTCTCTCCCCCTGCCCAATTATTAATAAATAAACAGAGGTAGTTCTTAACTTACAACAGTTCATTTAGTGATCAAAGTTACAATGGCGCTGAAGAACGTGACTAGGACCATTTTCCCACCGTTAGGACCAATGCAGGGGGGTGAGAAATGTGCGAATTACCTGCTCCTAATCTGTTTGAATCCCACATGTGTCATGTTGACAGACGGAAAACGGGATCCTGTTGCCCTCCCTTCAGTCCGCCCTCCCTTTCCTGGACCTCCATGGCACCCCCAGGCTGGAGTTCCACCAGTCGGTGTTTGATGAGCTGCGCGAGAAGCTTCTGGAGAGGGTATCGGCTATCGCCTCGGAAGGAAAGGCCGAAGAAAGGTAGGTTGGGTGGACCACCTTAGAAGGGATGTGCACATCGGGCCGAAAATGGAACCTCTGGCTTCTCCTTTCTTCTTCTCCCAGGTACAAAAAGCTGGAAGATCTCCTGGAGAAGAGCTTCCCTCTGGTAAAGATGCCGTCCATCCAGCCGGTGGTGATGTGTGTCATGAAACATCTGCCCAAGGTAGATTTCCTCTGTTTCTGCATAGAAAAGCATAGAAAAAAAGGGGAAAAGGAAAAAAAAGGCATTGACTTTTGACTCCCTTTGGCGCAGTTGAATAAAACAGTAACATCAAATCTCTTTTTTTTTAATTTTCCATAAAAATATAAACTAAATATATTAGTATTAGTACTAATACAACTAAATAAATATAAATATTTCTGTAACAAGAGATCTACCTAATTGGTAAAACTCGACATCAAAGTTTCATATTTTTTTGCCACTTCAAGCACAAAGTCCAGAAGTGGTTTCCAAGGAGAAACAAAAGTCATTGTGGGTCCCCCCCTTTGATTAGAGCAGTCGGTTTAACCGTCTTTGCTAACGCCAATTGGCTTTTGCAGTCATTCATCCATGGCGGGGACTGAAGTGTCCCTCCATTTTTGCGCATGACGTAATCTTGCTGCCGTCCACAGATACAACATCCAAGTTCCATATTTTTTTTCCCATTAAACCCAAGGTTCCTGAAAAAAAGTTGAAGCTTGTGATGGCCGACAAGGACCTATATAAAGCTTGTGCTGTGGAAGTAAAACGCCAGATCTGGCAAGATAACCAGGCTCTGTTTGGGGACGAGGTCTCCCCGTTATTGAAGCAGTACATCCTGGAGAAGGAAAACGCTTTATTCAGTAACGACCTCTCGGTGCTGCAGAACTTCTTCAGCCCTTCCCCTAAAATGAGGCGCCAGGGAGAGGTAAGCACCAGGAAGGATAATCCAGCATGCTTATTGTAGGTAGCTGGGCCACCCGTAGGCCAGTGTGATATCATGAGTAGTGCATGGCGTGGATAAAGAACTATTTGTCCTTCGTATACTGTTGAATGAGAAGCTCCGTGATTCTTCACTGTTGGCCATGTTGGGCGGCTTTGCCAAGTTCAGATGGAGAATTTCCAATGTAAGGTTAGCCCAGTCTCTCTCTCTCTCTCTCTGTCATTCTCAACATATAAAGCCTTGCTAAGACCACACTTGGACTACTGCATCCAGTTCTGGTCACCACGATATAAAAAAAGATATTGACACTCTAGAGACTAGAGTAACAAGAATGATTAGGTGGTTGGAGGCTAAAACATACGGAGAACAGTTGCAGGAACTGGGTATCTCTTAATTGGATGAAGGAAAGGACTAGGGGAGGCATAATAGCAGTGCTCCAATATTTGAGGGGCTTCTGCAAAGATGCGGGAGTTGCCTACGGCAAATTAGTTGACTGACGTGTGCTGAGTTGGCCGCGGTGAATTGTCCCAGACCCCACTCCGAATCTTGCTCTTGTCTTTGGGACCAGGTGGTTCAGAAGCTGACCCAGATGATTGGGAAGAACGTGAAGCTGTACGATATGGTACTGCAGTTCCTCCGCACTCTCTTCCTTCGGACACGGAACGTCCATTATTGCACGTTAAGGGCGGAGCTCCTGATGTCCCTCCACGATCTGGACATCAGCGAGATCTGCACGGTGGATCCCTGCCACAAGGTACAAGTCCAAGAGACGGTTGCTGTAGCCCTTCAACCCTCCCGCCGCAATAGAGTGTTGTTGCCACCGAAACATCCCGGCTGGGAGAAAGCTTGTTCTCATCTCAGACCGTTGACCCCTTCCAAACTAAGCAGCACTGCTCTAGCCGGCAAACAGGCCACTCCATGGGAAAAGCAACCTTATTTTCTCATTCTCACTTATTTGTATCCCGTCTTTCTTATTTTTAAAAACTGGAGGCTACTGACATATCCAACACAAAGTCTCCTCCCATTTTCTGCTCAACAGCAACCCTGTGAGGTGGGTTGGTCTGAGAGAAAGAGGAGGACTGACCCAAAATCACCCCACTGGCTTTCCATGCCTGAGGCGGGACTAGAACTCGCCATCTCCAGCTCTCTAACCTCACCACTAGACCCCCCCTAGAACTTCCCTTTCCTGGGGACTGCATTCTTTCGGGAGCTGGGCAGCCTCTCCTGCTGTTCACGCTCCATATATTTTTTAAAGTTGTTATTATTATTATTATTATTATTATTATTATTATTATTATTATTATTATTATTATTATTATTATTATTTTGCGCCCTTGGCAGTTTACTTGGTGCCTGGATGCTTGCATTCGGGAAAGGTTTGTCGACAACAAGCGAGCCCGGGAGCTGCAGGGTTTCCTCGACGGAGTGAAAAAGGGGCAAGAGCAAGTGTTGGGGTGAGTGTCGGATGTATCTGGAGGCAGGTTGGGCTCCTCTTGCCATGAGAAGAAAACCCCATAATGGTTATTCACGCAAAGTGAGGCACCTGCTGCTCTGCTCCCTTTTGTGTGTGTGTGTGTGTGGGGGGTGGCGCTTTGTTCTAAACTGCCTGGATCTGAACCGGTGTCAGGCGTTTTCTACGCAGGCATGCGGGATGCCTAAATCAGCCCCAAACCCCCTTCCGCCCCTCGTCTGCCCACACCTTTACCCCGGCCCAGTGCAGGGGATCCTTGACTTAACAACCCCTCCATTGAGTGAGGCCAGACTCACTGAGCAACGTACCCCTTGTGGGCTCACTTGTGGTCATACGTTGAGGAGTCCCCCTCGGTTGCTGCAGAGGAGCAGTGGGTTCCGCTTCTTCTCCTCTCCCTCCCTCCCTAGGGACTTGTCCATGATCCTGTGCGATCCCTTTGCCATTAACACCTTGGCTTTGAGCACCATCCGGAATTTGCAGGAGCTGATTGGCCAGGAAGTGTTACCCAGGGTAAGTTAGGGATGGACCTTCCAAATAGTAATCCTAGGGCTGGAAGGGACCTCCGGAGGTCTTCTAGTCCAAGCCCCTGCCCGAGGCAGGAGATCTTATTCCACCCCGGACCCAGCGGTTCTCCAAGGAAGCGAAGTGGGTTTGCAACCTGCCTGTGGGGCTCTCAGAACTGAACTCTACATTTCCTGACGGAGGGAAAGCGCAAGAGAGACAGGTGACGGAAGGGGCCTCCTCCCCCTGGTGGAAAAAGGACCCTAATGGCCACGGCCAGATCTTCAAAAGAAGCGATAGAACAGAATAGAGAATAGAAGGATAAAATAGAACAGCAAAAGGATTGGAATGGAATGGGATTCTTTATTGGCCAAATGTGATTGGACACCCAAAGAATTTGTCTTTGGTGCATAAGCTCTCAGTGTACATGAAGAAAAAATAAAATACATCCATCAAGAATCATAAGAAACAACACTAAGTAAGCAATCAAATCACACTAGGAAGCTAAATAAAGTAATATAAATCGTAAAAGGAAGGATGGAAAGAATAATAGTGATACAGTCTTAGTAAATAGTTGGACAGTGTTGTGGGAATTAGTTGTTGAGCAGAGTGATGGAGTTGGGGGAAAAACTCCCCGTGTGTCTCGTTGTTCTGGTGTGCAGGGCTCTATAGTGTCGTTTTGAGGGTAGGAGTTGAAACAGTTTATGTCCAGGATGTGAGGGGTCTGTATATATTTCCACAGCTCTCTTTTTGACTCGTGCAGTATTATACAGGTCCTCCATGGAAGGCAGGTGGGTAGCCATTGTCGGTAGCAATAGAGGAGACCGGTGGTGCCACCACTCAGAAAGTGGGGGACAAACAGGAGGAGTTTAGCGTTTCTCGCAATCTACTGGGGTGGCCCTGTGGTCTGTCAAGCCACTGGGCTCACAGGGATGGGGATGGAGAAGAAGAGGCAAGTGACAGGCCCGAAGAGCAATCTTTGTGATGTCACGGTGCACATTTTGGCAGTCATTGGGGTGAGTTCCGAATGCAGCCCCAGTCGCTTAATTTCCACGTGTTCATTGAGCGCGTTAGTGTGACCTGACAGGTTTTAGCCTCCGGAGAATTCACGCAGGGCTGATTCCATGCTCCACATGGTTGAATTTTCAGGAAAGCCCAGAGCTCTTGCTACTTCTGAGGATGCTGTCCCTGGGACAAGGCGCTTGGGATGTGATCGACAGCCAGATCTTCAAAGAACCCAAACTGGTAAGGGGCCCAGCGTGTACACTATCGCTTAGGGCAGTGGTCCTTCCCAGCTGGGCGTCCTGGCCCGGCGCTGGTGGGTGTGTGAGTGGCAGGCGTGGAAATGCAAGTGCCCTCCACTCACGCTGCCTGCTTGCCTGCCACTCAGTGGTGGGATTCAAAAGTTTTCACTAGCGGTTCTGTGGGCCTGGCTTGGTGGGTTTGACAGGGGAAGGATACTGCAAAATCCCCCTTCCCTCCCCACCCCACTAGCCTGCTTTCCAGCTCCGTTCTCCTGTGCAGGGCAACCAAAGGAGACCCAGCCGATCAGCTGGGATTCAGTGGGAGGCAGAGAATAGATGGGGGGGGCAGTCAGAGGTGGGATTTGCTGGTTCTCCAAACTACTCAGAATTTCCTCTACTGGTTCTCCAGAACCGCTCAGAACCAGCTGAATGCCACCTCTGGTGCCACTCAACAAGAGTGGAGCTTCACACGTGCACCCATGCCCATCTCCCCCGTGGCCCAGTTTGGTAGTGGGCCGCAGCCCAGGGGGTTGGGGACCTCTGGCTTGTGGTCCTGAAGGTCCGATTCTCGCTAGCAGTTAAGGGTAAAGTTAGCTGACCCTCCACTGCCTTCCTGTATCCCAGGAGGTGGATTTGATCACCAAATTTTTGCCCATGCTGATGGCCTTCGTGGTGGACGACTACACCTTCACGGTGGATCAGAAGCTGCCCTCGGAAGAGAAAGGACCGGCGTCTTATCCCAGCGCCATCCCAGAGGCGTTTCCAAAGTGAGTCGTTTCAGCTTGGGAACCTTTGCCCATCAGCCATGACCTGGGGGTCGGCAGGGCTGGAGAAGGTGGGCTTCTGAGACCGAAGCCAAAATGTAGGTAGTTAACTTACTTACAACCACTTACGACCACAACTGGGACCAGAACGAGCAAATGGACGGACACAGCAGCGGAAGCTTTTCTTTCCTTGTGCGCGCGTCCCAGATTTCTGCAAGAGCAGCGGATCGCCTGTGAGATCGGCCTTTACTACGTGCTTCACCTCACCAAGCAAAGGAACAAGAACGCCCTTCTCCGCTTGGTTCCCGCCCTGAGTAAGTCCCCTTGCCTCGTGTCCCAGTGGTGAAAAAGTGAAAAGGCCAAGGCGGCATTGGTGGCTCTTCAAGTTGGGAAGAAAGTGCAAGACTTTTAAGACCAAAAATACCCAAAAATGTGCAATGAAGACCTTGTGGGGCCATCCACCATGGAGCCCACCCCCTCTCGCTCTCCTCCTGGTTCCTCCCCCCACCCCACCCCCTTCTCAAAGTCACCCTAAGTATCTCTGGGCCTTTTGTAGCGGAGACCTTCAACGACCTGGCCTTTGGCGACATTTTCCTGCACCTGCTCACTGGCAACCTCACCTTGCTGGCTGACGAATTTGGGCAAGACGATTTCTGTGCCGTCCTTTTCGACCGCTTCTTCCTGACTGCCTGCCCCAGGTAACCCTTGCCTCCTTTCCCGGAGGAGGCAGCGGAAGTGTTTCTTGCACTTGTACTTTAAGCTGCCTCGGGAAGCGAGGGGAAGAGAAGAGAAAGGGGGAAGGGAAGGAAGGAGGAGAAGGGAAAGGAAAAGCAGAGAAGGAAAATGAGAAGGAAGGGAAGAGAAGAAAAAAGAAGGAAGGAAAAGAAAAGTGGAAAGGGAAGGGAGAAGGGAAGAACGAAAAAGGAGAGGGGAGGGGAGAACGGAGGGAAGGGGAAAGGGAAGGGAAGGGTTGCCTCTTGTCCTGAGGCAGGTAGTTAAGGAGACTGATTGGGAGAAGCTGCTGGGCTTCCAAACTGCGCCACCACCACCACCAGCCTTGTTTCAACCCTGTGGTCCAGGAAGGACAACGTCCACCGGCACCTGCTGCGGATGCTGCTTCACCTCCATCACAAAGTGGTCCCTGCCAAACTGGAGTCCCTGCAGAAGTCCTTGGAGCCCACCAAGCAGGTAGAGTGGGGGGGGGGTGCAGGGGGCGGGGCCCATAGGGTGAAGAGAAGGCTGACCCTTTTCCAAACCTTCTGCCCGGAACAGAGCAGCGAAGCGGTGAAAGAGCTTTTCAACCAGCTGGGAGAGAAACTGGAAGTCCGCAAAGGCAGCCCTGGGCCGGAAGCGGAGCCTCCACCACCGATGGACCTGCCCCTCCCGGCAGTATCTTCTACGCCAGTTCCACCATAGATGTAGCGGGGTGGGGGGTGAGCATCCCTCCCTCCTCCCCGGAGAGCCAGGCTCCTTCCTGGCCCCGGGCGTAAAGGGTGGGGCATCGCTGGGAACACAAGGCCCCCGGCCCACCTTGGAGGAAGCTTCTCGGGCGCCCACTCAGCACCTCATCTCATGGTCCCCTGGGGGCCTCCCTAGAAGGGAGCTGCACCATTAAGGGTGGGGCCGGGGGATTTTTGAAGGGGAGGTCCTTTGGGGCCGGGGTCTCCTCCAACCATGGCGCCTTTTCAAGCTTTTGTGGACTCCCAGAGTGCCTCAGCCAGCCGGTTGAAGCGGCCAGGGTGGGGGAGGTCTAGGGTGCCTGGATCAGCCCTGGAGGGGCAGGGCAGGTTTCAATCCAGGTGCTATTTTTGTAAAGAAAAAGAAAAAACAATTGTGTGCCTAGGAAACGCACCAAACGAATGACAGAAGTTGGGAGTAATTTGTTTGTGCCTTTTTTTTTTTTCCTAGTGTAGGAAAAAATAAACTTTCCAAGCCTCTGGTTTGGCGTTTGGTTTTGGGTTTTTTCCTCTTTTTTTCTGTTGTGGTTGATTTACTCCCCATAACTGGATCGCTTAGAGGTTTTTAGGAAGACATGGGACAACCATTTGTCTGAAACAGATACGGTTTCCTGCTTGAATGAGGGGCTGGATTGGAAGACCTCCCAAGGTCCCTCCCAACTTGGTCATTCGGTTCTAAATTGCACCTTCTCCCTCTCACACACGCAGCCTTGTGTGTTTTGGGGATCAGCTCGGGAGCCTTGCTGTGCACCCCCCCCCAAGTGGGCAGGGCCCGAGGAAAACCACGTTTTCTGTAGGGATTCTCTGCCATCCAGGTCAGGGTTATTCCCAAAGATGCTCGTTTCAAGAGGCACCTGGACTTTCTGTTTTTCCTTTGAGGGCGTTTCGCTTCTCATCCAAGAAGCTTCTTCAGCTCTGACAGGGTGGTGGGGAACGGAAGGATTTATATTCCTTGCAGGCAGCTGGTGTGGGAGGAGGAGTGGATTTCCAGAGGGGGCTGGGGGTGGAAATTGCCGACTACAGGAACCAGGAGCACCACTCAGGTGGTGGACACAGACAGACCTCCAAGTGGCCCCAATGACTCTCTAAGAAGGATGCAAATGACCAGCTGTGTCTGCAAGGAGTATAAATCCTTCCGTTCCCCACCACCCTGTCAGAGCGGAGGAAGCTGCTTGGATGAGAAGCAAAACCTCTTCAAAAGAAGAAGAAGCAAAAACAAGAAAGTCCAGGTGCCTCTTGAAAAATAGCCCCTTTGGGACCCCTTTGTTTTCTTCCTACGCTTCCGTTCTTCCCGGATTGTGTTCCTAATAAGGAGGCTTCCAAACTTTGCAAAGACAAGGAGAGAAACTAGGTCAGCCTCTGGATGCTGAAAGCTTTAATGAGCCACGTCCCCAAACCGAGACCCCGGGGAGCCCCTCCCTTGCAGGGAGATTCCTCTCTCATTTCCAGCAGAAGAAGCTACGATCAGCAATTCCCACCCACCCCCCACCATCTTGTTTCTCCCCCAACCCCCCCCCTTTTTTTTTGGTCTAACAGCCCAGCGTCCTCTGCTTCTCCGGCCAGCAGGCCTCCGGAGCTGAGGGACTCCGGTTTTAAAAGCTCCCTGGGGGAGGCCTTTCTCCCAAGGGGAGCCCTCGCCCCTTGGAAAGCAGCCTCCCCCCCCCCAAGCCTGCACTCTGGGCCACTTAGCCTCCGTTGCCAGGGAAGACAAAGAGCCAAATCAATTCTTTTCCCCTTTCAAAAAAGCCTTGCAGAATGAAACTCTTCTTCCTCCTCCTCTTCTTCTTCTTTCTTTTCGGTCATTCCGTTGCTTCGGGTCCCGGTTTGAGGTCTCCGGGATCCCCAACACTGACGTCTCTCTCTGGCTCAGCTCGATCCGGCTCGCCAGCCCCCGGACGGGAGGGGTCGTCTTTCGGGCTGGTGCCGGAGCCCGCCGAAAAGGAACTCGATCCCAGTTCCCCCTGGGAACCGTTTCCCGGAATCCCCTCGGGCGTATTTTCCTCGGCCAGGAACTGGGTGGGGGCTTTCCACCCCAAGGGGGGGCCCTTGGCCGCGAGGTTTTCGCTGGAGAGATACCGGCTGACGGTCGGGATGATTATGGCGCTCTTGGTCTGAGGGATGCCCTCCGAGCCGATCCCTGGCCTGTCCCTCCTCTCTTTCCTGGCCAGCTTCTCATTTGGGTTTCTTTTCCGGGCCAGCATCTGGTCCGTCGCTTTCTCGCGGTGTTCCTTGGCCGACACGGGCCTCAGCCTGGGGGAGTTCCTCAGGGGGGCAGGGAAGCCCCTGAGTTTGCTCCAGGCCTCCATGGGGGGCTGCTGCTCCACCCGGTCTTCCCTCTTGGGCGAACGGCGCTTCGACCTCTGGAAAGCTTCGGTTAAGGGCCCCGCTTTGTCAGGGACGGGGTGATGCTGCAGGTGTGGGAAGTAAGAGTTGACCGTTGGGCCAGGCGGGGCGCTTTGAGCGGGCGCCAGGTCGTGTTCGTTCACCAGGACCAGTTTGTTGATCTTGTAGGTCAGGCTGGTCAGTGCCTGAGCCGGATTCTTTCTGAAGAAGTCGCTGCCGACCGGGCAGTTGGCATCTGGGGTGGCATTTGCCCTGGGGGTGAAAGAGGGGCGAGAGGTGGGGGGGAATGATTGGGAGAAAGAAGGCTGCTAGTCCCCTGCTTCTTGAAGCCCCCAGTGTGAAAAGAATGCATCCGAAGTTGTGGGCTGCCTGGTGCTCTCTGAGCTGGGGGTTTTTTCCTGCAGAGGCCTTATCACCCTACTAGGGAACATCATCAGCGCTAGAAGGGAATGCAAGAAGCCCCACTGCCTTCAAGCACTGATGATGTTCCCTAGTTGGGTAATGAAGCTGAAGGGGCCAGGATTAGGCCAAAAAACAAAAAAGAAACCCCAGGGCTGTAGGAGCTGATACCTTTGGGATTTACGTATGTCCCACTGATTGTGGGGCATCCAGACCGACAACTGCGTGGACCTTGGCGGCTTCGGATCTACCTTCCCCTGGTAGATGGAGCGCAGATTCTGCTTTGTGTTTTCTTGAGGGGACTGGAAATTCGATTTTCCTGAGAGCAAGGAGAAGAGAAATCTGCCCGATTTCGGCCACTGTCCGATGTTTTGCCTTTCCTAAATCTCTTCCTGGCTGCTTTGATCCCTTCCTGCCCTTTCGGAGGGAGAAGGCACACCGGTGCACAAAGAATTTCTTGTTCCCCCAGCCCAAGTTCCCCCACCATTCTTGTTAATGTTAGCCAGCCTGGTTTAGCTACGTTAAGGTGGAAGGTGTCTACAGGCCTACAGCCATCAAAGGGCAGCAGGGAAAATAAAGGAACATTATGGGATGAGCTGTCAGCTCCACTAAACCGAATTTGGAGGACACCAAGAAGGGATTTTCTTCTCAGGGAGAAGGAAGGCAGGGCAATCTTAAGAAATGGTTCGGTGGTTTTCTTGGGCTTACCTGGGTATACAAACTGGAATTCAGAGACCGTTTGGTATTTCCTCTTCTCCACAACATTGGGGTATTTTATTTTTCTGTTCAGGAAGACAAAGAAGGCGAAGAATAGGTTGGTTTCCCATCAGCTGTCCCCTCTGTTTAACGCCCAGCCCTCCCGTGTTACGGCGTCCTTCGTTGGCTCCTGGTGGTGGCCTGATGGAGCCTTCCTGTCGCATTTCTGGTGGGCCATGAGCTAGACAGCGCTGGTGGCTTACATAAGTATATAAAAGCCAAAAGGAGTTTGGGAGCACCTCTCCAGCTGACAAATCTTCTCAAAATAAGTTACTATTTTTTTGCCAACATAGACTAAGCTAGCTGTCCTTCATTGCCTATACATACCAAGTAAAGCATGGGGTTTCTTAGTGAACTGTATTTTATCTTTCTATCTATGTTTCTATCCATTCCCCTCTCTCCATTTTATAGCCATCTAACATCTATCTATTCCTTCCTTTCCCTCTTCTTTCCTTCCTTCCTTTCCTTTCTCTTTCCCTCTTTTCTTCCTTCCTTCCTTCCTTCCCTGCCTCCCTCCAGTGGTGGGATTCAATTTTTTTTTACTGTGGTTCTGTGGGTGTGGTGTGGTGGGTGTGGCAGGGGAAGGTTACTGTAAAATCTCCAGTCATGGTATTTGCCGGTTCTCTGAATTACTCAAAATTTCCGCTACCGGTTCTTCAGAACTGATCAGAACCTACTGAATTCCACCTCTGCCTCCCTCTCTACTTTCTTTCATTCTTTCTTTCTTTCATCTTTCATTCTTTCTTTCTTTCTTTTTCTCAAAAAGGTGATAGGTGCTGCCACCTAGCGGGGCATTTTAAGTAGGCATGTTGGCTAGGAAACTGAATTCCTTCAGTAAGCTGATGGAAATAAAATGTAAGCTAGCTTTTCCTAGACATTATATTACCTTTTGTTTTCTCTGCTGTTGCTGACGTCTTTAGGTTTTTCTGATGGCTCCGTTCTCTCTTTCCTGGGCGTTCTTTTCTTTTCGATTTCCACCTTGGCATTATGGGTCTCTCCCTGCATTTTGAAAATAAATAAAAGAGTGGTACTATATGAGCTACATCTGCTTCAATATTCTTCAATAACCATGGTTACCTAGGAATTGAATGCTCGTTCCACTTCGCACGTCAGCAATGTTTGCTTGAAAGGATGCTAAAATAGCAACACATTGTCCAGGTTCCTGTCCCACTCACCAAGTTGTCTGTCTCCGAAGATCCGTTTCTTGTGTCCTCATTGCTGCAACATAACTTGGTGGCACTCTCTTGGCTTTCTGATGACAAACTGGGTGAGAAAAGCATGACAACCTTTCAGAAATGTCACATCTACTCAAACCAAAACTCGATCAGCCACACGTTTCCCAAAGCACGTCCTTCAAAAGGTCTCCAGAAGTTTAGGAAGCCAGCAACGTCAGAAGTGGTATAGTCGGACAAGCTATCATGTTCATTTAATGACCCCATAATCCTTTGGGGGGTGGAGTCTGGGTAACTGAGTGGAGCTGAGTGTTTAGTGGCCGGATGCCCTTCCTGTTGCCAATGTGAAGTTTTGTTCAGCAGATTTATTCTCACTGTGTGCTCAGGGAGAGAGAGATCTGCCTCTGCCTAGGATCGCACTTACAACCTCCTGATTGTGAGGGGGGAGCTCCACTTCTAGGCCACCGCACCACTCGTCGTCTAACAAGCTCTACCACATGAAATGGCCAAGCTTCAGTTTTGCCCTAATTTCAAAGCTGCCTGACTTATTTCTCCGCTTCCTAAGGGAAGGAGTGAAAGCTATGAATCGGCTTTCAGCTCAAATCTCACCTCTGCCAATAGTTCACACAGGTGTTGACTCAACCACAACCTTCTGCAGCCATGCAAGTGCTCATATTATGGAAGTTGAATAGCTGATGGAAACAAATTTATTCCTACATGTTCCCTAGATTATATGCCAGGCACTGAATCCTTCAACTAATCCCAAAATTAAATTCTCATGTTCGGATACGGATCAGGCTAACTTGGTGTGAATGGGCAACCCTGGACCTATTTAAATCAAGCCTGAATGGTCAAAGCCATTGATCCTCCATTCAGAACTGAACGAAATGTACATTCCTTCTAATGAGAATCAGGTAAAAACAAAAATAATTGCTTTATGCATCCAAATAACGCCCGTCAGGAAGGAAGGACCAGGGAATTACAGACCCCAGAAGCTTCTCTTGGGGTTTTGTGTCCTGTGATTCTAACTACAAACTGGTCCGGGACCATTAGATGAGCCTCATTCTTACGATCAGCCACTTTCTGAGCAGCTAAATACTGGCTTGAGCGTTTTCGTTTTGAAGTTGGCATCCTCTCCTGAAGAGGAGACATTATTATTCCCCTCCTCCTGAAGAACCTCACGTTCGTCCTCACAAGGAGAGGGCTGGGTTGTCTGAGGGCCCAGAAGTTCCTTCAGGGTAGATGGAGCTGCCCACACCCAGCATGCGATTCCCTGTGTAAAACCTCGGTGGAGATTCTCGGTCATTCCAGGTCATGGTTCTCCCCAAAGTGAAGAAGTTTCTTGGATGGGAAGTGAAACGTCTTCAGGGAAAAACAAAAGAAAGGCCGGTTGCCTCTTGAAAAAAGCTCCTTGGGGAATCCCTTTTAAGCCTTCCGTTGGGCTCGTGCGTATTCTGCTGCTTTTCCAAAAAGAAAACCAGCTGGAGCTTCTCCAAGGCCTCCCTTGTGGACCTCAGCCTTACCCTTTGGAGTCAAGACTATGGATGGAACAGCTCCTGCCGTGCACAGTAAGATGGGGCCGCTGGGATTTACTCCTCCTTTTCTTGCTACGCTTTCTCTTCTTCTGTCGAGGCTGCTTAATGATCTGGGCTGAGTTGGGCTCCACGGTGGTAGGTTTCTTGTCCTTCATCAGGACAATCTTGGACGGACTTTTCTGCCGTGCCTTGGTTCCCATGGGCCTGTTGACACAAGGGGGGAAGGAACAAGCCGAGTTTTAAGATTTTTCGATGGCCCTTCCGATTCCAACATCTGAAGCGGAGCTCCTCGGGTGGAGAAGCCTTAGGCACTGCCGATGGAGGTTAGTGAGAGTCACCGTGTCGGGGAACAATTCCTGCTCCTACCACCAGATTACCTGGACTCATCATTTCTGCACAGTAATAGCACTTAAGACTTATATACCGCTTCAGTGCTTTTACATCCCTCTCTAAGTGGTTTCCAGAGTCAGCCTCTTGCCCCCAACAATCTGGGTCCTCATTTTACCCACCTTGGAAGGAGGGAACCTTGATCCAGTCAGGATCGAACTCCTGGCAATGGGCAGAATCAGCCTGCAATACTGCATTCTAACCACTGCGCCACCACGGCTCTTATATAGATAAATAGGCAGACAGACATTGAGATGGATAGATAGATAGCGATAGCCGTTAGACTTATATACCGCTTCACCGTGCCTTCCATCCCCCTCTAAGTGATCTACAGAGTCAGCCTGTTGTCCCCAACAATCTGGGTCCTCATTTCACCAACCTCAGAAAGGACGGAAGGCTGAGTCAACTTTGAGCCCATCAACCTTGAGCCCTTTTGGCCAAATGAGGATTTTCAAACCATTGTAGGTTGACTAAACCTCAGATTGACAGTACTCTTAACTCCAAGCCAATCAACTCATTTAAAACAAAGGTGAAATGACCATTCCTGGTCTTAAAGAAATCCTTTAATCACATCCTCACACATCTTATCTTGAAGGGACACCCAACGCTTATCTTAACATCTTGAGATGAATCTCGACAGACAACATAAACCAAGTTTTTGTGAAGATGCGAAGTAGGGAAATGGATACAGACAGGTGACTTACTTGTGATGTATTGTTGGTTTCGCAGCCAAGGCACAAGGAGACACTTAACAACAACAAGAGCAAAAACCTTGGGTAAAATAGGGCCATGGGGAAAAGCATTGGGCGCTCGCAATCCAAAGATTGGCTATAAGGTGGAGCTGTCTCTGGATCTCAGCAACTGCCTCTGTTGCTATGGAAACAGGATTCCACCATCCTGCGTGGTCCTCTCTTTGGTTTTTGCATCTATGTAGGTTTTCTAACTGTGCATCACTCAAGTGTCCTAATGGTTCTCTTTAAACAGAGGAGGAAGCAGCCAACACATAGAGAAACAGGGATCTACTTGGACTGAGACTCTGGTATGTGTGAAATGAACCAACTTGGGTTTCTTTATAGAATGCTGCTTTAAAAAACAACAATCCAGAAATTAAAAAAACCCAGCTCCCTGTGTCTTTTTTAAGTGCCCAATTTATTAGAGGATGAACAAATATGAGCCAGCCATGTGCAGCAGCTGCCAAGAAAAGCCAACGCAGTTCTAGGCTGCATCATCAGAGGGACAGAGTCAAGATCACGTGAAGTGTTCGTGCCCCTTTATAAGGCCTTGGTGAGGCCACACTTGGAATATTGTGTCCAGTTTTGGTCGCCAGGATGTAAAAAAGATGCTGAGACTCTAGAAAAGAGTGCAGAGAAGAGCCACGAAGGTGATTAGGGGACCGGAGGCTGAAACCTATGAAGAACGGTTGCTGGAACTGGGTATGTCTAGTTTGATGAAAAGTGGTGTAGGATTTCCTGCCTAGGCAGCGGTTGGACTAGAAGACCTACTTCTAAAAAAAATAAAAAAAACAAGGTTGGCTGTACTAAAAATTAGAATAGATTTAAAAAAATTAGGAGTAGGGGGAATATGGTTATGCGTATTTTTACAAAACACCTCTAAAGTGAATGTTAGAGGTTAAGATCAGATTTTGAAAAAGGATATTATCAGATATGCTCAAAAATAATGCTATTATTATTAGAAGGATGTAGCAAATATTGAATAATGGAAAAATGAAGGATTATGTGCTGATCTAGATACGTATAATAAGATTAGATCAAGTGAGTCTGATTAATGTAATATTTTTTTATTTGTATCAATATTACTTTTGTATCAAAACAAATGACATTCAGATGCCACACTGTGCATGAAATGATGTATGTTTAAAATTAAAAAAAAAAACCTGTTACATTTAAAAAAGGAGGAGAAATTGAAAGCATTTATTCTGGGCAGCCTCTTCCTAGCAACCCAGCATGGATCCAAGTTAGATGCATCATTCTAGCTATTTCCCCCCCCCCCTCCGGAGATGGGGAGGGGTGGAGCCTTTTCGCAGAAAGGGGGAGCAAATCATATTCCTTCTCCTTCTCTCTCTCTCTGTGTGTTTCTGCACCCTGCAGCTCTTGCTCCATCCAGAGGGAATCGCGAGGAAGAGCGGAGCAAGGAAAATGCTTTGCCTGGTGGGCGGGCATCTCCTGCAAAGCACCAATGCATGAAACGCCACCACCAGCGAAGGACGGAGGCAGCGGGGAGCAGGCGGCAGCAGGTTGCAGGCTGAGAGGGAACTGGAGGCGAGCTGAGCAAGCCATGGCTTCCCGTCGCACGGCTTGGCTCCCTGGCTTCCCAACCGGCCAGGATCACCGTGGAGAGGTGGATTTGCGGGCGGGAAAGAGCCATCGCTAGCCAAGGTCGTTCTTCTCCAGCCCGCCAGCATCCATGACCCCCAGGCCCAATGAAGCGGGCTCTGAGGCGCCACAGATGGACCCGGCCGTCCTCCTCTTTCTCCTGTACCTGATGATCATTCATGAGCTGGTGAGTGGCTGGATGGAGTACCAGAAGCAGGCCACCAAGCCGAAGAAGCAGGCCGGTCCTCCTTGGTCAGGCAGGTAAGGTGTTGGGGGTGTTGGTGGGCCTGTGTGTGCCCAGAATGGGGCCTCTACGCATGGCTTGGCACCTTCTGATGAGGGCAGGAGGGTGCCAGCTTTGGCTCCAACCTTCCTTTGAGATGCCGTCATTTGCACTGGGACTTTGAAACACCCTGACAGCCGGCTTTCCCACCGAGCTATGGCTCTGCTGCTGCTCTCTCTCTCTCTCTGTGTCAAAAAAAGCAGAGATTCTAGTCCTCATGCTTAGGGAGAAAGGGCAGAATTAAGACAGAAAAGATGGGAGCGGTGGAAGGCTCATTATTTGAGTCAGCTCTGGGTCCAAACACTCTTTCCAGACGGTCCCTGGAGATGCTACGGCTCTCTCAAAATGAGCAAAGATCCTAGTCCTCATGTTTTGGAAGAAAGGGCAGAATTAAAAAGGAAACAATGGGAGCATTGGGAAGCACTTTAGTCTGGACCTGGCCCAGGGTCTCCCCGGTCCAGCGAAATTAATCCAAGCTCTGGAGATTCAGAGCTAAGCCGGAATGCATTCACGCATCAATGTTTCCAGAATCGTAGGGTTTCAATTTGCAGCTCCTGGGCCACCTTACCGAGGTGTTACTACCGAGTTGCTTGCACATTGTAGTTTGTGAGGTGTTTCTGAACTATAGCCGCCCCCCCAAGCAGGTGATGAAAACACACAACCACCAACACCCACACACTTGCATTCACACGTGGTCGCCCTACTCTGCACCAGTTACGCTGGAACGATGAAACTGGTTCAACCACATGTAGTTGCTAATGAGTATTGAAACTTTCGTTCAAATCCACTTTTTTTTTCCTACAATGAAAAGAAATTCCTGGAAAGTGTGCAGATGTGAGCCACAAAAGAGGATAAAGGGCTTGGTGGCTAAACCGTATGATGGACAACGGTTAAGGGAACTGGGTCTGTCTAGCTAGCCCAGTGAAGAGAAGGATTGGGGTGACATAGTAGCTGCCTTGGGGGCTGTGGCAGAAAAGAGGGGGTTGATTTATTCTCCAAAGCCCCTGAGGGCAGGACAAGAAGCGATGGGAGGAAGCTAGTCAGGAGGAGAGCCAACCTAGAAGGAAGGAGAGATTTCCTGACGGTGGGAATGGTTAGTCAAGGGGACGGCTTGTCTCCTGGAATTGGGGTGCTCCATCACTGGAGGTCTCAAAAAAAAAAAAAAAGACTGGACAACCAGTTGTCCATGATAGAATAGGATCTCCTACCTCATGGTACCCCATTTTTCTTCCCTTGCTTAGTTTGCATTAGCTTCTACAGGACAAGAAGCAACAAATGGAAACTAATCAAGGAGAGAAGCAACTTAGAACTAACGGGGGATTTCTCGACTGTGAGAACAATTCATCCGTGGGACAACTTGACTCCAGAGGTTGTAAATGCTCCGACACTGGAGATTCTTAAGAAGAGACTGGTCAGCCATTTGCCTGGAATGGTGTATAGGGTTTCCTGGCTGAGCAGGAGGTTGGACTAGAAGACCTCCAAGGTCCCTTCCAACTCTGTCATTCTATTCTATTGTAGTCCATCCCATCCCATCCCTTGCAATGTTTGCTAAAATTATTTTAAAAACATAGAACCACCATCCTGGACAATTCCCACCTTCTTTGTATTTGGTGTTTTTTTTTCAGTGGTTCTTCCCAAGGAACTCGTCCAAGCGTGTCCCACGCGTTGGCTTACCCAGTAGTGCCACGAGAGCGATCCAAGGACTGGAGGAAACCGGGCAGAATCATCCGGAAAGCGTAAAACCGACTTCATGATCGCAGTCCACCAGGTTGGGCTAAGGAAGCAGTCAAGAGCCTGGCCGATTGGAGATCTCTCCACACTGATCCCGGCTGAGCGGCTGTTCTGTCCAGCTGTGACTGAACTCAGAGCATCCTCCAAACAGCTTCACATTGTAGGTCTGAGATCAGGGCTCGCACAGAATGAAGCAGGTAAATTGTGGGGCACAATTGACACGGTCCTTTTAGTGTCATCATTCAGAGGAACTGAGGAACCGACCCTCCCAGCGGATAAGCCTGGTACCTCCACAAGGATGTGGCAGAATGGAGAAGAAGACAGCTGGAATGGGTGACCATGGAACAGACCCAGATGGACAAAGGAAGGGATGCAAGAAGAAAGCACTAAGTCCTTTTCAAATCCTGTTAAGATTTTTTTTAAAAAAATATATGCATGGAGTCATATATTAATGGAGACCAAACTCAAATTCTTGGGCGTTAGTTAGTTTAGTACATTTAGTTAAAAAAAAGCAGATTAGCAGTGTTCCAGTATCTGAGGGGCTGCCCCAAAGAAGAGGGAGTCAATCTATTCTCCAAAGCCCCTGAGAGCAGGACAAGAAGCCAAAGAAACTAACCAAGGAGAGAGAAGCCACCTAGGAGGAATTTCCTGACAGTGAGAACAGTTCATCGGCTTCGCTCCAACAGAAGTTGTGGAGGAGGTTCTGTCTGGAGGTTTTCAAGAAGAGATCGCACAATCCCATTGCCTGGAATGGGATAGGGTTTCCTGCCTGAGCAAGGGGTTGGACTAGAAGATCTCTAAGGTCCCTTCCAACTCTGTTGTTCTGTTAACATGAACTTGGACACCAGGTGGTGCTCCATGTTATCCACTATGAACGACGTTGAGGAAATGTCAGCATTAGGATTACTTTCTAATCGTGTTCAAGAAAATAATACATGGTGACGTCCTTCTACGCAACGTGGCTGCGAACATTCTCACTTGGATAAGAGCAAAAAAGGGTGCGTTCCCTCAACCCTTATGGTTTGTTTATTCTTTGCTGACCTGGCCAACCTTAAAGAGCTGACCATTTCTTAAGACATCATTGAAGTTCCAGGAGACATGACCCCATTTCAGATTTAACTGAATTGCTAGATCAGGGATGGGTAACTTTGGGGTGGCATTTAACATTTGGGATGGGGCAGGGCGAAGAGATGGCTCCAAAACCAGAAGACACATTTGTGTAGAGCCAGGATTATGAACTTCCTTCCTTCCTTCCTTCCTTCCTTCCTTCCTTCTTCCCTCCCTCCTTCCCTTTCTCCCTCTCTCTTTTTTTCCTCCTTCCACCCTTTCTCTCTCCTTCACTCTTTTCTTTCTCCTTCCTTTTTCCCCTCCTCATCCCTCCCTCCCTCCTATCTCTTTCCTTTCCTCCCTCCTCTTTCTCTCTCCCTCCCTCCCTCCATTGGATGGATGGATGGATAGAAGGGAGGGAGGGAAGGTGGATGTACAGATGGGTATCTCTTGTTTGATTCAGCTAAATCTCCAATCAGGAAATGCCTACTGGGACCTTCAATTATGTCTTAGGACACTGTCACTTCATTAAACTGATGAGCTGCCCGGGTTGTGCTGTCAACTCTCAAATCCACCTACTACCCCCTGTAAACAACTCTTCCACTGCGCTCCAGGAGCCCAGCCGCACATGAGGGAAGCAGGGGCAGGTTGCTCAACTCAACAGCAACCTTCAATTATGATGACTACGTGGGAGGCCTAATCCAATTTTCAGGATGCTCGTTTCAACACTCCAGATCCAGATCTTGCCTGCTGTGACGGAGATGACGAGGAAACCTCTTGGAAGCCCGATGAAGGTTTGTGTAAGGAATCCCCTTCTCGGAAAAAATGGAGGTGTGAAAATTTAATAAATAAAACTTAAAAGGGGCAACAGCGTGAATAGAAGCACATTGCGTGATGCTCCCGACAAGCGAAGGTGAAAGGATTGCAGAAACCCTCTCCAACAAACCGTTAGCCAAAGTTGTCTTTTTGGGGGGGGGGATAAATTATTTATTATTTTATACCTCCCATAAATAACTGACCGGTGCCCTGGAGCAGATTGGGAGGAGTTCAAGGGGTTGAATAGACAGGAAATAGTTTGGGGGAGAGAACTGGATGTGTTTAGCTTGGAAAAATATCTCGGTGGAGTTGAGTCGCTCCATCAAAGCAGCCGAAACTGGAGGAATAGCTTTGAGTCCCTTAGATACGCAATGCGGGTTTTCCTATCTGAGACATCAAACTGGCCTCCTTCCTGGTTACAAACCATGGGCTGGGCCCTTCTGTTTCGATCCACCCACTCTGCTCTTCCTTCCTTCCTTCCTTTCCATCAAGCTATCTGGGTCAAGAAAAGGCATGATGGAGACCACAGAGGAGATTCGGAATCAGAATAGAGCCGGAAGGGACCTCGGAGGTCTTCTAGTCCAACTCCCTGCTCAAGCAGGAGATCCTACACCATTTTGGACAAGTGACTGTCCAGCCTCTTCTTAAGAGGCCCCAGTGAGGAAGCCCCCACAATTCTGAAGGCAACTTCTGTGCCCCTGAATTCCACGTTGCTTCTCCTCTCCTGGATGAGGTTCCATCTCTTCTTTCTGGTGCTTTGGAAAACAAATTGACCCCCAACTCCTCCTTGTGGCAGCCCCTCAAATACTGGAAGGCTGCTGTCCCTGGCCCTTCTTTTCTCTAGACTGGCCAGACCCAGTTCCTGCAACTGTTCTAGTTTCCAGGCCTTCAATCGTCTCAGTTGCTCTTCTTTGCACTGTTGTGGACACCTATATTTTATGGGGTTCTACTCATCTATAGTTGAAAGGCTAATTGATATTGCTAGTCCAGGCATGATGGGCTGTAGGCTAAATAAATAAATAAAACAAACCACTCTTCACTTTATCTCTCTTCCACCCCCAGGCTGAGCCCAAACCGCTGGGTTCACTCGTGAGATAGACAGATTGGAAAGAAAGAAAGAAAGAAGAAAGAAAGAAAGAAAGAAAGAAAGAAAGAAAGAAAGAAAGAAAGAAAGAAAGAAAGAAAGAAAGAAAGAAAGAAAGAAAGAAAGAAAGAAAGAGAGAGAGAGAGAGATTAAGAAAACTGTCTTGGAGACTTCTCTGAATCCACAGGATTCGAACACAGCCCAAAAGATATTTTTCTTTGCCTGCCTTCCTCTTAGTGCTGTGTAACTGTGTGTTGTACTTCTCGCTATCTTTCCAGTTAGCCTAATTTGTAAGTTGTAAACATCAGCCGAGGGGCTACTGCTGACGTTGTTTATTAGTCCATCCAGTTGTGCAAGGGGGGAAGGGGGAGGGGGAGGGAAAAAGGAAGACCATGCGTAGCTGTGACTTTTTCAAGAGAGAAGGGAGGAAACGCCATCAGCACAAACACACATTTCCCCACCCCTTCAAAAGAAAAAGAAAAAAGTGGATTTAACTGGGTGCGAAAGGTTATCTGGTTCCAGAAAACCAAACCTGTTTTTTCCCCCCTCCAAGTCAAAACAACCCAATCCAGGAACCCTAAACTTTCATTTCTTGCTGCAACAACACCACACAACACAGACACACACACACACACACAAGGTGGGATCAAAGCCTCTTTTTTCTTCTTCTTCCAAGTTTTAGTAAGCGAGCGTGGAGGTGAGGAGGAGAGATTACATGGCGTGTTTGCTCAGTTTCAGTGACGCAAGAGCGATGACTAGGAAGGACAGAACGCAGAAACGCCCCGGGGGGAGAAATATTTCCTAGCTCAAAAACAGCAGAGTAAGGACAGTCAGTGCAAGGGACTCCGTCTCACCCACTGGGCATTCGTGCCACAATAATTACACACACACACACACACACAAAGACCACAAGGTTGCGCAGAGGAGGGCATGAGAACCTATCCATTTGTCTCCCTGGACTTGGGACCGTTTTTCACACTTAGAATTCTTTAGATATTAGAATTCTTTATTGGCCAAGTATGATTGGACTTACAATCGTTGCACGGTCATCTTCATGGTCATGGGATCAAAATTTGGATGCTTGCAACTCTAAGGGGGGGATTTCAACTAACAGAATTCCCCAGGCAGCCCAACCCCTGCTGGGAGAACCATCCATCAAAATAGAGTTGGAAGGGGACCTTGGAGGTCTTCTAGTCCAGCCCCCTGCTCAAGCAGGAGAAACTAGACCATTTCAGATAAGTGACTGTCCAGTCTGTTCTTAAAACCCTCCAGTGATGGAGCACCCACAACTCTGGTGGCAAGCTGTTCCACTGGTTAATTGTCCTCCCTGTTAGGAAGTTTCTCCTTAATTCCAGGTTGCTTCTCTCCTAGATTAATTTCCACCCATTGCTTCTTGTCCTGCCCTCGGGGGCTTTGGAGAATAGCTTGACCCCTTCCTCTTCTTCGGGGCAGCTCCTCAAATACTGGAAGACGGCTATCCTGTCCCCCTAGTCCTTTTGTCTGGATTGGCCATACCCAATTCCTGCAACCATCCTTCATACATTTTGGTCTCCAGGCCTTTAATCCTTTTAGTTGCTCTTCTCTGCCCTTTTCCCAAAGTCTTTTTCCCTGAGTTTCCACGCAGGAAGGAAACTCAGCATGTCCCCCCAGATACTCAAGAAAGTTTTTGTTCAAGACCCTTCTAATGTTTGGAGGAGTGTGGTTTCCACCCGCAGGCTGCACAACTTTGGAAAAGTTCAAAGCAGGAAACCCCATTTCAGACAATATTCCTGCCTGAAAGAGTTAAGATGGACAATGAATCAATCAATATTAAAAGAAAAGGAATCTATTCAATCTATGGAAAGAGAACTGGACTTTTTCTTTAAAGAGAATAGAAAAGAACAAACTACATTACAAAATGTATGGGATACAGCAAAGGCATGCATTCGAGGATTAACTGTAACATACCTGGGAAAGAGAAATAAAAAGAAGAGACAAGCTCAAAAGAAAGTAGAAGAGGAATATAGGAGGTTAGAGATGGAATTACAAAAAGATCCACCCAAAAAAGAACATAAAAAAATCAAATGGACTTGGGAAAAAAACATAAGTTGAATTTAATAGATAAAGAAGAGCTAGCACAAAAAATTAAAAGATCTAAACAATTTTTTTTGGAAAATGCAAACAACCAGGAAGATGGTTGGCATATAGATTGAAAAAGGAGAAAGAAAAGAAATTGATTTGTCAATTAGTAGATGGTGAAGGGACTCTTTGCTATCGAAATGATGATAAAAAGGAAATAATTCATGATTATTATAAAAAACTATACAGTCAAGAGACAATTTCAGAAGAAAAAACAAAACAATACTTAGAAAAAGCAGAGCAACCTTCACTAGCAGAAACGGTTAAAGCAACCTGCTTGAAAGAGAGAGAGAGAGAGAGAGAGAGAGAGAGAGAGAGAGAGAGAGAGAGAGAGAGAGAGATCTGGTGAAGAAGCCACTTCAGAGTGGGGCCTGTCTGCTGGAGCTTCACATAATCTTTTCCCAGACTTGGTGCTTTCTGCAAAATAACAAAGGCGAAATCATATGGAGGGTTTAGGAGGGCAAAGAATTTAATCCTGCAGATTTGGCGTCCCCAAAGACTCAAACTCCACCCTTACGAGAGAGACAATCTGAATGGTAAAAAAAAACCTGAAAACTTGAAGGACGGCATCTGGTTATCTGTAAAGGATTAATTCTGTTCTCCCACCCACCCTCCCCAAATAACTTTTGCTGTTCCATTGACTTCCTTTCAGCTTGGGGACAAACTTTGACTGAATTAGGGAAAACCCAAAGGGCAAAAAAAACTGTGGAGGAAGGAGGTGTAAGCATGGTAAAAAAAAGAAAAGATTAAGCAAATCTCCCTGGAAGAATCCCTGCAGTAGCCAAATCGGTTGAAGCCTGATGGATGTTTAGCCAGAAGAAGGTCTAGCAAGCTTCCTTCAGCGAAATGAGTTTATGCTCCCGTCAATCGCCTCTGCAGGATTAAAAAAAGAGATTTAAAAAGGCATTTCAGAAATGCCAACCTTGTCCTGTCTTACCCAGAGAGGCCAGTTACTTGGGGGAGGTTTTGAAAAAAAGGATTTTGTTTTAAGGTCTCGGATTCCACAGATTGGTTTTACAATATAAAAATAGGTGTGGTTAGGAACATAAAAGGTAAAGATTTCCCCTGTCTAGTTGTATGCAACACTAGGGGGCTGGATCTGATTTAACATCTATCTCTAACTAACTCTGTCTCTTTCTCTGTCTTTCAGTCTGTCTCTTGACTATCTCTCTCTGTCTCTCTCTATCTCTCATTTATCTTGTCTCTCTCTCTCTCTCTCTGTCTGTCTCTCTGTTTATCTCTATCTCTATCCATCTATCCATCTATCCCTATCTATCTATCTATCTATCTATCTATCTATCTATCTATCTATCTATCTATCTATCTGGCCCCTCAGAGAAAGATCCAACCTGGAACTCAGAGAGAAATTTCTTGACAGTGAGGCGAATTCATCAGTGGAGCTGAAGTTGCCTCCAGGAGTTGTGGGGGGCTCCAACCCTGGAGGTTTCCAAGAAGAGACTGGACAGCCACTTGTCTAGGCTGGAGGAAGATCTCCCGCCTTGGGCAAGGGGTTGGACTAGAAGACCTCCCAGGTCCCTCCGAGGTCTATGGTATCTCTCTCCGGATGTCCTTGCCTGAGAGGTTTCGTGGGACTTTCAACCTCAGGGGCGCCATTTGTGGAAATGATTTCATCGAAGGGGTGAAGCATCGGGACTCAGAAGTTGCACAAGGTCAAACCACTGCAAGTCATGGCTGAAGCCTCGATGCGTTGTCCTCACTGTGGCCAGTGTTGTTTCAGCCAACGAAGCAAGTGGAAGAAAACATGGTTGAGCAACACTCCCAAGTCTTAAGCAGCGGAATCATCACTTCTGCTGACTCACTGACTGATGGAAGAAGACGCAGAGGGTTGCTAGCCAGCACAGCCACCGGGCACCAGCTGGCACACAAGCCAAATGAATGAATGGGTCAGTCTAGTAGTTGATGAGCTCAGAGTTTGACTCAAAATCCCCTTTTCTGTCTTCTCAAGAGAGGATCTTCTAGCCGGCCAGTTAGATCAGTTCCTCCCGGAGGCGTCCGTGGCTTGTCAGCTGAGGGACTCCACATCCACGTGAGGTTCCCCTTCTGAGTTTCAATGACAGCAAGTTTGTTGAGTGAACCTGATGCCATTTGGTTAGGAAACAACAGGAATGAAGCCTTCCGAGAAGGACAGGTGGTCCTCCACTGACAACGGCTCGTTTAGTGACCGTCTGAAGCTACAAAGGCACCGAGAAAAGGGATCCACGACCATTTTGCACATCCCCACGGTTACGCAATCCAAATTCAGACGCTCGACAACTGGTTCCTATTTATGATGGTCGCAGCGTTCTGGGGCCACGCGATCCACTTTGGAGCAACCTCAGTGGGGAGCAATGCAGACTCACGGAACAGCCACAATACTAACTTAACAACGGCTATGATTCACATAACAACGGGGGCGAGAAAAATCGTAAAACGGGGCCCTTCACAAATGTTTCACTTAGCAACAGAAATCTTGGGCTCATTTGTGGTCGTAAGTCGAGGACCACCTGTATATATTACATCCACAGCAAGGAAAGGAAAAGCAGGGTTGATTAGATCGACCGCTTTGTTCACAGAAGGGACTATTTTTAATGATGCTTTTTGAGTTGGAAATCACTTCTGGGTTTTGTCCTTGCGATGAAAACAAAAGGAAACTTGGCTTTTGGCTTTGCCAATGAGATAGATTTGCTGTTGTAAAAATGGCTAGTATATCACTAAGTAAAAAGTATGTAAAAAGTAAAGAGTTGAGGCTGTTATTTTCTACTGTGTTAAAAAGAGTTCAGACTCAACACTTTTTCCCTTTCTTTCCCTCACATTTTCCCTTCCTTTTTTCCCCTTCCCCTGGTTTCCCATTGGCCGAAGTCTTGAAAAATAGATGGGGAAACAGTTTGAATCCCTAATCTTTAGGAGACTGGGAAGCCACTGGTCTGAAATGGTACAAGTTCTCCTGCTTGAGCAAGGAGCTGGACTAGAAGACCTCCAAGGTCCCTTCCAGCTTTATTCTGACTGAAACGGGGGGGGGAAAAGAAAAGAAACTCTGGATTTTGGTGGCCAGATGGATTTGACTGAGACAAGGATGATTAGCTAAGGAAAGGTAAAAAATCCATTGCATCTTTCCAGGAAAAAAGCTGTATCTCTTTGACATGAGGGTTGGTTGTGCCTTGGGGCTGGCTATGTTCCACCCTGAGCACCGGCAGCTGGGGTTGCAAATCTCTCCGCCAGCCATGATGAAAAGACTGAACGAGCTGGCTTAACGTTTTGACTTCAGGCAACTGTCTTCTGTTCATTCAGACCTATCCAAGAGCTGAGTTTAAGGAAAGGACAAGCATTCCACTGAAATGCTAGGTTCGGTTTCCAGTGTCAGGTTGCAAAACACCTGAGATTACATTTCAGAGATGCTGAAACCAGTCTGCGGGTTAGCATTGATCTCCTTGGCCTTCCTGGGCCAAGGGTCTCTCTTAGCCTGAAGGCACCTACCTGTTACGGCCCTCCAGAGCCAGCGGATCTGGTGGCAGACTCGGACAGTGAGGAGGTTGGGGAGGAACATGGGCCAGTCAATTGCATTGCTTGGGCAGAAGGTTGGACTAGAAGACCTCCAAGGTCCCTTCCGACTCTGTTATCCTGTGATGAAAACAGCTCCTTGGATACCCCTCACCCCATTCCGAAACCCTTTCTCCTCAAAGGTCACGCCTACACTTGGGCCTGTTGCAAGCCATCACCGCTCTTGGGAGAAGTAACCTCCCTGAACTTTTGCCAATATCAGAGAACGCCGTTTGCTTTGCTTCGGGCTCTGCCAACCTCCTGCTCCTTGGTGTATCCTTGGAGGTGACTCCGGCAGCTCAGGCTTTCAACCTTGGTTGTACCTGCCCGCAAGGGGTCCGGGGTGAAGGCGGAACTGCCCTTCTCCTTCTTACCCTTCGGAAGACCTCTGCTTGGGGGGAAAAATAATCAACTTCTCTCGTCTGTGCTGGTGCCGCCCCTTTCGCCTTTGGGTTCCGTCCGTGGGGTTTTCACGGCAAAGAGACTGGAGTGGGGGGCCGTTTCCTTCTCCAGTGGATCCCTCGGTGGATTCCAGTGGGCAAGAACCCCTCAGAAGAAACGGAGGAGCCTTCGTGGTCAATAAAAGGGTAGGAGAAGCAATCCTGGGATACAATCCCCCAAGTGACAGAATGATCTCAGTTCGAATCCAAGGAAAACCATGTTATAGTATCTCCTGCTTGTGCAGGGGGTTGGACTAGAAGATCTCTGGAGTCCCTTTCAACTCTGTTATTCTGTTCTCTTTCCCATAAGGAGTATCAAGAATGGGTATTAGTCCAAACCACCAGGTCCTTTGGATTAACTATTTCACCCATACCCTTGGGACTTTCCTTCTAAATTATGGGATGTTCTTTCCGCTAAGTACAATTCTTAGAAGGTACAGTAAGAATTCGGATAGCAAAGAAATCCAGAAGCCATGAACCACAATCTTCAGTACGAAAGGTGCAAATTGGTGTGAGAGGGGGAGGAGGAATGGAGTCAGAATCTGATTCAAAAACAGCTCAAAAATTCAAGGACATTGAGAATATTTTAGAAAGTCCTTTTAAGCAGCCCTGCAGTCAAATATTATCAAGGAGAATGCGTTTATCAGCTGTCCACAGCTGCAAATGGAGAGCAGGTTTGTTCTTTTAGTATTGTTAAATCATTTTCTGGACTCCCTGTTCTTGATATGCTGATAACTTCGATATCCTGGCAACTCAAAGGGAGTGGAGAAAACACACACAGACCCACAAAAACGCAGTGAAGGCAATCACACCACACATCCAATTACTGACTTCCTGGCCTTGTGCGCAATATGTTGGAGGCTCCATGAGCCAAGCCCAGCAGAAAAGGCCACAGAGAAAGCTAACCTAGTTTAATAGGGCCGCTTGAAGGACAGCCATAAGACTTGTATACCGCTTCACAGTGCTTTACAGCCCTTTCTAAGCAGTTTATGGAATCAGCACCTCTGGCTCCTCATTTTACCGACCTCGGAAGGACGGAAAGTCTCAACCTTGAGCTGGTCAGGATCGAACTGTCGGCAGTGGGCAGAATCAGCCTGCAAGGCTGCATTCTAACCCCTGTGCCACCCGAGCTCTTGTGGGAACTCAAGCTAATTGGTTTGCAGGGCCAGATGCAGGCCAGGTGTAACTTTAAAGCATGGCTGGCAAGCCACCCAGGCTTGGTTCATGCATGCAAAGCAAGCGATCCACTTTATAATCCGTCCCGTGGATGGACCGAAGATCGCTTAGGGATAGATGCAGAACAGCAGGTTTGGAAGGGACCGTGGAGGTCATCTAGTCCAATCCCCTGCTCAAGCAGCAGGCCCTATCCCATTGCAGACAAATGGCTGTCTCCAACCTCCTCTTAAAACCCTCCAGTCATGGAGCCCCCACAACTTCTGGAGGCAAGTGGTTCCACCGGTTAATTGTTCTCACTGTGGATCAAACTTTGGCCAAAGACGGTCAAACTCAACCCTTTGAGGGAGATCGACTGTTCCGATGGACTGAAAGGGCAGCTGAGGAAGCACTTCTTGCTAGCACAGGCACCTGTGTCTGGCCATTGTTTCGCTTGAACAATTCCTTCGGAATCCAAGCATCTGTGATGTCATCGGTCCCCAGCCTGTCCCCCTTGCTCTCTCTGCTCATCATCTGAGCCACAAGTTGACCAGACATCCATCCTAACACCACCCAACTACCATGAGGGAAGCTGATTAGAAACCCTGGTCGTCTGAACAACTGCCCCTTTGTTGGCAAGGAACATTCCCCCACCCCCACCCCGGATTTCAGACCTTGTGAACAAAAGTGAGTCGGTTTGTGGGTGAGGTTGGGCGAGGAAGGGTGGGGTCTAGGGGTCTATCTTTGCGAAAGGAAGAGGCC